>NC_092064.1:9692695-10013111 GCF_039877785.1 Chaetodon trifascialis
GTAGTAGACAAAGAGACACAACTGTGTGAACTCTCAGCTCCTTGAGAAGGGCCAGATGAGCTCTGTGAGCGGAGCCATGATGAGACAAGATCTGTGAACATGTGACCTCTGAGACACATGCACAGTATGAAGACAAAGACAGCAGATATATGAAGCTACTGAAGCACACAGTGAGCCAGGTGGAGGTGACACACAGCAGGAAAAGCTTGTGGCATCCTTTTGTAAATGCACTGCTGAGTGCTGCACCGCCAGCCACCATCAGCTGCCAGCTAGAAGATGGAGGACACAACGCTGCTGATGGTGGTGGCATCAGACCAACACTGGTCCACTGATCAGATCTGCCAACTTTCCATCACGGTTTGGCCGCAAATGTAGCTGAGTGGAGGAAGAAATCCCACACTGAACAATCCTGATCAATACTGAAAAAAAGGATATTTATCTATTTATTGGTTGTTTATTGAGAGTTTATCATTTACAAATGAGCCAGTTGTCCATTGGAAACTGTCATTTTGTGTCAGGAGACGAGAGTTCATTTTGCGTACTGACATGTGAGACGAGACAGGTGATCAGGTGATCAATAATCCATGTGAAAGAGAAGGTTTGGACATGGTGAGAGTGAGGATGAGCTGTTTTTACCAAACCTTCAATATTAAAGCAGAAAGTATCAAAGTGAGGATCCAGTCTGTCTCAGGCAGAACGATGAGAAATTCCTGATATTTCTGCTCTTGTTAGTGTTCTGTGATGTGCTCTGACGGCAGTAAAAACTACTTATATTAGTGGTGTATTTCCCTCAGTGTAACCAGCTATAAACAGCTTCCTCTTGTTCGTGTCATTCTGATTTTGTGGTGGCGACACTCGACTCGACGTTGACCAATCAGCTCTCACTTAAGTCTCGTCCAGTTTGGCTGCCAACTGGAGCAGCAGCTCATTAGCAGAGAAGCTGTTTGTGTGAGAAGGCACCAGTGCAGTGTGTCTGTGAGCTGGAATGAAGGTTTACTTGGAAAACTGGAGTTAAATTAAATACAGCAAGACTTGTGCTGCTGGCATATTTTCCATTTCATTCTGTGATCATTTGTTTTCCTCTCAGTTTCCCTCTGTGGGGCTTCAACACATGAGACCTTCAGGCACAGGTAGACTGTGTGGGAAAGTTCATTGACATTCCCCTCTCGTTTCACATGGCTCACTTGTGTTTTCGACTCAGAGGAGAGGATAGTGTGTTCATTATAATGTGGCAGCAGCAACACAAAGGCAGAAACAACACAAAGCTTCAGTGGAATCACCAAATAAATACGATGACAAAGAAAGTTTGCCGCCAGTCAGAGAAGTGAGACGATGTGATGGAAATGAGAACTGCACTGACATCCACATTATTCATGATGCTGTACAGTATGTGAGTGTATGTCACCTAGTGTAACACACTGTAACACCATCACACACTGAACATGTGCCTCAGTCGTGGATGACTCACACGCTGTACACAGCATAAACACACCTGATGTGTTTAGATGCAGATGGAGCAGTACACAGAAAGCTCATTACATCTGCTTTGAATCGAGGCTCCATGAAACAAATTGCATAAATATGAAGACAAATGTTCCACAGATGACTGTTAAGAGGAACTCTGTTGTGGGCAGATGGCAGCTTTAATGTATTGGAAGAAAACAAATTCCCAACATGTTTTTGTTTTTTTGTTTTTTTTTTAATTGTGTTTTCTGAAAATCAGACAGTCGACATGAGATTCCTGTGAATGTGCCCTCAAATCTACCATCCACTTCAATCTGTTACTGTTAACAAGTATAGATTGAAGCAGAACAAACTGATCACTGCAGATGAAGAAACAGCTCGTTAAACTCCCTCATTAGGCAGAAAATTCATCTTGACCTTCCACAGTCTCGTCCACGCGTCTCTCAGACTGAACACAAGGTTCAAAGCTTCTGACCTCTGGCTGTCTTCACTCATAATTCATTTCCAGCCTGCAGAGTTTCTGCTCTCTGACTGAGCTTCTGCTGTCAGTGAGAAAACCTCCAGCTCAGGATGTACAGTCAGATTGTCTTGATATCTGTGTGTTTGTGAGCTGAGCAGCTTTCAAACTCTGTGATTCTCTCAGGAGAACTTCAGAACCTCAGGGCCGACTTGAAGTCGCGGAGAGATTTTTGTCTTCATGCTGTGTTTGCTTGTGAGAGGAGGACCATAAAGTTCTGATCATACAGTGTTTTTACAGTGAGAGCAGCAGAGTTTGAGGCAGGTAACAGCTCATTGTCCATGATGCACTGAGACCCAGGAGCATGCTGGGATTGAAATGAACACTTTGCTTATCCCTGGATCAAACCTCAGCCCAACTGCAGACAGAAGAAATGAAGAAAAATCAAAATAACAAGAAAACAATGTAACAAAAAGAGTTAAACAAAACAACACGAGTCAGCAAAGGTGAGACACATCTATGATCTCCACCTCTGACCTTCATGAATCTCCATCAGTTTGTCTCTGCAGACTCTCAGCTCGACTTCCCAACAATCCCAAGACAAGACTCGTCCATTCTGCTTCAGATGTCTCATGAAGCTACGAGCCATTAAAGCTGCTGTCACTCTGTTCTGGAGGTGTTTCCAACAGGAAGTGGTCGCACAGCTGCTGCTGAGCTTTTCTATGAGACTGGTTATTCTGAAGAGGAACTGTGACTGACAGAAGGAAAAGAACTGTTTTAGGCTTCAGGAAAACTTGTCTGAAGCTTTGAATCCTCATTCATGTCTTTTCTTCTCTAAATGAAAACACAATGGACATGTTGTCTGTCCATGAACAGCAGGGAGTCTCACTCTGACACAAAGAGTGAAGCGGTGCGTCCTGTGCATACAGACTGTGTGGACGTCTCCAAGCACATCTGCTCTTTGGCTCATGTCATAAGTAATGATGGTCAGTAAATTGACAGACTGAAGTTGGACGAACACAAACTGACCACAGTCCACTGGAAGCAAACTCCAAAGTGCTGCCATGAGTCAGTGATTGAAAACTCTCTGTTCAGTCACTTTTCAGTCACAGCTGTCGCAGCATTTCTGGCCTCTGCTAACAATCTGGGAAAGCTTTGGACAGAAGTACAGATGGTACTCTGAAGTGAAATGTCAGCATCCATCACAGCTGTGATACACACTGCACCAGTGTGATTGTCTGTAAAGGCTTTGAGGTATAAGTTGGCAAGTGTAAAGTGATGTGAAGTGTGAGCCGGCAGTGAGCACTGACTGAGAGGAGCCAACACCATTCCTCAGAGCAAGAGAGAGACTGATGGCCGTCAATCAAACACTCCCCTTTAAAAGGCTCAGCCAGTGCTGAAATGATGTGTTCATGTGTTTATGTGCAAAGTTCCAAAATGAATTAGAAAATAAGAGACTAAAGCAGCAAATAAAATATTCAGCACAGGAAAGACAAAAAGGAAAATAATATATTAAAGCAAATAAAAAGGAAATAAAAGTTCAAACAACTGACGAACACAGATAATGAGAGACAATTAATGACTAAAATAAAACGCACTGAAAAGGACTGAATGAAAGGCTGGGGATTTCAAAATAAAAGCTGCATGACTGCAGAAGTCCAATCAATCACTTAAAGTTTAAAGCAAATACTGTCACCTTGTGGGCTACAGTGACGTGTTTCTGAATGCTTTTACTTTTCCAGCCACACAGTCTCATCTGGTCATTGGAAATCTGACCGTCAACCTTGTGCTCTTCAGCCTGATAATCGAACCTTTAGGCCTCTGACTGTCTCTGCTGAGCTCCATCCAGATGCATCATCAGCTCATTAGTCCATTTTTCCATGTAAAACCAGCACCACATTTACTAAGACTGAAAAGATGTCATTTGTTAATGAGAGCAGAGGAGTGGGCAATGAAAGAGCAGGTGGCAGATGAAGAGAAAAAGCAAGTGGGAGAGGAGGAGGCTGAGATCAGGATGTACTGCCATTAATAGATGCTGCTAATGGCAAAAAAGTGATTTTGATCAAAATAAAACACAGTTCATTTGAAGAGGAGCCTTCTGCTACTTTCAAAGGAAACCACGTATGTCCAAACTGGAAATACCTCTGGGCACGACACTGAGTCTGAAGGCTTAATGGAGGTCAAAGCTGATCTCACTGCTGTTATCAGCTGATTTAATGTTCATTTCCTCCATTCTGAACAGTCATCAGCTCACCATCTGCTGGGCTGCAGTGTTGATCGGCTCAGCAGACGTGTTGTGATCTAACAGGATCAGACAGGTGAGGAGACATGCAGGAGAAAAACAGCTCGGCTCCACTCTGCACACACACATGTGAATTATGACTGATGAAAACACTGATAATCCCATTTCATTTCAGGCTCACTGTTTGTTTCTCTGCACCGTTTGACTGTTTTCCTGTTTCACGTGATTCATCAGTGACACATGAACTGACAGACTGACGAGTGCTGATGGAGGCTGCTTATTATTACTTGTCAGAAAATAAATACAAATGTTTGGAAATGAAAACAGAAACTATGAACATGAATAAAGCTGAGAAACACAAAGACGCTGGAACTTCACAAACAGGAAGTTTGTGCTCCAAAAATATGAACTTCATGCTTCAACAACTGAAAGTCAACACAGTCCCTGAACCTCACATGAACATCTGGACATGCAGTCCTCAGTGTTTCTGAATGTTCAGTCATTATGTGGTTATTGTGGACAGAATAATGCAGCGCTGCTATTTTTAGCTTCCCTGACAGGTTCGATGGTGATCAGAGGTTTTGTTTTGTAATGATGTTTTGTTCCCATGTGGTTGATTTATCTGTCAATAAATAAATGATCTGTCTGTATCTGTGCAGTCATTTCTCCCAGCAGCCTGCAGACAGACACTCATCAAACCTCTCAGTACCGTGCCTCATCAGCACGACTCACCTCAACATGAAATTCAAACTGTTCATCTCTGAGTTGAACTCTGAGCAGCTGAAATCATCACTGTGTTTCTTCCAGAGTTTGTTTAGTCCACTTTGCATCAGCACCAACAGTGAAATGTGTCACAGCAGAGACAGCACTCACAAATACTGAGAGGCAGACACACACACACACACAAAGCTGAGCAGACACACACACTCTCTCTGTGTCGGTAACCTCCAGATGTGGAGAACCATGAAATCTAATTTCATCGCACTGATGTCTCAGTGCAGAGACACATTTTGTCTCAGTGTTGAACGGTGCAGGAGGCTGCTGTTGGTGGTGGACTCACACATGTCGACAAACAGATATAAACTGGATTTGTGTGTGTTTTCAATCAGCTTTGCTTTGAACGAACCCCTCGGATGAGAGAAAGAGTCTCACACACGTCACAGCAGGACTGATGCATCACAGCACACAGTGCAGACTGTAGACTGAAGGGAGCAGAGGACGGCTGAAGCATCTTATTCTGCTCTCATACCTTCTTGTTCAAAGATGCTTTGGGGTCCAAACAAGGTTTTCTTGTCTCTACTGGATTTTCCAGCTAAAGCTAAAGCCTGAAATGTATTCTCTGATAATCCTCAATCACACTAAAGTCCATTAATATTGAGTTTATTTTTCCTGTCGTGATTCATCAGTCTGATTATTTTTTCTGCAGTTCTTCTTTGAGATCCTCCAGCCTTGAGAATGTGAATAATTCATGATGAATATTAAACAGTAATGAGACTTTAGTGAGCGTTTCATCTCTGTGATATAATCTGGATTAAGAGGAAACTTCAGACCACACAAGGACTGAACTACAGTGAAGCTCCTCATTCAAGTTCATTTATACATTTCACACCATGGAGAGACATTAGAAGCCCAACTGATCTCCATCTTCTGACCAAACCTCTCTGACAGTGACAGAAAGACTGCACTGAAGTTCACAAACAGTAGAAGAAGAAAGTGTGAACAGGAACAGACTCATGGCTGAGTCGACAGATGAAACAATGTGCTGATACAACAAAGGACAATTCATCATTCACAGCACATTAACATCTTCAGAACATGTTGGAGAAATCAGCTCAACTGAAGTCAATGAAAATGGCCTCTGAGCTTAATAATAATGACCAGTGGAAGACGAAGAGCTTGTTGTCATCAGTCCTAGAATATATGTGAAGTGTCAGGCTGTCTGTGTCATGGACGCAGGCGGAGGGGGAGTTCACTGCTCTGTTCATCAGCATTGAGCTGGATCCACCTGCACACATCATATGATCACTAACAGAAGTCTGGAAGTCAGAGTGACATTAAATCACTGAGCAGTTTGTTTGAATGAGGAAGAAAAGCTCCACTGATTACCGTGGCAACAAGTGATTATTCCAGCACGTGTGAGACTGAAACCCTCAAATGAAGTGAGATTAAATGTCAGATGTCTGATGCAGTCTGGATGCCTCGTCCTCTCTGGTGGAACTGAAGTGGAATTATTCATTTAAAGCAGCTCTAAATACATAAAATCCAGCTGAGCCCTGGAGAGGCAAAAGATGAAGCTGACCACCACAGAAGAAGACAAACGAGGTTAAAAAATAATGTTGTTTTCTCTCTACAGGCCCGTCCTGATTCCTTCTCTCTTTTGTTTCTTTCCTTTCTTCACATTTTCTTTTGTCTGTCTTTATCTTTCTGTCCCTCTCCAGTCTCTCCACCTCTCCCTCTCCGATCATCTCTTTAAAATTCTTAAACCACAGTTTCCACAGCTCTGTTTATTCAGGAGGACCGTTTCGTCTCCAGATGCCAAGCTTTTCTTCAAATCCATTTCAACACCGTCCTCATCCTTTATGCATGTCGGCTTCCATTCATTCTGCTCTTTTCTTCCTCCAACTTACTGTCTGACTGATAAGGAAAATAGATTCAGCTCCTTTGACAAAGTTAGAGAGAGAACAGAGTTTCTGTGACTAAAACTGCTGAATTTGATCAGTTTTTGGAAAAGAATCATTGTTCTTGTAACTCGTGACTGAAAGATGACAAAGGAGGGATTTTTGGGATCGTTATGACAGTGAGTCCACATCTGCAGGACTGAAGTTTTCTGTTGTTATGTGACAAAAGTCAACGTCTCTATTAAAATGCAAATAAATAATTAACATTTCTATCTGTCATGAATACATATGATGTCATAACAGCTTCAGTATATGTATAATGATGAGGTTCACTGAGATCTCAGCCTGTTCAGATCTGACTGCAGCAAAGCAGCAGAGTTTCATCTGCTGCCTCCCCTCCACGTCCCATTGGCTGTAGCTCACAGCTGTTTAGTGTCAGAGCTGCTGAATCACTTCAGTTAACAAGTGGAGAGTTTGTGAGGCAGCGTGCGCTGGACTGGACACACAATCTGGCAGACATAGACCTCCACATAGCTTTAAGTCTGATGTCTGACTGCAGAGCAAGTCTCCTTACAATCATCCAAAGAGTCAACACGACACAATAAGTATTCAGTCTGTTTTACAACATTGAATTAAAGTAGATCCAATGTTGCTGTTTTCACTCTGATTGACAGAAAAAGATGATTTCATGTCAAAGTAAAAACAGATCTCTAGAAAGTGTCTGAGTTACTTTCAGATATAAATATGAAATAGGTGTTTGCATCAGTATTCAGCCCCTGCAGTCAGACTGAATCATTACCAGTGCTGCCATTTGGTTTTAAAAGTCACACAATCAGTTCAATGGAGATCATCTGTGTAAAGTCAAGAGGTTTCAGTTGATTATAGGGAGCAGAGCAGAGGATCTGTTTTCATCCAGGTGCTGCCAATGTCAGCAGTGCAGATCAGAAGGTAGAGTTTGATTTCAGCTTGAAATCATATTTGCTTTTCTGACTGCGGACACCTGGTGTCACACATGCAAGTAAACGCAGCATTTCTGTGGCTTCCTGTGGTGGACTTTTGCCTGTTTCTCTGATTGGATGGTACTAAGCTTCATTAAATCTTCTGACCATGCAGGGGTCAACAGCAGTCATGGACACTCTTTGAACTGTAAAATACTTTGTAATCCAGTTCATCCATCTCATTAGGTGTGACTCTGCTGCAGGTTAATATGATCCCTCCCTTCTGAGGAGACAGAGAGGCACCGATTGGGACATGAGAGCAGAATAGTTCTTTTCACAAGTTTACACTGAAGCCAAAAGTAACTGACCTTTGGCACTTTGTGTGGAACAAGACATTTCTTCTTCCTGTCAAACTGTTTGTCAGCTGTTCTGTTCTCACACTGTCTTCAGCTGTCAGCTTTACTGAGCAGATAAACCAGAGCCACAGCAGAGCTGTCTGTCTCACTGAGTCTGAAAGAGTCCTACAGCACAGCAGCCTGAGGAGCTCAGAGCAAATGAAGCCAGTTTGTTGAGGATGATGTAGCTCCTGAGTTTCTAATAAGGTCAAAGGTCATTCTGGAGGGAAATGACTCCTCCATTTGGGAGACTCAAACAATCAGAGCTGTGCTGAGGAAAGATGTTCACCCAACAGATCGTTACTTTGGCTGAGAGGAAAGAGAGACAGCGGCAGTGAGATCACAGCATGAAATGTGTTGGATATAAAGCAACAAAATGTGTCAAACATGAGCCGAGTTTCCATCTGATCCAATTTGAAGAGAGCTTTAGAAATGTCACTAAAAAGAAGAAAATGTGAATTATGAGCATTTCCATGAACTGGTTTCGAGCAAACAGTAGTAATAGTTAGTGAGGAATCAGAACATGAAGTAGTTTGTACTCACACAGAAACATTCAAGCAGCTGACTCATGAACAAAATGTATTCCTGTTATTATTCCTGAATTTCTCTCCTTCCCCTCCAGAGAGGAAAGAATCCTTCGTTACACTTCAGCAAACTGAGCTGGAGGAGCTCAAGCTTTGAATTTTCTGTCTCAACAGCACAGAACACGACATCAGCACCTTTTAATCAGAACTAACAACCAGCTCCAGTTTCAGCAGCGAGAAACAACCAACACTGACATGATGAAGCACAGACAGCGCCTTCACTTCAGGAAGATAATAGTGAATGAATTGTGCTTTAATTGTGTCTTTTCAGATCAGAGCTTTAATGACTGTGTCTTTGTCTTCTTATCAGCAGATTATGACAGCAGCAAAGACACAGATTGGCTACAAATGTCTTGATGTCACCAGAAACTCCTGCATTCATCTGCTGCCAAAAGGAGTCTTTCCACTGTCAGAGTGACAAACTGACTGTCGTTGTTCAACGTACACTGAGAGAAGCAGGATGTGAAAATCATTTGCGTGGATAATCTGCCCTGTCACACTCACCTGCTCCAACAGTCTAATCCAGCTCAGTGTTTCTGCAGCAGGTATGTGGAACATATTCCAGCTGATAGGTGACAGCAAAGACAGAGCTGTTCAACCTGCTGAACTGTGACAGAGAACTGAACTGACCCTCATATTTCAGCCCTTTTCCTCAGCCTCTATCCATTTAGTAATGGCTTCCAGTAGAAATAAACTGCTCCTCTGCGTTGACATCAGTGTTAAACACACATTCCAGTCTACAGTACACACACAGCTCATGCTTTGGCCTTTCTAAATGGACATGTTGGCCTGCAGTGGTGGTCCTGCTGCTGTCTCCCTCCACTGCTCTCTGACACTTGACTGAACTCTCCTTCTTCTCTCTCTGCAGGTTTAAAGCTGCAGAGCAGCTTTTTAAAGTGTTGCTTTGTTTCTTATCTGCCTCACATCCTGCAGCAGGAGTCACACTGCATTTGTCACATCTGATGACACTTCACACGTCCACAGAAACCTGACAAATGAATGATGCTGATGCTGATATTGATAACTTTCTCTTCAGCTTAAAGGGTTGACATTTAAGAGGAAAAGCTTCAGGATCAGAATCTGACTGTCAGACTTTAAAAGATGACAGTGTGACAGATGTGTTGAAATACAGTGATGATGATGAAAATGGATGGATTTCAGGTGAGACGTCGTCTCCAAAGAAAAGGAGAAAATATCAGAGGTTGAATGAGGTTTAGCTGAATCCCACATGACTGAGAGCCGAGCGTCCTGGAATATGGACGAGTCCTGATCTTTCCTGCTGGGAGATTCTATGATACTCACAATTATTTATCTCAGTTTCCAGTCAGCACTGAGTGGTATGAACTCAGGAAATCAGATCAGTTTAAAACAGGATGTTTGAGGGGCTGTGGTTTATCTGAAGGTGTCCACTGGATGGATAATATCTAATCAAACATCAAAGTCTTTAATTACTTTCATCATGTACAGAAAACATTGACTTTATGTGATCAATCCTAATTATCTTCATGTTATTAAAGCATATTTGAGTTGTGTTTATTTGGTCCATCACAGTTTGTCTCACTGCTTATTTGTGGCAGCAACAACTGATCTGTGATCTGATCTCACGGCTGATGTGGCTCTGCATAAACTAACATGTCTTTTCTTAGTGCAACAGCACTGACAGTTCCTCTTTTCCTGACTGGACCATGTTTACATGCAGCTCCACTTTGTTGCACCTGTCCTCCCAACCTTGGAAATAATTTGTTTCTCTTCTTGTGACCCTGAAGAATCCATAACTGATCTTCATTCAGGTTAATGAAACTATTTGTTGGACATGGAGCAGCTTTAAGGAAGCACTCAGCAGAGAGAAACTCAGGAACAACACATGACACTGATGCATCCGCCTGAAAATGAAAGCTTTGTTTTTTATGTCTGTGTGTATTTATTTTTGTCCCGTCAGGCCTTGTTGGAAGAGTTACTTGTGCCAAATATTAGATTTATCAAAGTAAAGTGAGATCTTAAACTCATTATGGATGGAAAAATGAACACTTTGTTTGTGATTTGATTCAAATGAATATTCATGGGGGCACATTGACATTTGGTGACACGCTGGCTGTGTTTAGTGGAGGTGGTGACACCTGGAGGAGGAGATTCTTCTAATCTCTCTGACACACTTCATTTGGCCTCTAATTAACACTGAATCCAAAGGCCAAAAGGACCTCAAAGCAAATGAAGCATTCAGTGCGGCTCATTTAAAGTTCTCTCTGGGAAGACAACAGTGCATGACATTAAAGCCATTACGTGTTCAATAGTGACCTCAGCTCATCATTCTCAAACACATTCAGATTGCATTTCTAACGGCTTTAGACATCAGAGCTTTCTGAAGTGTTCATGTGTTTATTTCTGCGTCTGTCTGCATCAGTGTGATTCAGCAGAAAATGTGCAGGACTCTCTGCGGTCATCATCATCTCAACATGCTGTGAGGTAACATCACTGTTCAAAAGTCCTGTCAGACTCTGTGCTGCACTATGGAAATGTAAAAACCCTCAATTCTTGCTGTGAACAAAGAGAAAAACAACACGAACTCCCATCTGCTGCTCATCACATTTAACCATCACACAGTAAAAAAGGCTTCACCAAAGTCATCAAACTTCATTATCTACACATTTCTGCTTTCTGCTTCCTCTCAGCCCGACAAAAAGCTGTTCCCTGCCAAAGTCTGTCTGCAGCCAGAGTGTGTGTGACTCTCAGGGAGCTGTCAGTCTGCAGGGAGTTAAGGCCAGCTCTTCTCTCTGCTCTGCTGCAAACAGCCACACTGTTTCCTGACGCCTGTGAGAGGACCAGCTGCTCCTGTTTACATGATGGCTACAAGCGCCTTCCTACCACCCACCTGAACAGCAGGCTGCGCTGGTGAGGGATAAATGTCAGTGAGTGTGTAACTGTCAGCGTCTTCAGCTGGACAAAACGCTATCGTTCAGTCACCACGTGAGCCAAGAACTACTGGTATGTGGCAAAGGTTCAAATGAGTATTTTATGTGAAAGGAATACTGTCGAAGTCTGATGAACAGGGACGTCATTGGCCGTGGAAGGTGGAATCAACAATGTACGAGGAAAGTTTTTAGATTTTAGGCTCAAACAATAAATACAACTGCCTTCAGCAACTAAAGAGCAGCGTTCTGTTATTAAATGAGCATCTCAGACCTGTCAGTGCCTGTGCCTCGATCAAAGAAGGACAAAAAAAGCCTCCACACACATTAAGCTCTGTGATCGTGTTGGATTGGTGTGTTTGATGGTTCAAACAGTGTGAGGCTGCAGAACGATGATCATAAAGGTGTGTTTCACTGAGGAGACTGACATAAAGACCAGGGGGAGGATGTCATCTTTGACCATTTCATGGAGTAATTGCTCCATCAATCACAGAGCAGCAGAGAGAACAGCTGTGAAGACGCTGGACTCCATTTCAAGCAGACAAAGTCATGTTGGCTCAAACACCGCAGGAGTTTTCAGGATGTCGAGCGGTTTGTGTGTCTGTGCTGAAGATGTTCGTTACTCTTTATGTCGCTGAGACTCGACCACCAAAAGTCTCCTCCATGATGTTCAGACACAGTCTGTCAGCAGGCCAGTTAAGGAGGGAGAGGAGGAATCTCACTGATTGTGTTTTCACAAACTTCTATTTTCTCTCTCCGTCTCTCTCAGTGATAGATTGATGTATCAGGGCTTCATTACTTTCAGTCCTGCTGCAGTTCCATCTCATTTGTCACTCCCATTATGCTGCATTCAGATTGTCTTTGAGAAGCAAACTTTGGTTAAAGGTAAAATAAAAAATGAGTCTTGGTCCTGGTAATTAGTTTGAGGAGGAGGAGCAGTGAGTGAGATAAAATGCTTGAGGCAAAGAGGAAAGAAAATGAAGAAAAACTAAAGTCCGGCTGAAATATCGTGAACGGCTGAAACGATTACTCAAAGAATTCAAGTGCACAGATAATAATCAGTGTTGCTTCAAGAGCTGACGTATGCATTGACCACACAAGCTGAGAGTGGAGGAAAGAGAAAAGAGAAGAGGAAGAAGAGACGACAGACAATAAAAAGACGAAATGATCAGAGTTTCAATTTGAAGGCAAACACGTTGCTGGGCCACAATAAATGAACTCAATGACAAAAATAAATATGAAATAAACAAACAGTTTTCAGGGCCAAATGTCTGGCAGCATATTGATGTTCTGAGATGACTCTCAGGATGAAGTGCTGCTGCCTAAAGTGGTGTGAATGCACAGTGTGTGTCAGTGTTCATTAACATCTCCAGAAATCAGAGGTTTGATGTGCGGATCCACACATTCCTCAGGTGAATAAACCCTTCCTGACTAAACGTGGATCCTTCAGAATAAAACATGCTTCCTGTTCTTGTTTTGTAGTGATTGTGTTTTTCTCACCATGTGACAGCGCTGATAATCACACCTTCAAGCAGCCACAGAAGAAGGAATCAGTGAAATCACCTGCTGTGGTCAGCAGCTGGAAGAAAAA
Source organism: Chaetodon trifascialis (assembly GCF_039877785.1). Taxonomy (NCBI): domain Eukaryota; kingdom Metazoa; phylum Chordata; class Actinopteri; order Chaetodontiformes; family Chaetodontidae; genus Chaetodon; species Chaetodon trifascialis. The sequence continues at coordinate 9,705,891 of NC_092064.1, forward strand.
CGTGTTCTGAGATACCTGACACATGGTTTGACAGCCCTGATCTGTCACAAGCTCACAAAAAGGTGCAACATGCTCATCTTTAAGAAGGTAAAGCCACAATCCAGCAAACTAAACCTGCAGGTCCATAAAGAAACAGCTGAGCCCGTTTCCAAGCTCTCTGTTCACACAGATCATGTTCAGAAAGACAAAGACAAAATGAACTAGACTCCATGGAAACAGTAATTAATGCTGGCTAATAATTAGTGCCTGGCTCCAGAGCATCAGTCAGAACTCACAGATCCATGCAAGAACAAAAAGCAGCAGAGATCCCAGTTTTTATCAGTTTGAAGCAACTCAAACATCTCAGAGACTCAAAATGTCCTCATGCAGCTGGTCCTGATGACAAATGCCACCAACAACAAACAACCTACATCAGCCACTGCAACATCAACACAAGGACGCATCAACATGCAGTGCTCACTGGCACCAGAAGCAGAGATTTAGTTCAGTATGTGTCTGAAACAGACTGCTGCCTCACAGACACTCACAGCTCCAGCATGTGTGTCCATACGAGCAACAGACTGAGTCTGTTTCACTGCTGAGTGTCACAACTGTGAAGCAGCAACAGGCAGAGAGCTGGACGAGAGACTGCAGACACAAACAAAACACAAGACAGCAGGAAACCAAAGAAGATCTCAGACTAAAGAGACAGCAGCTCTGCCTCAACCAGGTTTCTGCTGTTGAACACAGAGCCACAGCAAGAGGAGCAGAAGGACTCTGAACAGTTACATCAGCCTGTTCATCAGAGTTTCATTAGAGAGCAATCAGTGGAGCATCATCTCCTTCTAAAGCTTCTTTCTCATTGGACGACAACAGGAAGTAGTTGTGATGAACAAAAGGAACATCTGCTCGGAGGCAGGAATGAGAGAAGATACATGAGAGAACAGACACAGTGAGGGAGAGATTCAGATTCTGTTCAGAGAGTTTCTGACAAGACACGAAATTCATGGAATCACATCAGCTGATGATCCAAAACAATCACACTTCAGAAATATCAGAGTTGTTCTTACTGTCAGTTCTGAGGACGACGATTCAGCAGGAGGTCGAGTCTTTTTCATCCAGCCAGCAGAAGACAAACACGCACGCACGCACGCACGCACGCACGCACGCACGCACGCACGCACACACACACACACACACACACACACACACACACACACGGTCGTCTTACCTAGAAGAGAGAGCAGACAGAAGACAGACTGTAAAATCTTTTCTCTTCTCCATCATCAACAGTGTAATTGTCTCTCTGAGGACAGTCAGAGCTTCACAAACTCTCATGTGTGGAAGAATTGGTCACAATGTCCTGATGATCTGGAAAATACCAGACAGGAAACTTCAATCAGCCTCTTGGAGAGTAAAGGCCGTGATAATCTGAGCGTGGACAGTAAAGTGATGGACCTGCTCCCTAACAGAGAGACACCTGCAGCCCATCTGTCCCCACAACAACCAAACAGCTTTTATTCTGCTGCCTCAGTGGACAAATCCAGTCAGAGGAGAGGAAGTTCACAGGAGAGACGGCAGAGAACATTCAAGGAAACACCAGACTAAGAGCTTCAGCGCCTCTTCAGGCAGATATTCTCCATCCTGACTAATTCCCACATCTTCACTATGATTCTGGTTCAGGCCTCATGAAATATGATCTGCTCTCCACTGCCAACACCAACACATGTTGGAGAACTCCCTCTGAGAAAAGAAATCTGCCAGAGGTTATTTCTCTGAAATCTGACCTCAAAGTCTTTGCTAATCACACAAAATGCATCTTTACACACTCTCCTTCTCACTGAGGCCGAATCCTTGACAGCTAGAAATGTTCCAATGAACTGAAGCACAACCTTTCAGGCACTTTACATTTTAAAGCTGCTGTTATCAGAACTATGAAAAGTCCAGTTTGTCCTCAACCTCGGGATGTACGAGCCAAAACATTGAACTCATTATATCTTCCTGCAGCTCGTCACCTTCAAAGGACCACACAGTGGGAATACATGCTGATCTCTGAGACAAACTAATGCTGCTTTACTTTTCCTCTGTGGAGTCTTTGTATGCTGACACTCAGCCAGCTCCAGTCTGACAGAAGAAACATGGAACAAAGTCACATGTTAGAGGAAGAAAAGACTTCCTGATTTGTTTTACTGCAGTAACTCCAGTACAAACATGTTTTCTGAGAGTCGTTGTTCATGGTGACAAATTGATTCACGTGTTATGAGGGAGTTTTTCTAATTCATTTCCTCCACTTAGTTCTCTCTCATGAAGCGTCTCTGTCAAACGCAGCAGCGATGATAAATGATCAGCAGCCTTGTTAGAGGAAGACAGAAGAGGTGGAACAGCTACCTGTGATTGTAATGATGCTCAGAGGATGAAGAGCACTGACAGACTGAAGAAGAATGAGAGCAGATTGTTCACTTCAATGAGAAGCAGAAAGAGCAGAGTGAAGCTGAATCAACAGACTGAAGCAGATGCTGCTTCTCACACACAGACTGATTCACACAGATGTTCACTACGAGGCAGAAATGATGCTTTTACTTTGAGGGAAAGACAGTGGGACACTTCCATGTCGTTATATGGACCCTGTTGTCTTGTCCTGACTTTCCAGTCAAGAGTCCAGAGCTTCTCTATAGCTGATAAACTGCTCACTACAGGAGGGACCCTGAAAACCTGACGGCCCTTCATTCAGTCCAATCTGACCAACTGCTGAGAAGAAACAGAAACAGAAACACATTCTGCTTCTAGTTCTGGTTTGAATCCTGGTTCAGTGCAACAAACTGCACTGATGTGCAGAGCTTCACACACACAACTGTTAGTAATGAGTGCAGATGGCAGCTTTTATCTGCTGTGGGAAACATTTTACAAAACATAAAGCAAAAATCACATGATGCAAAGCATCATGGGAAATGTACGAGTCCAGCTGAGTCTGTAATTACAGACATTATCTCTGAGTTTTACAATGCTGCAATCAAAGACGGGTCACTGCAGGTAAGAACAAACCCACCTCATTATATTTCCTCTTCAGAGACTTTTACACTGTTCAGTCCACACACACTAATTCTATGATGTGACCGCAGAGAGACTGTAGTCACACTGTGAACAAGAGACAGATCCTGGAGCTGCTCTGTGGACAGAGAATGATGGACAACAGGACACTGTGACAGCAGCTGGTTTTACTGTGAGATGGGCACATTTTCTGATTCACAGCTGTGAGCCTGCAGACCTGCACATGAGACTCTTTTGGGTGGAATATCTCAATGTGTCACTTGATGACATCATCAACCTGAAGTCTTGGTGCTCTGAAAATATTTGTACTAATATTGATTTTACAGTCTAAACTCACTGCAGCAGCACAGAGGAGGATTTTCCCTCAATGACAAAGTCGTGAACGTCGAGCTGCTTTGATCTGGATTGATGAGAAATGTCCCGCCTTCAGCATTTCAGTATTCACAAGGAAAACTGGAAGTGAGTGTGAAACAAATGTCAGGGGTCTGCAGGGGACTCAGTGCTTTAAACAGGCATGGTTCAGCCCGGGCAGGGGTCCTCTGTGCTGTGACTGACAGAGGGAGAATAACAGGCCTCCTTCTCCTCCTTCATGCCTTTCTTTCTGGTGAGTGACAGCAGGGTTGGTTGGTGGAGTCTCACCAAGAATAGCAGGAAGCCGCACTTTTAAAGGAGTTCAGAGAGTCGAAGGTGGACGACACAGGAAGGAAACACACTGTGTGGACTGCTGAACAAAGGTTTGGTGAACTGAGCTCCAGTTCAAGTTCGAGTCAGCACCATGGACAGAGACACTGACAGCACAGAGTTTAACTCACTGAAAGAGACAAAGAGACACTTTGAAGACAAATGAAATCTTTGAATGTCAACACTCTGCATGTGTAACTGCAATATTTATGCAAATGGAGCATCTTATGGATATTGTGTGACATGAACACCCTGTGGGCTGTGATTGGTTAAAGCACAGATGAGGTCACATTCTGTGTAATTTCATCCTGCAGCATCAACATGTGAAGTCGAGTCACACTCTCCCCTCCTGTGTTTCTACAACTTTCAGGCTTTTGAGCTGTTGTGGCTGAAAACTTGAGTTCATCCTGAGGTGATTCAGTGTCGTTCAGAGGGCGACAGCACAGCAATGAATGCACTGCACTCCTGTACTGCTGCACCTGATCACAAATGAAAGACTACAGTTTCAGTTTGGAACAGTGAAGTTGACTGAAACACACCAAATGTGTGTGAACACAGATGAACAAACAGGCCTTTTAATCTGCAGCCTGAAGAAAACACAGTGTTCAGAGGTGGAAATATGTGTGTGGAGTTTGTGTTGTGTTCATGTGTTTGAGCTCATGTTCTCGAAAAAGAGAAAAATGTGAGTTAATAGAGATGAAATAATGACTTTGAACCTCACTGCCTTTAAATCACAGCATGATGTTTCTTTGCTGTGAGTGAACCAACAGCTGCTGTGTCACTTCATAAATGAGGGAATGCAGGAGAGAAGATGATCAACAGCCAGTTAAAGGAGAGTCGTGGGGTTTTGTTGTGATTGTGGTCTCAGTGTTCAGCCGTCTGAAACAACAACAGGTGAAGAAAAACAGCCACTGATGTCAAAGCTCATTCAATTAAAGCTGCTCTTGGAAAATGAATGATGTTACATCAGAAACGGTCAGAAACAGACTGAAATTTCATTCATACCCAGACAATTAAAGCCACATTTTAGCAATTAAAAAACACACTAATGACAGCACCATTAAAATGTTGTTTGGCAGAACTCAGAGGCGTTTTCATGTGGTCTCTCTTCTAAACTTCACAGTGTTAACTCTGTGGGGATGTGGACACCACAGCAGGCTGATGACAACTGAAGGAAAAGACTTCAAGAAACCAGAAACAAACAAACACATGACAAAACAAACAAACATGACTGCTGCAGACAGCAGGCTCTACCTGCTGATTGAACTGGCTCATGCTCAGAGGACAAAGCAGAGCAAACCCTCCTTTCAACCAGAAGACACTCAACTGTCATTTCCACAACTTTCAGCCCAATAACATCATGTTTGTTCAGCTAAATATCCAAATACGTGTGGTCAAGGCCTTGTAGTGTCTCGTGAAGCCAGCGAGCTCACAAACATTCATCTTTCTATGTTTGTTCTCGTCAAAGTTGGAAACTCCTTCACACAAAGCAGAAATCTCACCTGTGTGTCTCTTGTCCCAGTATGTTGTCCACTGCAGTCAGTCAAAGCTGTGGCTTCATTTAGTCCTTCAGTCACGTCTTCACACACTCAGAGTTCAAACCTGAGAAGAACTTTCTCTGTCGGCCATTTTGGCTCAGCAGTTTTTCCATCATGCTCCCTGAAACTGGATCTGTTTCCTGCTTGACTGACAGTTTCTGTGTGCTCCATTTCTGTAGTAAAGATCACAGCAGGCTCATTTTTAGATGCGGTGGAAACTTGCTCGCTTTGGAACATTCAGCTGCAAACTACCCAGCATGCAACACTGTCTTAAAGCAGCAGGTTCACTCCATTCAAACATCAGCTGTTGTAAAAACACAATAAATGTTGAGTTTTTGGAAATAAGTAAAGTTTTTAACATAATTTGTAAGAAAAAAATAACACATTCACATTTATTTGGGCCGCTACAGATTCATCACAACACAGTGACTTTGCAGCATTATAATGGATCAGCTGCACCCGAGCATCAGTAATGTGACTCTTTAACATAAACCTCACACTAAAGAATCTTTGTTATAAGTCAAACTATTATTGAGCTTTTGCTTTGGATCAAACCAAAGGCAGTGAAAAGCCCAGCTGCAGTCTTTCTGTGTGGAGTCTGTCCCAGCTCCCCACTGAGCCACGGAGGTGGAGGATATTCAAATCACTATGATTAGCAGGAAACAGCTGAATGAAAGAGCCACTCTGCCCTGGCTTTACTAATGTTCAATTAGAAGGAAAAGGCTCTTAATTATAGCTCGAAATGAAATGATTTAAAATAAGAGTTGTTAGATAAGATCTAATGTTTCATATGTGTGATCCACAGTTTGTCAGAGGGTTCAGGATTAGAAATGAAGGCTTTCAGTGGGTTTTCCAGTCTGTTTTCTACATATTTAAATCTTCTGTCGTCCTGCTGGCCTCAGCCTCTCTGCTCACAGAGCTCACACAGACCTTGTAGAGACTGTGTGATGGGCAGGGTTGCACAAGTATTGCACGTCTGACTATTATAATGTAGAATGAATAAAGAGAAAAGAGTGTGTGAAGTCGGTCAAATGAAAGTCAAGCTCCACAGTGAAACACAAGATGAGAGAAACATCCACACACTGCACTCCACTTCTTTCAGACAAAATGAGAACACAAACTGGAGAGACCGAATGACTCTGAGCTGAAGAGAAGGAAAAGAGAGAAGGTGGGAGGAGGACAAAGACAGAAAGGTGAGAGTGTCACAGCCCACGAGCGGCTCTGCATTCATGGAGGGAAAAAGAAAAAGTTTGGAAACTTGTCATGAATACTGTGAGAGGCAAAGACAGAGCAGAGGAGAAGACAGAGCCAAACTGGAAACAGCCACTGGCAGTTCAGCGTGAACAGCAAACATCTTTCCTTTGAAGAGTCAGAATGACAGAAAGAGACGACGCTCCATCTCAAGTCAAACGTTCGACTGTGAGAGACGTCTGTCTTCTTTTTCATCAGAGGAGATTCATGTTCACACAAACACACAGCACACTGAGGGACATTTACTGTCTGTCTTATACTAAACAAATGATCAACGTGGATCTGAAAAAGTCACATTCAGGTTCTGAATCATTGATACGTTTGGTATTGATAAACCATCACTCCTGTTCTGCTGCTGCATATTACTATTATTTTCACTTGGCGAGTGTTTCTGGCTGAACTGGAGTGTCAGTTCAGAGAGGACACGAGGGTCACATGTTGGCAGTCTGTCCACTGATCCCTACACACATCAAATAAAATCCCTTCTCATAACAAGGCGTTCTGTTGAAATGACCTGTTGCTCTTGTTCCTCCTTCACTGGCTTCTGTTCCTCTTTGCTTCCACCTCACCGGCCCTCTGCCTGCTGCTTCTCCCTGTTGAGTCTCTGGAAGCTTTTAAAGCATTAACTCAGCAGTGTTGCTGCTCTGGCTCAGCTCTGTGTGGACCCTCGGGTGATTTGTAATGTGCTCCAGCAAAATCTTCTGCAGAGTGGATCATCAGACAGCAGAAAAACTGGACCACCATTGGTTGCAATAATTGGTTTATTGGAGGGATGGTGAAATTGTTCCTGAGTGATGCTGCAGGCCGACTGACTGAAAAGTCCATTTTCACTCCATTTCCTCACTACATTATAACTTCCCATGGGTCATTGAGCCATGGTGATATCTGAAGGAGTGTTGGTCTCCACAAAGACGTCGACCTTCTTTCTATTCAAACTTTAATAACACCTCTTCCATGAACACACTGTCTTCACATCTGATGAGTTCAAACAAAACAGCATGACAGCAAAACCAAAGAGACATAAGAAGAGCCAGAGAGGTCAGATGCAGGAGTTTCCAATAAAACCTTCATACTTTCAGATACAGAACAAAGAAAATGAGGACTGATTCAACCCTTGATAATGTCCATTTAAATCTCAGGATCTAATGATGTGCTGATTTTCCACACTTCACTGCTTTTCTATGTAATTTGACTGATGAGTGACACACATCTTCACTGACAGGCTGCTGTCAGGGATCAGTCAGCTGTGTGAAGTCGAGGTGGGAATTAAGATTCACTGAAAAGTTCATGACAAGACTCTGAAAACCTGAGTCCATACAACACTATCTGAATGTGTCAGTGCAGACCTTGTGGAGACATGAGCCTTGAAACATGGTCAGTTCTGAAAAGACTTTTACACATCAACTGAAGAGAAGTTAAGAAATGTGGACGTTTTTGAACCATTTTAACTTGAAGGATTACTCATTGATTGAAGCTCGTTCCACTCAAACGTGTGTCCTCCACAAAGTTCCCTCTGGAGGTTTTCTGAATGTGAGAGGGCTTATTATGGACTGAGTGGATTGAAAAAACACCCCACAGTCATTTCAAGCAGCAGCCAGGAGACAAACAGTCATCAGAGAGCCTCTTCACCGCGCTCTGACAGAGAGATGCAGCCCAGGTCAGCCTCTGGACAAGAACAAATGACTGAACACTGCTGGGACTGAAGTGGGTTGGACAGCAGCACAAAGGAACTTGTGGACTTCAAATAAATGACGGTCGAATCACAGACACATTTGGAAGTTTGAGAAATTGCAGCAAGAAAAGCTCAAATCACTGATTGTTGAACTGATTTCATTCGACAGAAAAAGCAATTTCATCATATTATTTCTCAGGACACTGACTGAGGAGGGTCAGAGCATAAAACACTGTCTCCTATTACTGTCAAGAGCAGAAGTGTGTTCACTCCCTGTGACAATACAGAGATCAACACTGTCTGTGGGTGTGCTTGTGCTCAAATGGTTGACAGAAAAAAAGCTTTGTTTGAATTTGGAGGAGCTAGAACACATGATGAGAACGCTCAGCTATGACCATCATTCTAGAATGCTGACATCATCAGAACATCTTGGCTCTATAAGCTGCCTCTTTAGAAAAACCTCATTCCCATCTGACAACCTGAACTGAGGACTACGTCTCTGTCTTTGGTGGAAACAAACTCTCACCTATTACAAAATACAACATATCCCTCAATTTACAGATTTATCTTCTGTAACAACAAGATCTATATCAGAAAGTACTACAACTCTGAGACTACAGTACAGTTTCAAGTTGAAATCCACCTGTGAAAGACAACAACTGTCTTCACTGTCACTCCTCTGTCTTCACTGACTGAAATTTGCATTGTAACATAACAAACCAAGCGTGTGTTTCAGCCCTGATTGAAAACCATAAACAAACCCTAATTTCCACCAAAACAATCTCATCCAAATTTACGTCCAAACAGAAACAGTTCAAACTAATGAATGTGAGAGTGTGTCTGTGGTGTGTCTTTGGCAGTCAGTAAATAACATAATTATTCAAAAAGAGGACTAATACTCTGAATATGTCTGAATTTAAGGCTGGCTGTGCCAACATGTTGCTCTCTGTTGAGGAGTGCTCCAAGGATTGCCGTCCTTAGACTTCAGTAGGTTTGGCTGTGAATAAGTGCACAGTGAGGTGAGCTGAGGTCCCAACAGTGTCACTAAAATGTTCACCAACAACATCTTTCATTTGTTTTCCATCAAAACCAGCAATGCACGATCCACTTGTAGTGACGACAGCATGATTCAACTTTTTATGGTTTTCTTTGGGCACTGGCAGCACTTGGTTCATGTTTGGGAAAGAGAATCTATTTTAAGACAAAAGGCAGCAGTGACTTGAGATGAAAGGTTTTTTGTTAGCATTTAACTGAAATCACAATATTTCTCACACTTTAACCAAAGCTCATGTTTTTATTCTCTTCTTTCTCTTCCCTCCACTCTTTTCTTCCACAGTCCCTTCCTGTAAATTCAGAGACAGGGTGGTGTTTCAATGCTCTCTACTTCTACAGGACACACAGAATAAATCCAAGATTTTCATGCTTAAAAAATGTTCTAGTTCAGCCTCAAGTTCAGAAGATGTAAAGATACATCGTGCTGATATGAACAGATTTGAAATGCTTTGAAAAATAATTCTGTCTGATGGAAAAAAAAAAAAAAAACTCTTTAGTGAGAAAGACAACATACTTTGACAGTCAAACTTCTAACTAGATCTAACAGCTTGTTCATTTCTCTAATAAACAGCTGCCCGGGTGTCAAAACTCTGCTCAGCTGTGCTCATCACACACATACACACCCTTCTCACACCGACTCCTACTGCTCTGCAGAGGAGGAGGAGTAAGAGTAAGAGCTCCATCAGCAGTGTGAGATATAAACAGCCCTTATGGGAGCTTTCAAACACCCCCCTGCCTCCATTCACTCTAACATGAAACTGATATAGAGAATGTTAAATGTGTGATGCAGAGCCAGAGCACTGAGACATAAAACATAAGAGAAATATATCTGGACTGATTGGTGATGCATCCATGTCAAAGCACGACTGATGGTCCAGACAATACACAATCTACTGACTGATCTGGGAGCAGAGCAGAGCTGCAGCAACAATATTTCGCCTGCTTTCACTTTATTTGGTGATCCAGTGCCGACACTCAACTCAAGTCACTTCTATAGTCGGCTCTTGTGCCTCCACCTCACTGCTGAGAGAAGTCAGACTTTGTGAATAATGTTAGACTTCATCACTTTACGGAGGTCTAAGAAACACTGACACTACGAATAACAGCAGACATACAACATTTATTAATACAATACGTTCTCGGTCTCCAAGTCAGCTGGTGGATTGTCAGGTTAACAGAAGATCAATTCTGTGGACTGTGACAATGAAGCAAAATCCATTTTGCTATTATTACTTTGACTCGATCATCGATCAGACAGAGAAGTTCTCCAGCGGTCCAACCTTGTGAACTTTAAATTCATTTTTTATTGTAAATATTAAATAGTAATGACACTTGACTGATGAATATAGATTAGAGAGGAAACCTCAGGCTCTTAGAAGAGTTCTTTGAAGATCAAAATAATTCATTCTGCCGTTGGACTTCTGTGCTACTCATACATCCACAACTACCACAGCATTAAGGTTCATCATCAGGGGGTTTGGCACCAGAAAACTGCAGACTAATGATTGATGACTTTGACTTTATATCTGCAGTTGTGTTGAACAGTCAACAGAACTGGTAAAGCCAAAGATGTACAGTGGGTGAACTGGGAATGTGTGACTGTGAGGACTTTGTCAGAATATTTCCTCCATCCCAGTCGAGCAGCTTAAAAAAGCCTCCATTGTTGAGGCGAAGCTCAAAATCTCCATTCAAAGCTTCATCTGAGGTCATGAACTCTGAGTAAAATGAGCTTCCTCTGCAGGGAGTCTGGACTCACCCTCAGGGACAGGGTGAGGGGCTCTCTGAGGTTTACAGTTTTATATGTGTCTGTCTTTGTGTGTGTTTGTGTGCACATGTGAATATGTGGAGGGCGGTCAGTCTGATAAGAGACTTTTAACAAGACAAGCAGCTGTTGACTCACTGTGTCACTGAGGCAGAACAACATCAACACACTGCTGCTGATCCCATTCATCATTTTCACTGAAGGACAGATCTCAAGAGACATTTTCCATTAATGTCCTGACACACACCATCTCTCTCTCTCTCTCTCTCTCTCTCTCTCTCTCTCTCTCTCTCTGTTTGTCTTTTTCCTTCTTCTTCTTCTTCTCCTGAGAGGAGAAACTCTCACCTGTGATTCTGTCACTTTTCTACCTTATTTGCGCTGCCTTTCTCCTTTCTCTCCTTGTTTCACACACTGCAGCCTCTGTTGTCATGGTGACACTGATCATTTCAGGGATCATTGTTTCCTCCACTCTGAAGCACCAAAAGTTGAGTCCTCAGGAACTCAAATGTTCATCTCAAAGATGAATCCTCCTGCAGCTGTTTTCACTTTCTACTCTCTGCTGTTCTGTATTCCAAATGCATTCTTGCCAAAGGAAAATAATTAGCTAAATGTGTCATAAATATTCATGATGAGCTTTTAAAAGGGAGGAAAAGGGAACTGTGAGGGAGGCCAGCAGTGACATTCCTGTGAAAGAGCATCTGGATAGCAGCTATTAGCCCACAAAGGGAGGAACAGGAATGCTTTGTTTGATTGTTGAGTCAATTTAAGGAATTTCAAAGCTTCCAGATCTTTCTGTGTCTTCACATTCATGCAGAACGCTGCCAGGAGGGAGATAACAAACTCAATGAAGACGTCACATTTAAAGGCAGAGAGCGTTATAGCTCCTTTCCTCATGAGGAAAACGATCGAGTAACATTTGGATCAGATTCAAACTGAAGTCCAACACATTTGGTTTCTTTTTACATGTGTGGACAAAGTTTAGTAGCATTAAATCTCTCATATTGTCAGACTGAATGTCAGTGATCTGCATTGTAAACAAAAGAAAGAAAAGAGGGAAAGTTAAACTAAAAACACAAGCTGACCTTCAAAGATCTCCTCGCTGTGTCTGTTGAAGTGTCTTTGGATCGATTTGTGTGTTTCCTCGTCTCTCTGCACTTCCTGCTTTCACTTGTGTCAGTCTGCTCTGCAGCCACAGCAGCCTGTCCTCTGAGCTCCTTCTCCACATGCAGCTGGAGGAGAAGTGAAGCCACTGAGCTGTCCATCATTTCCTCTGTGCTTCTGTCATCCTGTTTCATACACTGAGTTATTATTCATTCGGCCATCAATCAGGGCCAAGATGATTCAGTGGGAGGTCTGAATAACATCAGACATGATGGAAATGTTCAGGTACCACCTGCATGTGGAACAGCTCGACCGGAAAATTAAACACAGGATTGTACTCATTCTAAAATAATGGTTGGTAAATGGACTTCCTGTGATGATGGTAATAAAAGTGGTCCAATCACTGAGCCCAGTGGTTCAGTCACACATTTCTAAAAGGTTCCTCTTCATAACGTTGGTCAGCGCTCCAATATATTCATACTGATGAATCAGCAGAGGAAATAAAGTGATGCTGGGCTGCTGGTGGAGTTCAGCTGTTTGCTGCAGACACTCTGGCTCTAATAAGGTTTTCTCAGAGGTCAAAGGTCATTCTGCATAACATCTGTCCCTTGGCACGAGAGAGTCATGTAACCATAGAGATCACAGCTGGAAAAGAAAGGTGTTTGTCGAAAGATGTATTTCTGTAAAGTAACTTCAATGACTGTGAATCCTTCACACTGAACTCTTTGTGTTACCTGGGAGGAGTTAAAGACACATCACAGATGAGACTGTCAGCCTCAGGATTAGACATGGATTATCTAACTGTGCTGCATTGAGCCCAAACATTTCTCACTGAATTGTTTTAATCTGTTGTGATTAAAAAATCATTTTGAGCAGTCATTCTCCAAAATGACTGCAGCCCTCTCATAACCACCTGTTGTGTTCAGTTGTGTCTAAATATTCAATGTATTTAACTTGTGAAAGAAAACGATCCTTCATTACCGAGTGACAAACAAAACCTGCTGAGCGTTCAGCTTATTTACCTCAACAACAGAGTAAATCTTTTCATCATCACACAAGAAGGAACAAATAATGACCTTCAGTGTGAGCAGAGCATTTAAATTCACTGTTTCCACTGAGATCACACTTGGTAGCATTTCGCTCTTTTCTGCTGTAACTGTAACACAATCTGACAGAGCAAAGCTTTGAGTCAGGAGAAATCCTTGGAATTTAAAGCTGTAAAAGGTGCTTTTACATCGTCTCTGATAACTGACTGCAAGTGTTGAATGTAGACTGAGAGAAGCAGCATTCAGGCTTCAGCTGCCACCAACCAGTTATAACCAAGAATTACAACATCCAGAAGAAACGTTTCCATGCACAGCTGCTCCCGCCTTGTCACACCAAGCTACTCCAGCACAGTCTAATCTGCTTTGGCACTTTTTATATCCAGCAAACAGAAACTGTTCCAGCTGAAAGGTGACAAGGAGAAAGCTGTTAAACCTGCTGAGCTGTGACAGAGAACTGACCTGACCCTCCTCCTTCTGCACCAAAACTGCTCAACTCTTTTAAAAGATAATTATTTAAAAGCAGCATCACAATAAAGTTTATTCTGTCCACCAGTTCTTTGTCTCTCCCCTTCTCTTCACCTCCGTAACCCTCTCCATCTTTCTCTGTTGTTGTTTCTGAGGTTGGTGCTGGTTCTGTTTCTGTCTCTCTCCTCTGCGGTGTGAGATGTGACCACCAGTCAGATGTTTTCAGCTCCACAACAGCTGCCAGAGCTTTTCATTGGTTCTTGGTTGCCTGACCCCCTGCAGCAGGAGTCAAATCACATTTCTCAGCTCTGCTGCTGCATGTCTGCAGAAACCCAAGAAATAAATGGAAAGCGTCTCAGTGCTGAGAATAATAACCTTCTCTGTCGCTGGAGGGATGAGATTTAGCAGTAAAATCTGACCTGAGACAGATGTCTGAAATAGTGCTAATAAATGTAATGGATCAGTTTTAGGGGGGAAATACACAAAAACATGATTTCACCTTTTCAGAGATTCAGCAGTATGTGTTTCAGCTGTGAGGCTGTGCAGGAGTCTGCATGAGACAAGTGAAATCATGCAATACATCCAGACTTCTGTCGAGCGCTGCCTGACTGAAGACACATTCACTGACCAGGAGCAACATTAAAACAACAGACGTCTGAATCAGCAGCCAACATCCTCAGTTAATGTCAGAACACACTGATTCACACAGCGGGCCAAATGTGAGTCACCACAAATTAGAGATCAATACTAGCAAAGTGACCATTCATAGACTGTCTGATGGAGGATTAAAACCACGATGGAGCATGAATCACAGAGAAGAAGACGTGTTGTGATATAAATAATTCATCTGCTGTGGCATCAGCATCATTGATGAGAACGAGCAGATCACAGCATAAAGCACACACACTCTTCATATCAGTGTGTGTCGATGCACAAGAGAGAAATGGTTTGCCTTTCACTCACACTTGTACTGAGAGAGTACACTCACTGCTGCTGCTGTTAAAGCAGAACAACAACACAGCTCAGCCCACAAACTGACACCTTCTGATCCACAAACACGAGCTGTAATCCCATCTTTGACTGAATATACTGGATTTACAGTTACTGAGTGGACAGGAAGTAGAGTGATGAGCTCAGAGGAGGATGAAAGGACATGTGGAGCTTCCTACAACCCAGTGTGAGTTCATGTGATGGAGCAGATTGGAGCTCCCAGTGAGCCCCAGCACATCCTCCACCTGCACACACCCAAAGAGATTTATGGAAGAAGAGATTTCACACTGCTGTTCAATGTGTGGACTCTCTGAACGATCGCTGAGATGTCAGAGTGTTTACTGAAGAGGGGGAAGGAAAACTCTGTTTGTGTGACTCTGGAGATAATATGCAAATCAAAAGGCACAGCTAAACCTATCAGAGAGCTTCACTTTAACTTTCCATTAAGATCTGTGAGTCACTGTGACAGTTCTGGTAGAACAACCTGATCGGGAGTGAGGTTCAATTTGTTTCAGGCTGATTATCAACCTGCAAACAGTCTGACAGTCGTTTCAGATATGAGAGCAGAAAATCATGTAAACACCTGCAGTGAAGTCCCTTCAAAGATATACATGATTAATGTTGGGACGTGTGAGATGAAGATTTAATGGATTAAAGACAAAACATCACATTAGTGTGACGCCTGTAAAGAATACAGTCTCATCGACTTTATGTTGGAGAAAAGTGTTGAATATGTTGAATGAACACAGTCTGATCAGTGGAGAAAGCTTCATTTCTATGATAAACAGAGGGAATATGGCTGAATCATGAGGAGTGTGCTGCTCATGTTGCATTTACTGTCTTCAAAATAAGATTCATTTATTGTCCACAACACCAGCAGACAAGGCTGAACCTCTCTGTGGCTGTGCTTTGTCATTGAAATGCTCCATTTTGTTTGAAAAGAAAAGAACTCTGGGAAAAATGTGCTCAGTCATTTAAATTACCAGGAGTGGAAAAGTGGGACGTTTGACTAGTGTTCATAAAAACGTGGAAATGGAGGAAAATCGTTTAGTGCTGGATGAGAAACGTTAGTTTTGCCTTCTGTGATCCTGACACACTCACAGTTCATTCATTCAGCTTCATGAACACCATTGACCAGAGCGCATTTACTTTGCTGTTGTACAAAACTCTGAAGAATGAAAATATTCTAGCTGAGCAGCCCAGCTGGTTATTCAACAGCTGCTTTCAAAGAGAGGAGAAATCTGGAGTGGAGATTTAATGAAAAGCTGATCAATAGCAGCCAGATGTGTTGACCAGACTCTTCCAATCTTCTCCAGGGAGCAAAGTTTCAGTCTGTTCATGTTGTTGTGGCCTTGAGGAAACTCTTTCCTTCTTCAGAGTTCTCCCTGTTGGAAGATTCAATTGAAATTCAAGTCTGAATTTGACCTTTTGAAATGAGGAGTCCTCATTGAAATGTAGAGCTGCTGCACTCTTCATCTCTCAGTTGTCTTCTGAGCTCGAGGCTTCAGGTTCAATTCAAATATTTGAGTCTTCAGTGAATATAAAAGGCTGCTCTTAAAATACAAGCTGGACATGTTTGTAAGGCAGAACTGTTTGCTGTCTTTTATGGTGAGGGGACAAATATTGTTCTTCATCTGCATTACATGACGCTGCAGAGTCAACGCAGGCTGAAGTCAACAGCTCAGCGGCCTTGAACGGAGCAAAGCTCTCAACATGAGAATGACTTTGTAAATACAGGGATTACTGCAGCTGAAGCTGAACACAGCCATGTCTGACAGTGAAGTACACAGCTTGAGATAAACAGAGCAGAAACATTTTGTTATTCAGTGACAGCACTGCATGTCTCCAGAGGTACAACTGCTCCATGAAGACTGTGTGACTGGATGAAACACTGAGCTCTAACATCAAACATGAATGAGCTCAAGTTTAGTTTTTGAACAGGCAACATTCCAGCTGCATGGCTGACATATTGGATGTCAACATGTTATTAACATATTCTGTTCTGCTGAAGTTCATTAAGTGCAGACTGTAATTTAAAGGAAGTGACAGCACAGAGAGATGAGCTGCACACAGCTGTGACAGATGGATGCTGGTTGTTGGTGGGAGGTGAGATGCATCATCAGCAGGACGAGCAGCAGCAGAAACAACTCAAACACATCATTATGATACGAACACAGAAGCTGCAGAGCACAGCGCCATCACAGCTGTCTGTCACTGGAACTCATGGATGTTTATTCTATGAAAAATGATGACTACATTTAGACATTTTCTTTTAAAAATATGGACAAAATGACCCCAAAACATCTGAGTTTTAACCAGAGGGAGGTGACATCATGAGATTTGGGAAAACAGAGCAAAGCCAGTCCAGGTCCTGCTGAGCCCCCAGCACTTTAATCACATTAGCTCATTCTTATGAGGACAATCATTTCAAGAGGACAAGATTAAGCTCTAATTAGAGTTTCCAACAGAGACCACAGAAAGAACATGAACAGAAGCTTCTGCCACTTCATGACTTATAATTGCAGAACATCAAATATAATCCTGCTTTGAGTGGATGAAGAAAAAAGATTCTCTTTGTGAGAATTTAAAAAAACAAAGATTCAACCAAACAGCTTTTCCAGAGACCGCAGAGGTTTGTCTTCTGCACTAAAGCTGTGTTTTGTGATGAAGGTAATTAGTCATAAAGACTCTTGACTGCACAAAGTTAAACACTGTGTTAATGTAATAGGAAAAAAGCAAGACAAATTACAGACGAGAGACACAAAGATCTTATTTTGTATTCCAGAGACCGAACATTTAGATCCAAACTGTACATGCTGAGAGCTGTTTAATCCAGTTTTATGCCTCATTCTCATTGGACGACATTAGGAAGAAGCTGATGGTGACTGGAGGGAAACCATGGCCTCCTCACACAGATATTATTCTGTATATTCTGTCTCACAGATCCAACCCTTTCAGTGGTCGTACTTTGCTTTTTGCTGAACTGTGGTGAACGATGTCTGAACACAGTGAACTCGATTCTCAATGAATCTCTTGTGAAGATGTTTCACATCCTGCCTTTGCTCTCAATTAGAGCTGCAGCTTCACAGTCTGGTACGAACCAAATGAGCCGTAGAATGAATCACACGTTCATTGGTCCCTGATGTTTAACAGAGTTGTGTTCAGATACTGTGATGAAGATCAGAGAACTGCTCACCAAACCCACACAAGACTGAGAGCAACTTAGTCAAGAAGATACTGGAGACATGGAAAGATGAAAGTGGACAATATTAAGATGCTTTAATACAGCGTCAGGCAGAGTTGGGCATTAGCAACATGAAGTGAAACAAGAGATAAAATGAGGGCAGGAGAGCTTAAAGAGGGAGGTTCAGACTGTGGCTGACTGATTAAAATGACACTGAAGCTGTCAGATGTGGTGTTGGACACACTCCTCCTAATGGACAGGATATATAACCCTAATATAGTCAAACACTGGAATATTTTTACACATGGCCCAGTAATACATGTCAAATATAATGATGTGAAAGATGAGTCAGGAGGATCTAGTCTTTATGTTCAGTCTGCAGATGTGGAACATGAACAAAACGACGTCCTTTCCTGCACAGACTCAGAAGAACATGAGTTTCCTGTTGAAACTGTTGGACTTTCTGCCTTTGAATTAACAGCAGAGTCCTGGTCAAACTGTTCAACACTGGTCAGAGAAGATGAGAAACAGTGGAGAGCACAGATTCTCATCAGGACCACAATATTTCACAGATTGGATCATTTTCACTCCTGAATGGCACTCTGGGTGATTTGAGGGCTCTTAAGGGGCACTTGGACCTGAAACCTGATCAGACTGATCAACAGATCAACGTACAGTCTGTCCACTGACAGCAGAGCTCCAATCGATCAATCAGTCTCTGATCACAAACACAAACCTCTGTCTTACTGGACGACAACAAACCTGCTGTGCAGTAAAATAAAGTGCTGCTCTCTGATCTACTGACACTGTTGAGTGTTGCTGCTCGACTGCAACAAAAGCCTGTTTTCATCCTCACTGTTCACCAGCAGCTTGTTATTCAGCACACAGTCTAATACAAGCTAATAGACGATAACAGAGTCATAACCAGCATGTCATTAGGTGCTCAGCCTTTAAAGCCTTCTGATTAAAAGACTTATCTGATTACCCACAATCCCCTGCTTTCATCAGCAATTATCTCATCGCTGATCTGTGGCCATCACATAAAGAGTATCTGATCAGAATTTAGTGGCTGATTTGATTGGCTGAAACAGCGACAGAGGACAGAAAACACAGCGTTTAAACAGGTTTAAAGCTTCTCCACAAACACACTTCAGGAGCAGCTCTCACTGGGATTATAGTTTATGTTTGAAACTCTCCGTCTCTCCTGTCATGATTACTGCATCTGAGTCTGCAGTCACGCATGGATTTGAACAAACACACACATTTTGACTTCTAGGATATCCACATTTCACCCACTTATATGTCTGATACAGTCTGCACACAGAATATCAGCTCAGTGAGGCACACTCACACATTGATTGACTTTTTCTCTGTTGTACAAATCCACTACTGAAAATAAATTAAACTGCTCCACTGAGGCTACCTTGTACAACAAAACTCAAACTAAATGTTGTTAAAAGCTCTGAATGAATAAGTGTGAAGTCAAAATGTTTCTGTTTAATAAGCAGAACTGCTCTGTGTCGTGGCCAGAACCACGTTTTCTCTCTGAGGGAGTTTCACTGTGCTGAATGGATGACTGCACCAGAGTATTATCCAGTAGCTTCAGTAATTACTATTATTTAAATCACTGAAATTATTATCTGTTCTTCTTCCAAGAAAAAAAAAATCATCCCTTTAATACATAAATTAGACACATTTGTCTACAAAATGTGCCAAGCTTGCAGAACAGGAGCAGCCTGAGACCTTTGATGGATATAAATGAGCAGAAAGAAAAATAAAAAAACTCATTTCATCATCACACAATGAATATAAGATTTATATTAACATGCAGAAAGAAATCCTGTCAAACATGTTAATTATACATTTAATTCCACATCAAGGAACAGACTGAGTGATTTGGACCAATGATCATTTGTTACCATTAAAACTTTGGAATATTTCATCTCAATGACAGTTTCCTGAGTTCCAGATGTGAAGCAGATGTGTGTAAAATACCACAGAGAAGTAAATGTTGAACATGCTGCCAGACATCAGACTCAGTACAGCCGAGTAAACTTCCTGTATATCTGATGGTGAACTGGACAAACAAGGACACTCAGTCACTCAGAGATCCACAAACATTATTGTCTAAACCTCCTGTGAAAAACTGACCTGACAAGCAGAATAAAGATGGAAACAATATTCCAACATTAACCTGCAGGTTTTTCATTGTGTCTGACTGCATGTTGGATTTGTACTGAAGTCCAGAGGCCTCTCTTCTTTGCATTGAGCGTGTCTGACCTGTTCTGTATCCACACATACAGCAGATTCATCTCCAGCACATTTCCTGCTGTTCTGAACGTGTCAGAAAGAGTCTGTTGCTGCTGTGGTGAGAAGTGAATTTCAGGTCCTGTCATCCTCACCACATGTTCAGCTCTGCCTGATATCAACACACACAAACAGAGGAATATCCCGTCCTAACAGGGGGAAGATATAATGCATGTTTGAAAAGGACAGTCCCCTTGGCTTTGAAGAATCGCTGTGGAAATAGATTTGGTGACTCTGCGTGCCGTGGACATCAGCTCATAGAAAATGTGATGCTTCTATTTATTTACTGACTTTTTTCTATTCCAGCAAACAGAACAGACAGTGGAGGATTACCATTCAGACCCTCTGTTTGTCCTGTTCTGATCTCCACTGACCACCAGCTCACACAACAGAGCTTTCCTTTTTTCTGACGCTGAGGAAAAACAGCTGGAGCTTGTTCTGGAGGGTTCAGCTTTAAAACTGCGACTAAAACGTTCAAACTCCATGCAGGATCTGTGAAGAGAAAATCAGTGCAGGGCTGCTGTAAGTACACATGGACT
The DNA here is from genome assembly GCF_039877785.1 of Chaetodon trifascialis. Lineage (NCBI taxonomy): Eukaryota > Metazoa > Chordata > Actinopteri > Chaetodontiformes > Chaetodontidae > Chaetodon > Chaetodon trifascialis. The sequence goes on from NC_092064.1 coordinate 9,726,507, forward strand.
GTCAGGGGCAGATCAGATGGGGAGAGCTTTCAAAGCGCATCACCATGAAGACTAAAATCATCTTCACATCCAAACTGCGTCTCCTTCATCAGCCCCAGAAGACCAAACTATAACTGTGGCAGATTCTTCCTCCTCTGCTTGTTGACATTCCTCACCTTCCCACTCTCTACTCTTCCTTCCTCCAAATGATATTTTGTTGTGACAAAATCACATTATTCAAATGTCTTCATAAATATTTATGATGAGGTATGAGGGAGGCCAGTCGAGGTTTTCTCCTTCCACCTTTCTGCTTGTTGTAATTATGCAACTGAATGTGAGAGATACAGAGAGAGAAAGTGAGAGAGAGATTTCTGAATGATTTCTTTGAATGGCAAACTGTACAGCCACATCAATCAGCCTCATAATCTGCCAAAATCCACCCTCCATCATAAAGGTCAAAAATGCTGTACAGGTGGAGGCACATAGCTGGAAACCAGCTGTCAGCAGAGTCTGAACATATTTCAGCCTCAGGCATTAAAACAAGCTTCATATCACGACTTCAGCTGAGACATTTATTGTCCCTCATGTCTGACACATTTATTGCTGACAGTGATTCAGCTCTCGTGCCAGATTATCAGTATTTGTTCAACATCGTAGAGTTTGTGCATCTGCTGCTCTCTCCTCCTCTCTCATGTTTGTGCTGTTGGACAGAATCAGGCCTGTCGTCCACACACACATCCTACTTTGAAAATAAGGTTTTTCCTCCTTCGTTGCCAAGAAAAATCCAACCCACACAAGCACTGTTTTAATCACAAAAACACAACTGAAAGGCTGTGAAGAGGATGCCAAACCAACAGGCGGTGATATTACTCTAACCCTAAAGCCATGCTGGCCAATCAGAAGCCTGATTCCACAGCATTTTGAATGCAAAATCAAATGAACAGTGACTGTCTTTATCCACTGACAAGAATTTCCAGCAACTTCAGTGGATTCAGAAGCTCCATCAGTCAGAGAGCACATTCACATTCAGTTCATTCCTTTGAGGTTTAAAGAATGTGTGCAGAGCAGCTAACCTGAATCAACACTTAGCGTGAACAGAATGAGCAGAATTAAACATTAAAATCATTATTTTATTATCCCTAACAGCCATCTGAGAGGACTGAATAATGATAATAATCATGTTCTTCTGCATCAAATCCTCATTAATCTCCTCACACAGATTAGCAGGCAAAGCTGTCACCATGTTAATAAGACCAGTGGGTGTGTGGCTGTGATCTTACTGGATCACTGCTGACTTCCTCCTCACAGTTTCCATCACGCAAACACACACAGTATGTGCTGCTCTCCAACTGTTTGCCTTTTTAAAGATGTGCCCCAAAAAACCTTGAATCCCATCTTGAATCTTGTGTCCAAACATGTTGAAGAGCTGAAAGGGAACATAGAATGAACTGATCCATTCCATGATGGGAACAATGGATGATGGAACAGAACATCAGGATTCTAATTCTAAATCTCTTCAGATCTCAGCCTCTGACTCAAACACACAAACTGTTGGCTGACTCCTAAAATACTTCTTTATCATCAAATCCTCGCAAATGTTGAAGGAATACTGCATCTACCTGTCCGTCAACTGCATTTACCTTCTGTTGAAATGGCAAAGGTGAGATATTTGATCTATTTTTGTTGATATTGTTGCTGACAGCAAGTCCAAAGACTCCCAGACTGGGCTAAATTTGGTTGAAAAGTGAAAGTATTTTACATGACTCGGTTTCATGTAATCATCATTTCAGAAGTGTTTCAATGACTTTGTTTCAAAGTAAAGCAAATATGAACAACATACTCAAATATTTTTTCGAAAGGCTTCAAAAAGCCTCAGAATCTCCTATTTCACTCATACAGAGGTGATGCCACTCAGTGACTTATTATCCCTCGAGTAACCTTTGAAGCATTGTGTTGTACTTCTCTGCAGGATGCCAGAGCTGATCAGAGCAACACAGGTCTTTTCTCTCTCAGTCAGAGAGCTGGAACACAACTCTCAGCCGGTCTCTCTCTGACGGCACAGAGTCAGATCCACAGTGCCAGGTTGACATTTGAAACCTTCATCATTGCTCCTCTCTACTCTTGTGTTTTAACCTTTGGACAGATTATTAGGCACATGTCTTATTTTGTAATCATGAGAACATGGTTGATGAAAGATTTAGCAATACACATAATTGTGTCATAACTATGTGGCTGTGTTTATTACTGTCTGTGAACAACCATGTTATCAATGACCAACGAGCAGCTCCATAAAGCTGCTGGACAGAACTCATCCACTGTGCCTGATGACTTGTTCCAGCTCATCGAGGAGCAAAACAATCTCATGCAAAGAGATCCTGCTGATTATGCATTCAGCTGTCAGTCACAGTCAAGTGGTTCAGCTGGAGGTCTGAATTTGACCTGATGATATAAACCTGTTGATAACCGTTTCTTCAATGTTTTTGATTGTTTCTGCTTCAGATCAGGAAACAGCTCAAACAATCAAACATAAAGTCTGCAGCAAAAACAACACCAAGAGCCAAACAACATCCATTCAACAATAATCTGTATATTGGAAATGTTGCTTTGCCCTGTCAGTCTCCTGGAATGGAGAGAGTCTAACATGACACTAAAAAACACACTGAGCTGCAATAACAGAGTTGAACACATTCATAGACATGAAACATTTTCTGCAGGCAGAGCTTTCATGGTGTTTTCTCTGTGTTGTCATTTGTTCATCTCCAGGTCTGCAGCACTGCTCTGAACAGTCAGAGAGGTTCAAGCTGCAATATGAACTGAGATATTTTACACTGGAGTTAATATGTTGTTTTTATGCAACTGATGTTTGCATTCAGAAACCTCGTATCGTCACTCTGTGATCCTCACAACTATCAGGAGAAGTGACCTCCAGCCATCTCATGCTCAGTCAATGATTGATGCTGAATGAAAATATGGCCCCATTTTCAGGTGTGTGATTTACTTTTAAACTGTATGAGATTATTATTAACAGTGAGCAGACCTGTCCTGTCATTGTTCAGGTGATTCTGAAGGTCTTCAGATCCTCTCGTCTCTGAAAGAACACTTTTCTTCATCACAGTCGGCACTGGGAGAGCTGAGGTCAAACAGAATTTGCAAAGGACAAACTTATGGCCACATTCACACCAACTCACAGCTGCTCACTCACTGCAGAAAGCAGACAGGAAAGAGGAATTCTGTGTTTCAGAAAGTTACAAAAGTTTTCAGACTCAAGCTGCTGCAACACACAGCTTTATCCACAATGGTGCTTTCTCCAGCAGACAAACAGAAACTCTTCTAGCTGACAGCAGAGAGGGAGCTGTGAAACCTGGTGAACTGTGACAGAGAACCGAACTGACCGTCAACTTTCAGCCACACAATACCTCCATTCTGCTAAAGCCAAAACAAGCTGCTGTTGTCTGCACCTCCTTTCTTTGCCTCTCCTTCTGTTCAAGCTGTGGACGAAAGTTTGGGAAAGCTAAAGACAAACATAGCTGGAGAAAGGGAACAAGAAAAAGGTCAACTCTAAACTGCCCTTATCTCTGACTTCACCTTCATCATCCTCCAATTTCTGTTGCCCTTGGAAACAACACAACAATGATGGAGGACGGCCTCTGTGTCCATGTTGGACTTTGTTGTTCAAACAGCAGAGTGTTGCTTTTAGAGTGAACAGTTTCGTCCCACATGGCTGAGATCAGCAAGACCAGCATGAAATATGAGGCATGATCTCAGCTGATGGGACATTCTGCAGCACTGATCTTCATCATGGAGGATTTTAGAGGCTGTGGGTTGTGTGAGAGGCTGCACAGGCCAGAGAAAAGCATGCAGAGCATCTACAGTCCATCAGGACATTTAAGTCCTGAACTGACTGTGGATTGAAGGATGATTTATATTTAATACGAGCTGAATTTTAATTCATGAATGTCCCGATGACACAGTAACATGAGCTTCAAACAACAGAGAAAAGAAGTGATGGGATTTAGAAACCAAAGCAAAGTCAGTGCAGGACCAGCTGAGCTCCGAGCACTTCACTCACAAAAGCTCTTTCTAGTCAGGACAATGAATTCATGAGGACAATAATAAGCACTAATTAGATTTTCCAGAAGAATCCATTGGAGGAAAATTAGCTTCCACTTGCCTCCTGACTCACAAATGTAAATGAAGACATGATCCTGCTTGAGTAAACTGCTGGAACTCGTTTCCTTTGTGAGTGAGTAATAACATACAGCTGTTCTCACACAAAGCTTTGCTGCCACTGGAGAGGTCTGCATTATGTATAGAAGCTGCAGGAGGTCTGTGTTTAATACAGAGAGGGGAGAAGTGTGAGTCTCTGGACAGATGAACTAATTATTAATGCTGACTGGTGTCTGGCAGCAGAGCATGACTCAGCTTAAACCTGAGAGAGAGAAACCTGTCAGACAACACAGGTAAATGATTAAAGGTGTGGAACTTCTCTCTGTCCTCACACTTCCTGTCTCTGTTCATCACCTCCTCTCTGTCTAAACGAATCTCTCTGGAGCTCAACTGCCTTTACAACAACCTTGTTAATTCCAACCTGATTTACTGCCAAATGAAATCAGCAGCATTTCAGATCCAGTCTCCAACTGAGGAAGGTTTATTTCCCGCTAACTAGAATGGATGTAGATGGTTCACTCTCCAGTTTTTATTGGTTGAATACAGATTGTGTGCTGGAGTTGGTGTGCAGGCAGAGGCCTCTAATAATAATTCACAAGAGATTTCAATAAATGTAATACAGTAAAACAACAGAAGGAAACAGCATCAAGTGTGAATATGCTCTCTACCAAAAGCACAGAGACTGTTGAGGTTTCACTCTGTGACCGTATACAATCAGCAACATGTTTGTTTAAGAGGCTCAAGATCACGCTGATACGACACAAGTGGTAAATGGCACCAAGTCGGATGAGATGTCAGATGTCAGGACATCTGTGACTGTAGCAGGACAGTCAGGTTTGGGGGGGGGCATCGCTACTCACTCTGCATGTTGTTTCATATCAACCAGCTCTACAGAGTGGAGGAAATGACAGAGGAGGAGCTCCACAATCAAACATCCCAGCATCTATTTATGGAGTGACAAGAAATCAGATCACTGCCACAACAGTAACTGATGCTGAAATGAGAGAAGAGCCTGAAACCAGGCTGATGCAGGTGCAGTGCATACTGGACAGACAGATGGATCAGACCACGGCAGCACTTCCTGTCCTGTCCTTCCTGACAGCAGCTGGATGATTTTCAAATGGAGCTGAAGGATTTAGATCTTATTAGGACGTCACAGTGACAGACAGCCAGCGAAGAGGCTGGAAATCAGTCAATTTACCAACAGGTGAGAAAGCTGACAACCACAGAATGAAGACTGGAGTGAAAGAAGTTCAGCTGTGCATCACTTCTGCAGACTTTACTGATAAAAACAGACCAAACTTTCACAAAGTGACACCCTCAACTCCAGCTGATTTATTTTACTGCAATTTCAATTTCATGAGGAAAAAGTCACTTTCAGGCATCTGTCAAAGCACATCAAGTGTCTCTCAATGAATTACCAGTGTCTCAGCAAGACAACAGGACTAACTGTATATTTAACAACAACAACAACAACAACAACAACAACAACAACAACACATCAAGAAACAGAAACGAACACAGTTTAAATCATCTGACAATAAAGATTCAACAGTTCTGGCCCAAAGAGGTTACTGCTATCAAACACAGAACCAAGAGGAGGACAGAGGCTGTGGACAATAACATCAACCTCTCATCAGCGCCTCATTAGAGGACAATCAGTGGACCCCTCGTCTACTCTAAACCCTCTTTCTTATTGGACGACATTAAGAAGCAGGTGTGACGGTGGCTGTGAGGAAGAACAGCTGACCCAGAGGGAACATTTCCTCAGAGGTCAAAATGAGAAAGACAGAGTGTGAAAGAGAGAAACTGGAGAAAGAGACAGTGAGGGAGACAGTTTTAAACCTCAGGGCTCCATCTATGTGTCTCCATGGTGTGTGATCGCCTCAGGAAAGGCAGCCATTGTGTCAGTCAGAGAAATGTGAAGCATTTGGCTGAAGAGCAGAGAGCAGGATCACTTTGGATTTGACAGATTCTGTTTGATCTTTTCACAAACATCAGCACATTGGAGAGTTTACACTGCGGCAAGGTGCCAACCTCGACCTGCTATCACAGTGTGTATTACAACATAACGTCCAACAAGCCTCTGATGTCACTGTGACAATGACGAGCAGGTATAGAGCTACACATCACACATTCACTGGTTCTGAACTGGAGACAGACTGTCCACATCTGCACTTGACATTAGCTGAACTGTCTTAATATGCCAGAAGAAAAACTCAGGGAAGCTTCAAAACTCTCTGACTCGCTCACTCGTATAAAAAAGGAGGAACATGGAGCATCTTTGCTGTGTGAATCAAAATCCAGATGAAACTTCACTGAACACGGACAGTGTTTGCAGGCATCCAATGAAATCTCTGCAAGGGACTTTAAAATGAGCACGTCCTGCTCTCCACTGGACTGAAGTGGACGACACTTCAACTTGAAGAGCTTTCAAGTTCCTCTTCAAGGCGCACAGACAGATGTGAAGACCAGAGGACTCCACCTTCAAAAGCTCTTCAAAGTTCACTTCCTTCAGAGGTTCTGACTCCAGATGAATCAGAAATGAAGCAAATGAAGAATGACTTCACTGCAGCAGAGTCACAGTCTCAACAAAGAGATCTCATGAGATTTCAGCCACATGAACTAGAATCAGTCACTTTGGAAAATCAGCTTGAGATGAAGATTTTAAACGACAGCTCAGAATATCAAACTGGTCGCTCCTTCTCACTGTGAAGGAAATGAGTGCACATCTTTTTCTTTTTCTTCCATTTCACACTCAAACTCACCGTCCAGCTGATTTACAGCATCTGGATCATTTTAAATCCACTTAAATACCCGAGAGAACAGAAAAACAACAGCCAGTTCATCAAGTTTAATATCATCATGAAATTATCTGATTTAACTGCTGAAATGTTTAATTTCTTAAAATGTTTCCATTATTTCGACCACATCTGCACATTTTAGAGTAATGTGTTGAGTTCAGGCACCAAAGCACAAATGAAATGCTCTGATAGTTGATTTACTGTGTGATGACGTCATCTTTTTCCTGTTCATTGGTTCAGTATCTCAAAATGAATTCATGACTCTCGAACACCTCTTGTGATTGTAATGGGGGCTCTGAACATTAACTAATTACAATCTGCTGATTGGAGGAGAATTTTCCTGAAACTTATTGTATTTCAGTGTCGATGCAGCAGTGAAGCAGGTCGGCTCATGAATTCTCCAGTTTTCAGTAAATCCTCCTCGAGGCAGTGTGGCCTCACAGGCTTCACACCTTCAAGCTGCTCTGCTGCATTTCAAGCTACTTCTGGAGGAAGAAGAGGAACAAGTTCCACTGAAGAAGAGCAATTCAACAGGAAGGCAGCAGAGGGTAAAGAGGAGAAGTTCAAACAGTGTCTGACTGATAAAAATGACATTCGAGCTGTCAGATGTGGTTCTGTGGGGAGATTTGAAATCCTCTCCTCGCTCTCTGTTTCTAATGGACATAATTAATAGATCTAATGTGGCCACGAGACCCTGAAGACAAACACAGAGAGCAGAGGACACACAGATCCTCACATCCTCACATTCACACACACAGACATTAAACAGAAATGTCGCCTGTGCTCTTTGAAACCCTCTCAAAGCTCCACAGTCAGATTAGCTCATGGAAAAGCACCACAGTGTTCACCAGCGCTGTTCCACTGGTTTGAGGCAACACTCAGCATCACACACTGTACAACACCCACTCTCCCAACACAGCACCCTCTCTGCCTTCACTGCAGCCATTCCTCTCTTTGTCACACTCATTCTTCAGCAGCCAGACTTCCAGTCTAGACCAGTGGGAGTCCTCCCAGAAACATTTATTCCACCAGCTGCACACAGAAACGTGCTTTGCTCTCTGCAGGAGCTTCAATGGCCGACTGCTTTTTCTGTGCTGGTCTGACTTTACAGCCACACTGAAATACAGGATGCTGATCAGAGAAGACAAACATTTCTGTCTCTGCATGTCTTTGAGCTTGAGGACTCCTGTGGAGCATTGTCTGCCAAAGACTAATGAGAACTTTCCATGAAGCTGATTCATGGATCAATGAAGGAAACACTCAGTTGCCTCTTTATTTGTTTCTGAATCCAACCTCAAACCAAAACTGCAAAATCAAATGAAGCTCTCATGTTGCTTCATTTTACTGATGATTTAGTCTTGAGACTCCTGCTGTTGTGCCCTCAAGCAAGGCACCAAATTGAACAGCCTTAGTAAACATCCAGCTGAGGAGATGAATAACTTTATTCAAAGTCAAACTGTGGGGATCAGCCTCAGGTGAGGGCGTCTGTGCTGAGAATACAGCAGCTGAGGAAACACAACCATTCCTCTCCTCAGTCCTCAGATGTTTGTTACTCAAGTTTCTGTGAGACAAGAGTGAGCTGATCTCACCGATGAGTGAACTGTGTGAGAGAGAGTCACAACATGATGGAGACAAACACAGAGGACACATCTCCATTCTCTTATTTCATATCTTCCTCTGTCTTTGCTTCACCTGGAAATCGAGCCACTCTGCCATCATTCAGGACGTCTCAGTTCTCTTAATTCTGCACAGACGATCATGAAGCGTGGAAACACAAACGCATCCTGTCACATGACTGGTAGAAACACTGAAGAGAGCTGTTGGCCAGTATGAGCAGTCTGTGGGTCCGGCTGGCTGTTAGATGGCTGCTCAACACATGTGGGTGGTGACAGTAACACCACTTTGTCGACTGTTGCTGAAACAAACAAAGGACTCGAGGTCCTTAAAGAGGAAAACATGAACGGAAATCATCACATCTGTAAATTTGTGTCTCCTCTCCTGCAGAAAATGCCTCTTTGTCTCTCTTTGATCCAAACTCACTCTGTTTTCCTGCAACTTGTTCATTTATTTAACACGTTTAGTCTGAGTGAACTAACAATGATTCAGCGATGACCCAGCATGCAATTGGGTAGCCAGCCTTTTGAACCTGATGATGAGAGGAGACACCTGATTACCCACAATTACCCCATGAAAGCAATTACCCAGTGTGTGTGTGTGTGTGTGTGTGTGTGTGTGTGTGTGTGTGTGTGTGTGTGTGTGTGTGTGTGTGTGTGTGTGTGTGTGTGTGTGTGTGTGTGTGTGTGTACAAATTGAATGATGTTTCATTGCTCAGTATTTGCTCAAACTGTGTAAATGTTTAAGTGCATTTCAAGTCAATTTCAGGAAAATAAACTCAGCTTTTATCTGTCCAACAAATGTTGTTCCATATTTCAGCCTGCAGTCGTCACCTCACACATGTACAGTGTATCTGATCACAGTACAGTGAGAGCAGAGCAGAAGTTGAACTGGATTCAGTGTTTCTCTCCTCTTGATCTCCAGAGCAGAGCTCCCACTGGGATTCAGAGTTTGTGTTTGACTGCAGGAAAGAACAAAACACCTTCAGCAGTCTGTGGATAGTTTCTGTTTGTGTGCAGAAATGTGAAGCTTTTCCCTGTTCAGACGATGACTTGACATCCAGAAGAAAAAGTCACATCAGAACAGGATCCAGCTCAGGTTCATGTTCTGTCCTTATGAACTAACCAGTGCTCTTATTGCTGCTGTCACTCTGCTCTTCTCTGCTGTGCTGCTGTCAGTGTTGATGTCTACAGTTAATATCAACATCAGACTCTCCTGTGATTTGATACCCTGCTGAACTCACAGTGGAAGCACGAACACACCACAACTGAAGCAATGAACAAAACAGCCGAGACCATCAGTGACTGTAATTCAGTGATGGTTACAAATGTTTGAATCTTCTTTTTTATCTGTTCTTTGAAACCATCTTTACTCTGCAGAAGCTACAAGACAGATTCATGGAGTTCAGAGGTCACGGTCATCACAACAAATGTCGTTAGAAGCCAAGAATTATTTCTGATAATAATGGATCCTGACTCAAACTGCCAGTGTGGATAGATGTGTTGTCATTGTTGCACATCAGCCTTCATCTACACTCACAGTCAGCAGAGCAGCAGAGCCTCAAATGTGACCAGCAGCATGTTTTCATCCTGTACTGTACAAGAAACTCAGCCAGCTGAAGCTACTTTACACTGATGATACTCAGATAACCAAGAACACTGAACAGCTTCTGACTCTGCTCACACATTATTACAAGAATCTGTCGGCAGCACAAATCACCTCTGACCCTCACAGCAGGCAGACAGGAAGCGAGTCAGAGGGGTGGAGGCTTTCTGGTCCACTGGAGAGGATTGGTATTTCATGCTTTAATAAACACTAATGGCACTAAATGGACAGTGTACAACTACAAAGAGCAGAAAACTTCCTGTCAGCATGGAAACATGTTTTATTCAATTTCATGATGAAGACTGAAACAAGTTTTAGAGCCTCAGACTTCATGACTGAAACAGATCATGTGGAATATTTGAGGAACAGCCTTAAATATGATAAGTGACGTATCACTCCAACCATTGTGTGATACATGACACGGCACAAAATGATGATGAATGAACGTTTGGATGCCAGAGTGACCTCCTCTCAGTGCTGCAGAGCTAATACAGGATTTCTAGAGTTCCTCTGCCTCGAGTCTGTGCTGCAGTTCAAAGAGAGTCGAGCTGATTTCTTTGGAGAAAGTCACTTTTACTGTGTGTGTGCTGACTTTTACATGTTGATCTGGTCGTGGTTTGAAAATGACTCCACTCATTGTGGGCAGGTGACAGCTTGAACACATCAGTACGAATTAGCTTCAAAGAGCCGATGTGAGAATAATCTCTACAAAAGATTCAAGTTTTCACAACGTCACACACAGACAGTTGACACTACAAGACAAGTTTAGCAGCAAACCCACCAGTCCAGTGAAATCTCTAATTACAGACAATTCCTCAGGGTTTTACAGCTCTGCAATCAGAATCGTGTCACTGTGGGGAAAACAAGTCCTCCTCATTACACTCCCTCATTAAAGAGAAAGTTCACATTAATGCAGTGTGCTCATGTCTTCTACTGAACACTCAGTTGAAAGCTCCTGACCTCTAGCTGTCTTGATCTATAATTAATGTCCAGCTCTCAGTTTCTGTCCCCCAGCTAAACTTTGGATGTCACTATAAAAACTTGCTGTTATGTTTGACTGTAAAAGTTGTGAAACTCCTTTAATTTCTGAGGAGACGCTATGAGAAGCTCAGGATTGGCTGTGAAGTTTTACCAAGGGGAGCCTTGTGTGTAAAGGAGTTTAAAGAGCTGACGTGGACTGTACAGGTCCAGTAAATATAATGTGTGTGTTGATCACAAGTGTTGTTATTCACACAAACATTCATTCATTCATTCATTCAGACAATGATGTCAAATTAAAATGTGGAGGTGTGAATGTCAAGATCAGAGCCTTTAATGAGGACAGATTCATTAAATCAGGACATTAATCACAGAAAATGACAAATGAAGCACTGAAGGTAACGCCTGGCTGGATGTGGTAAATAGAAAATAACAGGCTGAGTCTAATGACTGGCTCTTCATTAGTTTGGGTTCAGCACACAATGCTCAGACAGTTCTTCAGTGTATCTGGATCCAAACACAACATGTGGCTTCTCTGAAGTGCTTCAGGGTTTGCTGACAGTACAGAGCTCGTTGAGCTGAAGTCAAAACTGTGTCTGTGGTGTTTCATGAGGAGAGAGCACGGAGAGGCTGAATGATTTCTGCTGCTCGTTCTGAACAAGATGAGAATAAACTGGCTGAGTTAAGATTCCCTGATTGTATGTAAAGACACTGCTGATGCTGCAGACCTGTCTCCTGGGACAGCTAACAGTGGGTTGTGTGTCTGTTTGCACGGTGGTTACATGTGGATGAAGATGGAGCACAGTTGTGTGTTGATAGTCTGCCTTTGTGTTTAATGTAGTGTATTATCTCATGCACACAAATGAACCAAAGGTGGAAACCAACTGTATCTTGCTCACACACAACAGCATTTTGAGTGCTCAATGCAGTAAAACCTATATTCTCCACATCAGACCCTCCTCAAACATCACTCAACAATTTATTTCTGAAAAATAAAATGCATCTAAAAGCAAATCAAATAAAATGCTGAAAACACTTTTTGATCTCCACTCGATCCAAACTCCTCCATTTAACAACCGCCGCAGAAAAAAGAATCAGCAAAGGTTTTGACCATAAAAGAGGAAGACAGCTCTGAGCCGTTCTGTCTCTATCAACACATCCAGCAACAAAACCTTCCACATATCAGTCATTCTGCCACAATGAAGAATCATTGTCCCTCTGTGTGATGAGCTTCAGAACGAGTCACTTCATGTGTTCATGTGCAGGTTGTTGTGCCACACTCACAGCCTGTGTGGACTGATGAGTTCTGCTGACACTTGATGAATTCATGACACTTCACACCAGAAACATGCACACACATGAAAACAGCTCAGAGCTGCTTTGGGTGTGAGAACAGAAGAGAAGGTCACACAGTGTCAGAGCCTGTTACTCTGTCTGTATCCACAAACAGATGCAGGAAATCCCCCAAACACAAACATCTTCACTTCACTGACTTGACCTCACTGTGATACACAGCACACAAACACACCAACATGTAACTCTGAAACTTCATCTGGATAAGAACGAATCATGTTCTCTCTCGACTCACACTGACAAAAATGCAAACAGTTGAAAGTGTTTTAATGTTACATACTTCCTGGTTATATTTCATAGCTTCTGCTCCCAGAATAAGATGATATAGTGTCAGTTTGAACTTCCTCCATCAGCACTCTGCCCTCCTCCATCATCTTCTCAGATGACAGGTGTGACTGTTATTTGAAGGTGTGTTTTGGCAGCTTATATTTTGACTTTCAAAGGTTCAACAGTGTCAAAAGATTCACTGAGTTCATAAAATGAAGCAACAACATCATGAATCATGTAAGAGATGGGAAGTGATACAAAGCTCATCGAGACTGAGAATTTAGCAGCAGCATCTTTAAAACTCATCTCTCTCTGTGTCTTTTGTTGTCGCCTAATTCACTGATGTCTCCTGCAGGAACAGAGGCTGACAGGATCTGGTGTGTGCCAGGCTGAGACAGTGTGTGTGCCAGCTCTGCCTGGCATGGCAGCATGAGAGACGCTGGCCTGAGGTCAGGTCTGACATCAGGTGAAAAGGGCTCAGTCTATTAGCAGATGGAGGCTGAATGGATTGATGTTTCGTGCTCAGTGGGATAAAAAGAAAGATTTCATAGAAGGGATTCAACATCCAACAGCAGAACTCTGCACAAACATAGAAAAGCTCTGCAAAGTCAATAAGTAGCAGCAGTAGTCGTATGTGGTCCATATAAAACATCATTTAGTCAGAATTATTCTCTGTGCAGCTTCATCATTCATCTTTTGCATGAGGATGAACATCCAGAGCGGCCTGTGAAAAAAGTGATGAAGACTTCACACAGAAAATAAAATCGACTGCAACAGAAAAAGTAGTTTGAGGAAGAGAGAGAAAGAGACAGAACAAAGAAAGAGAAACAGGAAAGAGTCCATGATCCATTAGCACAGAGGAGAAGGGAAGAAGAAGAGAGAGCTGAAAGGCTCAAAGCTGACATGGAAACTGTTCAACAGAAGAAGAAGAAGAAGAAGAAGAAGAGAGTCAACAGTCTGAGTGAGTGATGTGATTCTTCAACCCTCTCTGAACAAGTCATCAGGCTGAGTGATGAAGCAGCTCACTTTCTACCTCTGACAAACTTTCATTTGGAGGATTTGTGAGGGGGAGAGGACTAATTATGGACTGATGGGAAACTCAAAGACACTTGACAGTCATTTGTATCAGCAGCCAGCAGACAAACACTCATGAGAGCGTCTTTCCACCTCACTGTGACAGAGAGACGCAGCTCAGTTCAGCCTCTGCACAACTCTGAAGGACAAACACTGATGTCAGTGTTTAAACACACAAACAATCAGAAGAGGAGCGACAGTGATGGAGGACAACACAAGATAATTCATCAGAAACCTGAAAACCTGATCTCAGGTCAGTGTCAGTCAAAACAGAACAGGTTTTCTCTCAGTAGAGGATTGAACCAATGACAGAGTGAGAGGAGAAGATAAACAGTGTCTGATTGGCTCTCAGATTCCAGGAGGACAGAGAGGAGAGGAGCTCACTCTGAATCTGCTTCTTATTCCTGCAGCTCCACAGTTCAGCGTCTCCTCAGTCACAGTAAGACAAAGAGAAGAATAATGGACTCTGACTCTCAAACACCCTGACGGCTCACTGCAGCCCTGTCATCTCTTCATTCATCCTGGATTCATGCAGCACTGTGAAACCGTCTCAGCAGGATCTCCTGATGCAGCACGCTGCAATCAGTTCACACTCAGACCTGCAGATCTGCCCTGCTGGCAACAACCAGAGCTAGAAGCTGGAAAAGATTCCCACTTACAGGAGGAGGGACTCACACAGCAATCAGAGCTGAGACACGACAGACGTTCACCAGCTCAACATGAGCACAAGAGATGAGCAAGATCCTTCACGTTCCTTTGTGTTGGTATTGTAAAGCCAAACTGCGTCTCTACAGCAAAACAATGTGTTCCTCATCTGCTGCCGTCACACTTCCAATGAATTCAATAACAGAGCAATGGGCCATGGAGCTCTGAGTTTCCTGGAGTCTGTTTCCTGGCTGTTCTTTCTTTCCACTCTTGTGTCTGGACACTCAATGAAAATGGCGTCAGAGATGAGGTGAATCTTTGTTTTGAATTGTTCCAGCTAAAGGTTAGATTCTGTGTTCAGTCTGCAAAATGCCAACTGAGCAGCAGCCAGCCAGACTTGAGATAGTCAGACACTACAGTCTGGAGGACTCTGCCAAGACCGATGCTGCTGGGAAAATACTGGTGAATAAAAATGGATCTACTCGTCAGGCAGTTCCTGCTAATTATCATGTTTAAATCTATGTGAAGCTGTTTTATTGTTCCATAAGCTGTAGGTGGGATCTTCTGTAACTATTGGTTGGATCTGCTTCACTGTTTAGCTGTCAGAGAGGAGACATTTGGTCTCTAAAAGTCCACCTCAGGTTACACTGATCCATTACGTTCACTTTGAAATCAAAGTTTCTCTTCCAGAGCTGCAGCACATTGCTCAAATAAAGATGGTTCATTAAATGGATTTCAATCGTGAGCTCAGATGGATCAGATTTACTCCCTGCCTGTTATTTATTCGTGCTGAGAGGAGATTTAGTTTTCTTGTGTTAGAGTTGAGAGACACTTAATGAAGTTCATTTGCTGCCTGATGTTACAGAGATCTCATTATTCTCTGCATCTGTGTCATCACTGCTGTCATTGTAACTGTCTGCAGCAACGACATTAAAGTCTGTTCTGTTTGACAGCGTCCTCAGACTGAGACATGAGACATGGTCCAACTGTCTCCAACCTGAGTTTGTTTCTCCTGTGAGTGTTGTCGTCTGTCGCTGTACAACAGTTCAGTAAAAGTGATCAACAGGGACTCCTCTTGTCATGATCCATCCTTTTCTTTCACCTCATTGCCCATAAAGACAACAGCTACACGACCGTTTAGCTAAACGGCTCCTTGTGGTGTTTCAGTTACGTCTTTGTAATTCACATTGATAAACCACATCACTGAAGTCTCCATGAAAGCCATTAAATCTTCCTAACAGCCACCTCGTTCTCTAATAACAATATCCACTCGGCTCATGAACAGGCAGAAAATCACACGTGAAAACAAACAGAAGCTGAATGTAATTGCTGTTATTGACTCTCTTTCACTGTGGAAAAGGAAATAAAGTGAGAGAAGGAGGACATAACCGAATCCAGCAGCTGTCCTTTAAAGACTCTTTGGACAGACCTTCAGGTAAAAAACAAAAGTCTCTCAGCTGAGCCAGTTGTCCACAGACGGTCATGAATTTGTGCACTGAAGCTCTGCCATCCACTGTCAAAATGTTCTCTTCTCACATATCATGTTTTCAGCTGTCAGCTTCATTTAACAGACAATCAGCAGCATAAAAGAGGCGTCCTGATGAGAGGACAGACGGGGGACACAGAGCTGGATTCAAATACTTATTAAAGGACACTTTACTGTTGAATACTCATCATCTGCTGCCTCACAGATTGTTTTCCCTGCAAATCCAAAGATTTGTGATATGAAATGTAATATCTGCACAAACAGGCCTCTCATAAACCTCACTGATTACATCTATCACTGCCCAAATCTTCAGTCCATTCTACTCCACAGAGAAATCAATCCTCAGTCACTTTAAAAACAAAGCAAAGCTGTGGAGCTGAAATCTCACACTGTCTCAATGAAGCTGTGTTGATCTATGAAGAGTTTGTCTGAAAAAAGAAAAACTCAGAGCTCAGAGCCTGTGTTATCATATTTCTCTCAGACAGAGGATGGAAAATGTTTATTGAGCACAATAAATGTCAGTGAACAGAGTGACTGCATGTAATTCACCTGAAGAAACACGTCAGTGCGACACAGGAAACGACATCCATGGACAGCTGGATGTGCTTTGATATAAAGGACTCAGTCTTTACTGCAGTGACACACCCTGCTGCACCACACAGCCTCATCCACATCAAAGCTTTGTCCAGCAGACAAACAGAAACTCTTCCAGCTGATAGGTGACAGAGAGGAGGGAGCTGTTAAACCTGCTGACCTGTGACGAAGAAGCCAACTGACCCTCCTCTTTGTCCACTACAATAAATCCATCCTGCTGGAGGAAAACCTTCATTCAACAGAAGCAAAGTTTCCATCAAGAGACACAAAGAAGTTACTGTCCACGACTCTGGTCTCTAATCTCTGCTCTCCCTGACTTTGAAATGGAGGAAATTCATCAGCTTTCAAATCAAGTGAGTGTTTCAAACACTTTCCAGTGTGTGTGCTGGATAATGGAGTTCTTTACCAGCTTCCACTGCTGTTAGAACTGAATCATGTGGATGAAACTCATTTATGATGAAGACAAACAGCAATCACATGATCTGCAGCTGAAGCACAGGCTGCTTTAACTACACGAACTGATCTTCTTTCTGAACGTCTTCTTCCAGCAGACATGAAACCACATGCAGTTATCCTCTGTGCTGGAAGCCAGTTTGGACAGAGTGGACAAACACACGCTTGGTGTCTGTTGAAGTGACTTCAGGTTTCATGCTGTTCAAGCAGAAACACTGTGACTCTGCGAGATCCACATGCTGAGCACCAAACTGCACAAATACGATACAACACTGTGTTGAGGGTAAACGGGATCATTGTCATGGACTGGACTCCAGTCAGCAGCTGCCATTGTGTTTTATTGGTTCTGATCAGCCTCATCCCCTGCAGCACGAGTCACATCACATGTCTCAGATCTGTCTCTGCTCGTCCAAAGATGCTCCAGAAAGGGACATGATGAAGCTCGATGCTGAGAAGATATCTGTCTCTGAGGCTGGATGGTTGACATTTAGCAGGAACATGTTCAAATCTCAGTATACTGTAATCCTTTAAATGGCATCAGTGTGTGCACGTCCTGACAAATGGATGAGACATTATCTCCCCTTGTGGTGGACTCTGAAATATTGATATTACTGATGGAGTGTTTAAGAGGCGGTGGCTACAAAAGACAAGTAAAGCAGTGCAGACGTCATTCAGACATTACGGTCCTGAAGATACAGCTGCTTTCCAGGAACAACAATAAGAACAGTGGTAAAATAAATCACAGGGGAACGTTTTACATTCTTATGAAAAGACAGAATATTATTCCTCACAGAGGACGACATGTGACTGTAAAGGGACCTGCTGAGCAAGAAGACTTTAAAGCAGCAAACATTCAGTTCATTTTTCCACTCGAGTGGAATCACAATGATGCTCAGACTGCTCATGACCTGCAGAAATAAAGTCAGAGCTTTAAATAAACATTGTACCCTGTAGACCCTTTGAGAGGAGAAGGAATTTCAACAGACATTTCATTTGAAACATCATCAAAGTCCTAATGAATGAATGAACAGGATTCTGTCTGGTTCATTGTCTCAGTGTGACTGTAAATGTCTCCATTACTGAACGTCATCTGCAGTGTGTGTATTTTAACGTGTGTGTGCTCAGAGATCCAGTCTGAGTTTCAGGTTTGGCCTCATCTGCAAAAGTTAACTAGCAGAACAGTGAGACACTGTAAGTGGGTTTTGGGTGGGGGCATCATCACGTCTGCCTTGGGCACATGAGTGGGCAGGAAGCAGGATGACAACTCTGTATTTTTAGGCCCAAAGGCTTTTAGGAAGGAGAGGGTGGTTGAATGATGGTGCCTGCCTTTTTGCCTTAATGGCATTGGCTACTCTCCCAGCTGTCACTGATGACAGAAACTCGTCACTCTGCCTCCACGACGGGGCCCAGTTGGAGAAATGGACCAGGTTACAGTGAAGTTACGCTGCTTTGGTTCAGGGCTGCTGCTCTTCACCCAGCAGTCAGGGAAGCTGCAGCACCTCATCAAACATTTTGGCTTTTAGCTCCCGAGAAGCACAGAGACTTCTGCATGAAATGAGCTGTGAAATGAGCTGCAGGACACAGATGATGCCACATTCTTCCTGAATTACTGAATAAAGCCTTTATTAAGATTTTATATGCTTTTCTAAGTATTTTTTTTCTCCATTTTGTTTTACTTTCTAATTTCAGGTGGGGGTAACACAAGTTTAATGGTGGTTATTCTGACTCACACACTGTTACCTCTCTGTGGAGTCTCTCTGTAATGCTGTCCCTGGAAGTCCATTACAGTTTTTCACGATTGTCAACACACGTTTCTCAATACAATAACGGCTTTCTCAATACTGCACACACAAAACTGAAAACTGCACACACAAAATGCTAAACCTGACACTCCCTTTGCAAGAAGACTCTTGCCATCAAATCTCTACATTGTGTTCACAAAATGGAACTCATGTTTTCATTTGCTACACACAGTCGTATTTTCCAATGACACATACCATTCATTGAGCACACACAACTAAGCTTTTGCTGCACTCTACCAAGCATTTACAGTACATTGTAGTGCAAAATTGAAAACACTATTGTAAAATGGAACGGACCATATGAATGACAATGACTCTGGAAAATAAGATATTTCTCCTTTTCTCCAGCCAAAAATGTTTTTTTAAGGTACATGATTGAGGAATCATCATGATCAAGCATCATCATGCCTTCGGTTTCTATCAGGCCAGAGGGCCTCATCCACATCACAGGCGATGTTTTCCCTATCTAGACATCTCTGGAAGAACCGCCTTGAGTGGAGCATGAATCCCTGAATGGACTCGAGGCTGACGTCACCACAGGCTTCTTCCGTGGCCTGGACGAGTGGGACCTGGGTCTGGGGGTTTCGCTCATACACCTTCCACCTCCAAGCAGAGAAGAACTCCTCTATGGGGTTGAGGAATGGAGAGTACGGCGGAGGAATAACACCGTAAAATGTGGGTGGGCCTGGAACGACTGACGTACAAGCAGAGCCCGGTGGAAACTCACATTGTCCCAGATGACAACGTAATTAATTCTTTGTGGATCATCAGTGTGATCTGGTGGAACAAGTTGTTCGTGGAGGTCATCAAGGAAGGCCAGCAGCAAGTCTGTGTTATAGGCACCAAGATGTACATGGCGGTGCAGGACACCATGGTGATTTACAGTTTTTCACAGTTCCTAACACACGTTTCTCAAAACACTAACAGATTCCTTCAAATTGTACACACAAACCTGAAAACCTCACACACAAAATGCTAAACTTGACACTCCTTTTTCAAGATGACTCTTTGCCATCAAATCTCTTAACTGTTCACAAAATGGAACTCGTGTTCTCATTTGGTACACACAGCCACATTCTCGAATGACACACACATACGAGTCAATTGATACACACAGCTCAGCAATTGCTGCACACTACCAAGCATTCACAGCACACTGAAGTGCAAAATTGAAAACCTAATTATAGAAATGCAACACCCAATGTGAATGGCAATGACTCATGAGAATTACCCATTTTTCCTTTTGGAAAATGTCTGTGTAGGCCCACTTCTTCAAACATAAAATATCACACAAGTATGCAGCAAATCATTGTTTTATTTACAGTGTTTCAGTGCACAAGAAAATGTATGTTTAAAAAAAAAAAAAAAAAAAAAAGTCAAAAGGTTACACTTTTGCCTCAAACACGCCCACCCCCCTCCTCCCCTTTCACAGGAGGAATTAGACAACATCAAGTCTCCTGTTTCTATCTGGCCAGAGGGCCTCATCCACGTCACAGAGGATGGTCTCTCTGGCAAGGCACCTCTGGAAAAATCGTCTTGAGTGCCTCATGAAGCCTTGACAGGCCTCAGCAGAGACGTCACCACAGGCCTCCTCCATGGCCTGCAGCAGTGGGACCTGGCCCTGGGGGTTTCTTTCATAAACCTTCCACCTCCAAGCGGAAAAGAATTCCTCGATGGGGTTTAGGAAAGGGGAATAAGGGGGGAGGTAAAGTACTGAAAATCCTGGGTGGTCCTGGAACCACTCCCTTACTACTGCGGTCTTGTGGAAGCTGACATTGTCCCAGATTACTACAATCTGGCCTCGTGGCACCAGCAGGCCATGCAGGCTATCCAGGAATGTGATCAGCCGCGCAGTATTGTAGGCCCCCAGGCTAGCGTGGCGATGCAGGATTCCATGATGGTTCATGGCTGCACGCATTGTGATGTTCCCACCATGCTGCCCAGGGACCTCAACAATGGCCCTTTGACCAATTATGTTCCTGCCCCGCCTCCTCCTCTTCACCAGGTTGAAGCCAGCCTCATCAGTGAAAATATATTCATACAGCTCATTGGCTGTATCATGCTCCTGGATCCGCTGAAACACAGAATGAGAATGCAAGTTACAATATGGCCACAGAGCCGCACAGTGGGATACAGTGAGACACTGCAGAAAAGGAACTATATTGAATTACAGGTACAATACTTGTGTCAGTGCTGAATACTGTATATGGAACTTACAAGCACAAACTCTCGCCGGAGATCCTTTATGCGTTCAGTGTTCCTGTCAAATGGCACACGGTACACTTGCTTCATCCGCATGCTATTCCTACGTAGGATGCGGTCCAGTGTTGAGAAACTTATTGTTTGTATAAAACAATAAGTCTTTCTGGAGCCTGCTGGCACCAGCAGTGGGACAAGAGCTGCTTTTTAATGTTTTTATGAGATTAGAGCTGAATTTATAGTGGTAACATCTCATGCATATATAAACACGCAAGTAATTTCCTCTCTGCATTTTTAGTTTTAGTTGTACAAAACTGCAAGATTCACCATGTGTCTGCACATCCCTGCTGATACACTGGATATATATTTGTTTATACATAATGTGAGACTTGTGAACATGTGAATATTTCACTATAAATGTAAATAAATACACAATTATGAAGCCTGTCAGAGAGTTACCTCTTAATCTTCGTCTTAATTAATTAATTAAGTCCTAATTTTTTTTCCGAAATCATCTCACAGCAGCCAGTTCACATGCAGTAAGAGAAAATGACAATAGTCAGAAATTCATTTCATTGGTAAGTTAATCTTCATTATTATATAATAGAGATATTGCTGCTGTTTCCATTTACATAAGACAAAACCTCTTTGCATGAAAACACACCTTTTGACTTAACTAAGTATCCTGTATCATAAATACACGTCTGGCATTGTATTGAACCAAATGGCTTGAATTTTATATATATATACATATAGGCGAGTTATGATGATGATGTGATAATAGACTTGTCATGCAATACGATAAGATAATTTGTACTTTATTGATCACCACACAATATGCCATGCATCGGTGAACACAGCAACACACACAACATGCACATGACATGGTGAAATTATTATTTCTCCACCTATCCTTCGTCCGTCCTTCCTCCACGACAGACCAGGAGCGGTGGGCTGCCAGCCGACAGCGTTACTTCCGTCTTCCAATATGGCGGCTGTTCCCTAAGAATTGTGGGAATTGGGATTGAATGTATGGCAGCCACAGACATGATTTTTAATCAAACGATAGACTACAACTACCAAGTGATGAGCCATCGATTCACCTCACGCACAAACAGGCACACAAACCTCACACCCACAGGCTGCTCTGGCTGTGTCCACACTGATATGTTTCCATTTCAAAACATTGTTTTAACATGAAAATGAGCATTTCAGCACTGTTTCAGACTGTCTCACACACGCATTGCAAAGCTGTACTGCTGCTGGGAATTTCAGACATTGCACAGATGGATTTTTTTGATAGCACAAGCAACATGTATGTGTTTTTAGCTATCATTTTCCTCATGTTGGCTCGTATTTTTATCATTTAAGAGCAGGTTCTTTTTTAAAAATCCCAACGTTGCTTTAATCTAACTCTAACCTCACGTGTGTGTGGACTGTGGGGCGTTTTTTATGGTGCTGTTACTGTGGTAACTGGCAACTGCATATTAATGGAAATTAATATGCCGATAAACAGTTGTTCTTGTAGGCAACCTAAATAGCTTCAGGAACATGGGAAGGAGATAAATACAGCACCTGTGAGGGCTCAACGCTTAATCTGAATATTATTGAATATACTTGTCATTAGGGATGGGAATCGAGAACCAGTTCTTTTGGAGAACCGGCTCCCAGTAGCTCAGTTCCTTGGAATCATTTGCCTGCCTGGATAACGATTCCGCCTGTCTTGCACATGCGCGACAACGTCACGCTCGCTGCAATGTTTTGGTTTAGATCGTGGCGATATGGCGTCGAGGAAGAAACGCTCCAAAGTATGGCTATATTTCACGCGAAAAGATAACACCAGGACCACTTGCAACACGTGCAAAGTTTCCATTTCTTCAAAGGGGGGAAATACCTCCAACATGCTAAAACATTTGTCCACACAGCATGCAATTTGTTTGCAGGAATGTCACGTGTTTGAAACGCTACTTAGCGACGCTTGTGAATCCAGCGGCAGAGCAAACACCAGGGCGTCCTCTGTTATTAGTGCCGAAGGTAATGTTGAACTCTTACAAGCCGTGTCTGTTGTGTTACGGTTAGCGCCATTTCACTGTGTAAACTGCTTTCACCAAACTGCTTTGAGATGACGATGACTGCCAGAGTCAGGCTGGCTCAGAGGCTGCAGCGGGCACCGGCAGGTCTCGCGCACCTCTATCCACTCCTTTCACTGAGGCAGGCAAGACTAAAATGACCGAGACGAGGATAAAGCAATGTCACAGAGCAGTCACTAGATTTGTGGTGAAAGGTTTACAGCCTTTTGCCACTGTAGATGCTCCTGAATTTCGGTAGGTTAGTTCGTTGCATTTTATCTGGCATATCTGTTCAAATGAAAACCAGAAATTTGAGTTCTGTCAGAGTTTCATGTTGTTATTTTAACCAGTGTAGTTCTGCTTCATTCATTCCTACTCTGAGAAGCAGCTCACCTACTTTTTAGGTTTGTTCTGAGGTTACGTCACACATCATTTGCGCAGACTGTCTACGTTATATTTTCTGTGCAGAGATGAAAATATAAAAGACAGTTAACGCAAACAAACCCATTTGTACTTTTATTTCCTCACCCAATGAGAACCGATAAGAGAATCGATAAGGAATCTGATCGATAAGCAAAATCAATAATGGAATCGGAATCGTTAAATTCTTATCAATTCCCGTCCCTACTTGTCATAATCTGTTTGTGTCTCTCTATCTCTGATAGAAATGCCGAGCCAGGGGTCAACAACTAAAAAGTGTGTGGTCTGCCACGCACAGCTGTATGTAGCCTGCAAAACCTGCAAGACCTCCAGCAGCCTCCCAAGTTTGTCTTCAAAATGGTAAGCAGAGGAGCTGCATGAAGAGTGCTGGCAAATCATTCATTGGCAGGTTATGAAAATACGTTTGGACGAATAAAGGCCAGTCTCTAAATACATTGTATGTATGTAATTATTGAAGATGGACAGCGAGAAATCAAAACTGAAAGAGGAGGTTCTCCAACGCCTGTATCTGCACCAGCTTCCCCGTCCCCAGACATCAAACTTGAGACTGAGGACATCGGATCCACCAGCAATCCCCCCGCTAACCTCAGCTCCTCCTCTGTGATGTCTGTCACTGTGACGGACACAGGTTTTTTTGGCGACATGGAAGGTTAGCGTCAAAGATTTAACAGTTCCTGTTAGAAGGTTTAAGATTTGAAGGATTTGTTTTAATGTTTGTATTTGCTTGACATTTTGTCCACTGCAAAGGTGACTGGGAGGAGAGAGAAGACATGGGACATTGTGGACAAAAGGAGAAAGAAAGAAGGAGAAGAGAGATGGGCCCTGAAATGCAGATATACAGACCGATACAGAGAGGTATTGAGGAAGAAAGCATGGAAATGTGTAAGTTTTTCATAAGCCAGAGGAGAAGTAATTGCATGTTTTGTCCAAATCGAAATTTCAATATATGTGTTGTACTGACTGTACAGGTGTTGGCCCCCCAACTAAACCCCACAGTGTGCTGGCTGAGTGTAAATATGAGAACACAGATGCTGCCACCTCTGAGATGCTGCACCAGAAAAGTTTTTCTGGTGTTCCTTATTCCTCTACATAATGATTCAAGCTTTAAAGTTGGTAAATAAAAAGTGATACTGCACTGTTTGCATCCTACATCTGTGAGACATACAGTAACATGTTGTCTCCTCTAATTTCAGGCGAAGAATGATTGTCAGTCCGATGACATGGAGCATCCAGTAGGAGGTTTGGAAATGTTATTATGATAATTGTTCGGTTGAAGCACCACACAAACATCATATAGTCAGACTTTGATCATTTATTTAAAATGTTATAAGAATAATTTATTTCAGGCAAACAAAAACAGTCAGTAGCAGTAACACGGTCGCATTGTGGGGACTTGCTGTACCCATAATGTAACTCAGTCAATTTTAAGGTGAAGGAAAGCTGCCCCTAGATAAGCGGGCAGCAGACCTCCAATGGAGGGTTGTACATGGGGCAATAGCTACGAACAGATACAGAGCACACCTTGATCCGGAGCTGGGGGAGGAGTGTGGGTTTTGTTCAGACTCTGAAACAATTTTCCATCTGTTTGTCCAGTGTCCGCGGCTGGCTGCGCTGTTTGAACTTTTAAAGTCCTGGTTTCAGGCCCTCGGGGAAGATTTTTCTTTTAGTTTGTTTATATATGGCCCGAGATATAGTGCAAAAAAGAAAATGTTGCACACTTTAATCAACTTTCTTTCAGGGTCCGCTAAGTTAGCCATCTGGCTGACGAGGAAAAATCGGGATAAAGGTGTCGGCAGTGTGCAGCCATTGTTGGTGCTGCAGGGTCTGCTGAAGGCCCGACTAAAGATTGAACACACATATTATAAGATGGTGGACAATCTGCAGACTTTCAGTCACATGTGGGGCATTGGGGGGGTTCTCTGCTCTCTAGGGGGCAATGGAGAGCTCATTACTAATTTTTGAATGTTAATGCCGGAATAGGACAGAATTTTTTCTTCTTCTGTGGTGTTTTTGTTTTTCTTTCTGTGATTCGGGAATATTTTAGCTCATTGAAAGAAGGGATGAGGATTTGATTTTGTGCTAAAGTTGGCAAATAAATGGCTTTTTAAAACCAAAACCAACCTCATCTCTGTCTGTCCTCCTAATCTCATCTCTCCTCCTCAGCTCTGTCTCTCCTCCTAAGATCTGTCTCTCTCCTCCTCAATTCTGTCTCTCCTCCTCTTGTCTGTCTCTCCTCCTCAGCTCTGTCTCTCTCCTTCTCAGATCCATCTATCTCCTCCTCATCTCTGTCTCTCCTCTTCTTGTCTGTCTCTCCTCCTCAGATCTCTCTCCTCCTCAGCTCCATCTTTCCTCCTCCGCTCCATCTCTGTCCTCCTCGGCTCTGTCTCTCCTTCTCAGCTCAATCTGTCTCCTCCTCATCTCCATTTCTCCTCCTCAGCTCTGTCTCTTTTCCTCATCTCTGTCTGTCCTCCTAATCTCATCTCTCCTCCTCATCTCTCTCTCTTCTCCTCAGCTCCGTCTCTCTCCTCCTCAGTTCTGTCTCTCCTCCTCATCTCTATCTGTCCTACTCAGCTCCATCTCTGTCCTCCTCGGCTCTGTCTCTCTCCTCCTCAGCTCCATCTCTCTCCTCCTCAGATCTGTCTCTCTCCTCCTCATCTCCATTTCTCCTCCTCAGCTCTGTCTCTCTCCTCCTCAGATCCATCTATCTCCTCCTCAGCTCTGTCTCTTCTCCTCATCTCTGTCTGTCCTCCTAATCTCATCTCTCCTCCTCATCTGTCTCTCCTCCTCAGCTCTGTCTCTTCTCCTCATCTCTGTCTGTCCTCCTAATCTCATCTCTCCTCCTCATCTCTGTCTCTCCTCCTCAGCTCTGTCTCTCCTCCTAAGATCTGTCTCTCTCCTCCTCAATTCTGTCTCTCCTCCTCTTGTCTGTCTCTCCTCCTCAGCTCTGTCTCTCTCCTTCTCAGATCCATCTATCTCCTCCTCATCTCTGTCTCTCCTCTTCTTGTCTGTCTCTCCTCCTCAGATCTCTCTCCTCCTCATCTCCATCTGTCCTACTCAGCTCCATCTCTCCTCCTCCGCTCCATCTCTGTCCTCCTCATGTCTGTCTCTCCTTCTCAGCTCAATCTGTCTCCTCCTCAGCTCTGTCTCTCTTCCTCAGCTCCATCTCTCTCCTCCTCAGCTCTGTCTCTCCTCCTCATCTCTATCTGTCCTACTCAGCTCCATCTCTGTCCTCCTCAGATCTGTCTCTCCTACTCATCTCTATCTGTCCTACTCAGCTCCATCTCTGTCCTCCTCAGCTCTGTCTCTCTCCTCCTTGACTCCATCTCTCTCCTCCTCAGCTCTGTCTCTCTCCTCCTCATCTCCATTTCTCCTCCTCAGCTCTGTCTCTCTCCTCCTCAGATCCATCTATCTCCTCCTCAGCTCTATCTCTCCTCCTCAGCTCTGTCTCTCCTCTTCTTGTCTGTCTCTCTTCCTCAGATCTGTCTCTCCTACTCAGCTCCATCTCTCCTCCTCAGCTCCATCTCTGTCCTCCTCATGTCTGTCTCTCCTCCTCAGCTCAATCTGTCTCCTCCTCAGCTCTGTCTCTATTCCTCAGCTCAATCTGTCTCCTCCTCAGCTCTGTCTCTCTTCCTCAGCTCCATCTCTCCTCCTAATCTCTGTTTCTCCTCCTCAGCTCCATCTCTCTCCTCCTCAGCTCTGTCTCTCTCCTCCTCATCTCCATCTCTCCTCCTCAGCTCCATCTCTCTCCTCCTCAGCTCTGTCTCTCTCCTCCTCATCTCCATCTCTCCTCCTCAGCTCCATCTCTCTCCTCCTCAGCTCTGTCTCTCTCCTCCTCATCTCCATCTCTCCTCCTCAGCTCTGTCTCTCCTCCTCCGATCTGTCTAAGTAAGCTTCCGGGGGCGCGGCTCTGCTGCTGACCCCGTGCTCACCAGTGTTTGGTTTTGCTTGATTTTAAATCCGTTTTATAGTCTATTTTGAGCGGTTCTTTTGTCTGATGCGGACCACATCCACCAGAAACGTTTCTGCACTTTGCACTTTTCTACCATTATGAATTTTGTACCATTGTGGATACTTTTTTGCCTCATGGCGTTTGTGCCAGGGAACAATGCCTGGATGGGCCGACAAGACGCCCTGACCTACACGCGCCAGCACCTGCTGTCATTACGCTCAGCCATCAGTCATTACTCCTCATCTCTTAACTTACCCACGGACTGTTCTGAGATTCAGCGAACTGAAAGATGTCTGGAGAAAGGAAGGAAAGAGAGGAAAAAGCGGGAATCAAGAGGAGCAGGACTTTGGAAAGGCAGGAGTAGATTTCCTCTGCCTGTCATTACCCTGTCTAACGTACGCTCGGTAAGCAACAAACTGGATGAACTTATGCTTAGAGCTGAACATGATTGTGAATTCAGACAGAGCAACCTGGTTTGCCTCACGGAAACCTGGCTTAAAGATCATCACCCAACTCCTACCTTAACGGGGTTCTCTACAATAATGGGCCACACAGTACTGTATACGGGAGCAAGTGTGCACACCGGACTATGAAATATTGACTGTATCTTTTAGACCTTTTTATCTTCCGCGAGAATTCGGCCAGATACCTGTCATACTCACTTATGTGCCAGGGCCGGATGATGATGCTGCAGGTGCGAGAATAGCGGAGAGTTATAATGACGCACTCACTCGCTCTGCAGATCAACCCATCTTGATTCTTGGGGATTTTAATTCCTGTAATTTATCTGAACACTTGCCTATTCTTCAGCAATATGTGGACTGCCCCACTCGTCTCAATCGGACTATTGACTGTTGCTATGGGAATATTCCTGATGCTTACAAAGCGGTATGTAGACCCCCCCTCGGGAAATCAGATCACAACGTAATTCTTCTCTTGCCTAAATATAAGGCTATGTTGAAGAGGGAGAAACCTGTCACTGGACAAATACAGGTGTGGTCTGACCGACTCAATGGAGTTACTATTACCAGTTATTACCGAACTGGTGTTACCTATTTTCACTTTTTACAAATGAATTTATGGTCAATGACACACCTTTTAAATTGTTTAAGTATGCGGATGACATGGCCTTAGTTGACCTTCTTCAAAAATTAGATCCTGTAGGTGAAGCAGCCTATTTGGGTCATACTCAGGCACTTCAAACATGGTGTCATATCAGTTGTCTGGAAATCAACGTGGCCAAAACAAAAGAACTAATCATTTGTACAAAACAAGATCTGAGGACAGAACCAGTTTCACTTGATGGTCAACATGTTGAAACTGTGGATAACTTTAAATATCTTGGCACTTTTTTGGACTCCCAACTGAGCTTCTCTGGAAATACAGAGTTTATCTTTAAGAGATGCTCACAGCGTCTCTATCTCCTCAGGAAACTTTGTGGCCTTGGAGTCAGTCAGCAGATTTTGGAGCTTGTTTATAAAACTATGGTGGAAAGTGTTTTAACCTTTCATCTTCCTGCTTGGTATGGTCACCTAAATTGCAGACTTAAGAACAAACTTTCTAGGATTGTGTCTGCAGCAAGTGGGATAAATGGCAAACCTCAGGAGCCTTTGATTCAACTTTTTACAGAAAGGACGAGGAAAAAGGCGGAGAGCATCCTGTCAGATCGCTCTCATCCTCTATTCAGCCAGTTTGAGCCTTTAAACTCCGGGAGGCGCTACAGAGTCCCTCTGGCAACTAAAAATGGATTTAAGAAATCGTTTGTCCCTAGTGCTATTACTATCCTTAACTCTGCAAAGTGACTGATGGGATGTGGTCCATAGCCATGACATGAACTTCTCTCAATACTTAATGTTTATAATGTATCTAATTTTATCTATGTACATTTTATTGTATTTTCTTTCTTATTTTCTTTTATTTTGTTATTATTATTATTATTATTATTATTATTATTATTATTACTGTGTCTGGTGAGCCAAAGACAAATTTCCACCCCCCTGGTGGACAATAAAGATTTATTCTATTCTATTCTATTCTATTCTATTCTATTCTATTCTATTCTATCTCCATCTCTGCTCCTCAGCTCCATCTCTCGTTCTCATCTCCATTTCACCTCCTCAGCTCTCTCTCCTCCTCAGATCCATCTCTCTCCTCCTCAGCTCTGTCTCTCCTCCTCAGCTTCATCTCTCTCCTCCTCAGATCTGTCTCTCCTTTTCATCTCCATCTCTGCTCCTCCGATCTGTCTAAGTAAGCTTCCGGGGGCGCGGCTCTGCTGCTGACCCCGTGCTCACCAGTGTTTGGTTTTGCTTGATTTTAAATCCGTTTTATAGTCTATTTTGAGCGGTTCTTTTGTCTGATGCGGACCACATCCACCAGAAACGTTTCTGCACTTTGCACTTTTCTACCATTATGAATTTTGTACCATTGTGGATACTTTTTTGCCTCATGGCGTTTGTGCCAGGGAACAATGCCTGGATGGGCCGACAAGACGCCCTGACCTACACGCGCCAGCACCTGCTGTCATTACGCTCAGCCATCAGTCATTGCTCCTCATCTCTTAACTTACCCACGGACTGTTCTGAGATTCAGCGAACTGAAAGATGTCTGGAGAAAGGAAGGAAAGAGAGGAAAAAGCGGGAATCAAGAGGAGCAGGACTTTGGAAAGGCAGGAGTAGATTTCCTCTGCCTGTCATTACCCTGTCTAACGTACGCTCGGTAAGCAACAAACTGGATGAACTTATGCTTAGAGCTGAACATGATTGTGAATTCAGACAGAGCAACCTGGTTTGCCTCACGGAAACCTGGCTTAAAGATCATCACCCAACTCCTACCTTAACGGGGTTCTCTACAATAATGGGCCACACAGTACTGTATACGGGAGCAAGTGTGCACACCGGACTATGAAATATTGACTGTATCTTTTAGACCTTTTTATCTTCCGCGAGAATTCGGCCAGATACCTGTCATACTCACTTATGTGCCAGGGCCGGATGATGATGCTGCAGGTGCGAGAATAGCGGAGAGTTATAATGACGCACTCACTCGCTCTGCAGTTCAACCCATCTTGATTCTTGGGGATTTTAATTCCTGTAATTTATCTGAACACTTGCCTATTCTTCAGCAATATGTGGACTGCCCCACTCGTCTCAATCGGACTATTGACTGTTGCTATGGGAATATTCCTGATGCTTACAAAGCGGTATGTAGACCCCCCCTCGGGAAATCAGATCACAACGTAATTCTTCTCTTGCCTAAATATAAGGCTATGTTGAAGAGGGAGAAACCTGTCACTGGACAAATACAGGTGTGGTCTGACCGACTCAATGGAGTTACTATTACCAGTTATTACCGAACTGGTGTTACCTATTTTCACTTTTTACAAATGAATTTATGGTCAATGACACACCTTTTAAATTGTTTAAGTATGCGGATGACATGGCCTTAGTTGACCTTCTTCAAAAATTAGATCCTGTAGGTGAAGCAGCCTATTTGGGTCATACTCAGGCACTTCAAACATGGTGTCATATCAGTTGTCTGGAAATCAACGTGGCCAAAACAAAAGAACTAATCATTTGTACAAAACAAGATCTGAGGACAGAACCAGTTTCACTTGATGGTCAACATGTTGAAACTGTGGATAACTTTAAATATCTTGGCACTTTTTTGGACTCCCAACTGAGCTTCTCTGGAAATACAGAGTTTATCTTTAAGAGATGCTCACAGCGTCTCTATCTCCTCAGGAAACTTTGTGGCCTTGGAGTCAGTCAGCAGATTTTGGAGCTTGTTTATAAAACTATGGTGGAAAGTGTTTTAACCTTTCATCTTCCTGCTTGGTATGGTCACCTAAATTGCAGACTTAAGAACAAACTTTCTAGGATTGTGTCTGCAGCAAGTGGGATAAATGGCAAACCTCAGGAGCCTTTGATTCAACTTTTTACAGAAAGGACGAGGAAAAAGGCGGAGAGCATCCTGTCAGATCGCTCTCATCCTCTATTCAGCCAGTTTGAGCCTTTAAACTCCGGGAGGCGCTACAGAGTCCCTCTGGCAACTAAAAATGGATTTAAGAAATCGTTTGTCCCTAGTGCTATTACTATCCTTAACTCTGCAAAGTGACTGATGGGATGTGGTCCATAGCCATGACATGAACTTCTCTCAATACTTAATGTTTATAATGTATCTAATTTTATCTATGTACATTTTATTGTATTTTCTTTCTTATTTTCTTTTATTTTGTTATTATTATTATTATTATTATTATTATTATTACTGTGTCTGGTGAGCCAAAGACAAATTTCCACCCCCCTGGTGGACAATAAAGATTTATTCTATTCTATTCTATTCTATTCTATTCTATTCTATTCTATTCTATTCTATTCTATTCTATTCTATTCTATCTCCATCTCTGCTCCTCAGCTCCATCTCTCATTCTCATCTCCATTTCACCTCCTCAGCTCTCTCTCCTCCTCAGATCCATCTCTCTCCTCCTCAGCTCTGTCTCTCCTCCTCAGCTTCATCTCTCTCCTCCTCAGATCTGTCTCTCCTTTTCATCTCCATCTCTCTCCTCCTCAGCTCCGTCTCTCCTCCTCCGATCTGTCTAAGTAAGCTTCCGGGGGCGCGGCTCTGCTGCTGACCCCGTGCTCACCAGTGTTTGGTTTTGCTTGATTTTAAATCCGTTTTATAGTCTATTTTGAGCGGTTCTTTTGTCTGATGCGGACCACATCCACCAGAAACGTTTCTGCACTTTGCACTTTTCTACCATTATGAATTTTGTACCATTGTGGATACTTTTTTGCCTCATGGCGTTTGTGCCAGGGAACAATGCCTGGATGGGCCGACAAGACGCCCTGACCTACACGCGCCAGCACCTGCTGTCATTACGCTCAGCCATCAGTCATTGCTCCTCATCTCTTAACTTACCCACGGACTGTTCTGAGATTCAGCGAACTGAAAGATGTCTGGAGAAAGGAAGGAAAGAGAGGAAAAAGCGGGAATCAAGAGGAGCAGGACTTTGGAAAGGCAGGAGTAGATTTCCTCTGCCTGTCATTACCCTGTCTAACGTACGCTCGGTAAGCAACAAACTGGATGAACTTATGCTTAGAGCTGAACATGATTGTGAATTCAGACAGAGCAACCTGGTTTGCCTCACGGAAACCTGGCTTAAAGATCATCACCCAACTCCTACCTTAACGGGGTTCTCTACAATAATGGGCCACACAGTACTGTATACGGGAGCAAGTGTGCACACCGGACTATGAAATATTGACTGTATCTTTTAGACCTTTTTATCTTCCGCGAGAATTCGGCCAGATACCTGTCATACTCACTTATGTGCCAGGGCCGGATGATGATGCTGCAGGTGCGAGAATAGCGGAGAGTTATAATGACGCACTCACTCGCTCTGCAGTTCAACCCATCTTGATTCTTGGGGATTTTAATTCCTGTAATTTATCTGAACACTTGCCTATTCTTCAGCAATATGTGGACTGCCCCACTCGTCTCAATCGGACTATTGACTGTTGCTATGGGAATATTCCTGATGCTTACAAAGCGGTATGTAGACCCCCCCTCGGGAAATCAGATCACAACGTAATTCTTCTCTTGCCTAAATATAAGGCTATGTTGAAGAGGGAGAAACCTGTCACTGGACAAATACAGGTGTGGTCTGACCGACTCAATGGAGTTACTATTACCAGTTATTACCGAACTGGTGTTACCTATTTTCACTTTTTACAAATGAATTTATGGTCAATGACACACCTTTTAAATTGTTTAAGTATGCGGATGACATGGCCTTAGTTGACCTTCTTCAAAAATTAGATCCTGTAGGTGAAGCAGCCTATTTGGGTCATACTCAGGCACTTCAAACATGGTGTCATATCAGTTGTCTGGAAATCAACGTGGCCAAAACAAAAGAACTAATCATTTGTACAAAACAAGATCTGAGGACAGAACCAGTTTCACTTGATGGTCAACATGTTGAAACTGTGGATAACTTTAAATATCTTGGCACTTTTTTGGACTCCCAACTGAGCTTCTCTGGAAATACAGAGTTTATCTTTAAGAGATGCTCACAGCGTCTCTATCTCCTCAGGAAACTTTGTGGCCTTGGAGTCAGTCAGCAGATTTTGGAGCTTGTTTATAAAACTATGGTGGAAAGTGTTTTAACCTTTCATCTTCCTGCTTGGTATGGTCACCTAAATTGCAGACTTAAGAACAAACTTTCTAGGATTGTGTCTGCAGCAAGTGGGATAAATGGCAAACCTCAGGAGCCTTTGATTCAACTTTTTACAGAAAGGACGAGGAAAAAGGCGGAGAGCATCCTGTCAGATCGCTCTCATCCTCTATTCAGCCAGTTTGAGCCTTTAAACTCCGGGAGGCGCTACAGAGTCCCTCTGGCAACTAAAAATGGATTTAAGAAATCGTTTGTCCCTAGTGCTATTACTATCCTTAACTCTGCAAAGTGACTGATGGGATGTGGTCCATAGCCATGACATGAACTTCTCTCAATACTTAATGTTTATAATGTATCTAATTTTATCTATGTACATTTTATTGTATTTTCTTTCTTATTTTCTTTTATTTTGTTATTATTATTATTATTATTATTATTATTATTACTGTGTCTGGTGAGCCAAAGACAAATTTCCACCCCCCTGGTGGACAATAAAGATTTATTCTATTCTATTCTATTCTATTCTATTCTATTCTATTCTATTCTATTCTATTCTATTCTATTCTATCTCCATCTCTGCTCCTCAGCTCCATCTCTCGTTCTCATCTCCATTTCACCTCCTCAGCTCTCTCTCCTCCTCAGATCCATCTCTCTCCTCCTCAGCTCTGTCTCTCCTCCTCAGCTTCATCTCTCTCCTCCTCAGATCTGTCTCTCCTTTTCATCTCCATCTCTGCTCCTCCGATCTGTCTAAGTAAGCTTCCGGGGGCGCGGCTCTGCTGCTGACCCCGTGCTCACCAGTGTTTGGTTTTGCTTGATTTTAAATCCGTTTTATAGTCTATTTTGAGCGGTTCTTTTGTCTGATGCGGACCACATCCACCAGAAACGTTTCTGCACTTTGCACTTTTCTACCATTATGAATTTTGTACCATTGTGGATACTTTTTTGCCTCATGGCGTTTGTGCCAGGGAACAATGCCTGGATGGGCCGACAAGACGCCCTGACCTACACGCGCCAGCACCTGCAGTCATTACGCTCAGCCATCAGTCATTACTCCTCATCTCTTAACTTACCCACGGACTGTTCTGAGATTCAGCGAACTGAAAGATGTCTGGAGAAAGGAAGGAAAGAGAGGAAAAAGCGGGAATCAAGAGGAGCAGGACTTTGGAAAGGCAGGAGTAGATTTCCTCTGCCTGTCATTACCCTGTCTAACGTACGCTCGGTAAGCAACAAACTGGATGAACTTATGCTTAGAGCTGAACATGATTGTGAATTCAGACAGAGCAACCTGGTTTGCCTCACGGAAACCTGGCTTAAAGATCATCACCCAACTCCTACCTTAACGGGGTTCTCTACAATAATGGGCCACACAGTACTGTATACGGGAGCAAGTGTGCACACCGGACTATGAAATATTGACTGTATCTTTTAGACCTTTTTATCTTCCGCGAGAATTCGGCCAGATACCTGTCATACTCACTTATGTGCCAGGGCCGGATGATGATGCTGCAGGTGCGAGAATAGCGGAGAGTTATACTGACGCACTCACTCGCTCTGCAGTTCAACCCATCTTGATTCTTGGGGATTTTAATTCCTGTAATTTATCTGAACACTTGCCTATTCTTCAGCAATATGTGGACTGCCCCACTCGTCTCAATCGGACTATTGACTGTTGCTATGGGAATATTCCTGATGCTTACAAAGCGGTATGTAGACCCCCCCTCGGGAAATCAGATCACAACGTAATTCATCTCTTGCCTAAATATAAGGCTACGTTGAAGAGGGAGAAACCTGTCACTGGACAAATACAGGTGTGGTCTGACCGATGTAAAGAGCAACTTAGGGACTGCTTTGAGGACACCATTTGGGACATTTTCTTTCAGTCCTGCCAGGATGTTGATGAACTCACTCAGTGGAGTTACTATTACCAGTTATTACCGAACTGGTGTTACCTATTTTCACTTTTTACAAATGAATTTATGGTCAATGACACACCTTTTAAATTGTTTAAGTATGCGGATGACATGGCCTTAGTTGACCTTCTTCAAAAATTAGATCCTGTAGGTGAAGCAGCCTATTTGGGTCATACTCAGGCACTTCAAACATGGTGTCATATCAGTTGTCTGGAAATCAACGTGGCCAAAACAAAAGAACTAATCATTTGTACAAAACAAGATCTGAGGACAGAACCAGTTTCACTTGATGGTCAACATGTTGAAACTGTGGATAACTTTAAATATCTTGGCACTTTTTTGGACTCCCAACTGAGCTTCTCTGGAAATACAGAGTTTATCTTTAAGAGATGCTCACAGCGTCTCTATCTCCTCAGGAAACTTTGTGGCCTTGGAGTCAGTCAGCAGATTTTGGAGCTTGTTTATAAAACTATGGTGGAAAGTGTTTTAACCTTTCATCTTCCTGCTTGGTATGGTCACCTAAATTGCAGACTTAAGAACAAACTTTCTAGGATTGTGTCTGCAGCAAGTGAGATAAATGGCAAACCTCAGGAGCCTTTGATTCAACTTTTTACAGAAAGGACGAGGAAAAAGGCGGAGAGCATCCTGTCAGATCGCTCTCATCCTCTATTCAGCCACTTTGAGCCTTTAAACTCCGGGAGGCGCTACAGAGTCCCTCTGGCAACTAAAAATGGATTTAAGAAATCGTTTGTCCCTAGTGCTATTACTATCCTTAACTCTGCAAAGTGACTGATGGGATGTGGTCCACAGCCATGACATGAACTTCTCTCAATACTTAATGTTTAGAATGTATCTAATTTTATCTATGTACATTTTATTGTATTTTCTTTCTTATTTTATTTTGTTATTATTATTATAATTATTATTATTATTATTATTACTGTGTCTGGTGAGCCGAAGACAAATTTCCACCCCCCTGGTGGACAATAAAGATCTATTCTATTTTATTCTATTCTATTCTATTCTATTCTATTCTATTCTATTCTATTCTATTCTATTCTATCTCCATCTCTGCTCCTCAGCTCCATCTCTCGTTCTCATCTCCATTTCACCTCCTCAGCTCTGTCTCTCCTCCTCAGCTCCATCTCTCTCCTTCTCAGCTCCGTCTCTCCTCCTCAGATCTGTCTCTGTCTCTCCTCCTCAGATCCATCTCTGTCCTCCTCATGTCTGTCTCTCCTACTCAGCTCCATCTCTCTCCTCCTCAGATCTGTCTCTCCTACTCACTTCTATCTCTTCTCCTCAGCTCTGTCTCTCCTCCTCTAATCTGTCTCTCCTCCTCAGCTCCATCTATCTCCTCAGCTGTCTCTCCTCCTCTAATCTGTCTCTCCTCATCAGTTCCATCTATCTCCTCAGCTCTGTCACTCTCCTCCTCAGTTAGGTTTCTCCTCCTCAGCTCTGTCTCTTCTCCTCAGATCCATCTCTCTCCTCCTCAGCTCTGTCTCTCCTCCTCTGCTCTGTCTCTCCTACTCAGCTTCATCTCTGTCCTCCTCATCTATGTCTCTCCTCCTCAGCTCCATCTCTGTCCTCCTCAGCTCTGTCTCTTCTCCTCATCTCTGTCTGTCCTCCTACTCACATCTCTCCTCCTCATGTCTGTCTCTCCTCCTCAGATCCATCTCTCTCCTTCTCAGTTCTGTCTCTCCTCCTCATCTCTATCTGTCCTACTCAGCTCCATCTCTGTCCTCCTCAGCTCTGTCTCTCTCCTCCTCGGCTCCATCTCTCTCCTCCTCAGCTCCATTTCTCCTCCTCAGCTCTGTCTCTCTCCTCCTCAGCTCTATCTCTCCTCCTCAGATCCATCTCTCTCCTCCTCAGCTCTGTCTCTCTTCCTCAGATCTGTCTCTCCTACTCAGCTCCATCTATCTCCTCAGCTCCGTCTCTCTCCTCCTCAGTTCTGTCTCTCCTCCTCATCTCTATCTGTCCTACTCAGCTCCATCTCTGTCCTCCTCAGCTCTGTCTCTCTCCTCCTCAGCTCTATCTCTCTCCTCCTCTTGTCTGTCTCTCCTCCTCAGATCTGTCTCTCCTCCTCATCTCCATCTGTCCTACTCAGCTCCATCTCTGTCCTCCTCATGTCTCTCTCCTCCTCAGCTCAATCTGTCTCCTCCTCAGCTCTGTCTCTCCTCCTCAGATCCATCTATCTCCTCCTCATCTCTGTCTCTCCTCCTCAGCTCCATCTCTCTCCTCCTCAGCTCTGTCTCTCCTCCTCATCTCTGTCTCTCCTCCTCAGCTCCATCTCTCTCCTCCTCAGCTCTGTCTCTCCTCCTCAGCTCTCTCTCTCCTGCTCAGCTCTATCTCTCCTCCTCAGCTCCATCTATCCTCCTCCGGAGTCTCTGTGCTTTGTCGTTTCGCAGGTTCCACAGTGGCTGAATCTGGATTGTGCATTACAGCTGCGTCTCCTGCCATGGCCCTGCCTGACATCCACTGCAACTGCTACTACTGTTATTACATCCACTGTCGCTGTTACTGTGACTGCATCTCTCTCTCTCTCTCTCTCTCTCTCTCTGTCTCTCTCTCTCTCTCTCTGACTGCATTTCTGTCTGTCCCACTCTCTCTCTCTTGCTCTCCCTCTTACCCAACCGGTCGAGGCAGATGGCCGCCCACCCAGAGCCCGGTTCTGCCTGAGGTTTCTGCCTGTTAAAAGGAAGTTTTTCCTCGCCACTGTCGCCAAGTGCTTGCTCATGGGGGAATGTTGGTTCTCTGTAAATAAAAGAACTCGGTCTGTACCAGATCTGTATGGAAAGTGTCCTGAGACAACTTCTGTTGTGATTTGGCGCTATACAAATAAAATTGAATTGAATTGAATTGAATTGAATTGAATTGAATTGAATTGAATTGAATTAAGTGGCCTCCCCTGCTGGAGCCACTCAAATCAATTAATGAATTATTGTATAAATACTTCTTGTAAAAAAAAATCTGATTTTATTTAAATATGAAAGGGAACAGTTTTGAAAGCCATATATTATTATTTAAACACTAACAAAACAGTATCAAGAAAAGGGACCAGCAGCCACATGTTGAAACAGGCCAACAGGCATCTGAGCAACATGAATACAGGTGGTGGTTGCCACTGATGTAATCTATTATAAATCATATTTAGTGTTACCATTTATATCAGTGAGGGTGAGCTAAATAACACAAACACTTCTCTGTGTAATGCAATACAACTGAATCAACAGCTCTCTGAAACCCAAGCTCTCAAGTCTCAAGTCATTTCAACCCGTTCACACGGTCACACTTCACACCTTGTATTTCTCACGCAGAGAAATTACCAGGAAAACGCCCACCAAGTTGCGCCACTATTTTTTATAACAGTGGAACAGGTGGAGGAAATTTCCTCCACCTGTGAATGGGTTGAAATGCGTGTATCTCACGCCCATTGACACAAAGCTTTGAGTCTTAAGTTATTTGCGCATAAGATGATGAAGTGTTACTGTTTCAATAAAGTTGTTTAAAAAAAAAAAAAGTCAGCTGAGAGCTGCGCAGCCGCTCTGTGCATCAGTCAGCCGAAGTGGACCGCGCGCCGTTTTCGCTCCGCGTGACGAGCAAACAGGCGGGTGACGTTTGTCCATCACGCACACAACTCACCTGACATGTGGGAGTCATTTAGCAGCACATACCGAGAGTCAACTCCATGATCTCTAAACTGTCGCCCAATTCAGCTCCTGTGCAGACACACAGTCTCTCCCTCTCCTCCATTAGTTCTGTGTGTGTGTTCGCCAAAGCGTGTAATAGAGCCGCCGGTCCAGCAGAGGATACCGTGCCACTGTCAAGTTTTGCCTCGCCTGTATGAAGGTGCGGTGTTGCTCCATACCATCAGCTCCACACGGACCAAAGTGAGTCTTAAAGAGTAGTCCAAGCTCCTTCCCGCCAGGTAAGATGAGGACACATGGCGTATACGTTTTTCATTAATGGATTTTGATTAAAATGTGTTTGTCATGTTAATTCCGTTTCATTTGGAGGTAGGCGTTATAGCAAAATAACATGATCAACATATGACAGACAGGTCAGGGGCTGCACCTGTCCTCCTCATATTTTCTAAACTTTTTATGCACATAGCTCTGGTGTTACAGAGGTTGAAAATTTTGCAGCACAGGCCACACAAGTGTAGCAGTATATAAAAGGTCTGTTAGCATCTCTGAAGACAACCACACTGGTCCAGTTCATCACTGAGACATGTGGCTCAGTGTAGCCTACTTTTTTCATAAAACAAACTTAAAACAGCACACAAATATGCAGCCAAAAATGTTTTTTTATTGTACATGATTGAGGAATCATCATGATCAAGCATCATCATGCCTTCGGTTTCTATCAGGCCAGAGGGCCTCGTCCACATCACAGGCGATGTTCTCCCTATCTAGACATCTCTGGAAGAACCGCCTTGAGTGGAGCACGAATCCCTGAATGGACTCGAGGCTGACGTCACCACAGGCTTCTTCCGTGGCCTGGACGAGTGGGACCTGGGTCTGGGGGTTTCGCTCATACACCTTCCACCTCCAAGCAGAGAAGAACTCCTCTATGGGGTTGAGGAATGGAGAGTACGGCGGAAGAATAACACCGTAAAATGTGGGTGGGCCTGGAACCACTGACGTACAAGCAGAGCCCGGTGGAAACTCACATTGTCCCAGATGACAACGTAATTAATTCTTTGTGGATCATCAGTGTGATCTGGTGGAACAAGTTGTTCGTGGAGGTCATCAAGGAAGGCCAGCAGCAAGTCTGTGTTATAGGCACCAAGATGTACATGGCGGTGCAGGACACCATGATGATTTATTGCTGCACACATGGTATGTTCCCACCACGCTGGCCGGGGACCCCAACAATGGCCCGCTGGCCTATGATATTTCTTCCCCTGCACCTTCTCTTGACCAGATTAAACCCAGCCTCATCTATGAAAATATATTCATATAGTTCATTTGCCGTATCAAGCTCCTGGATTCACTGAAACAAAAACAGAGAGAACGCAAGTTACTGTATGGACAGAGAGGTCAAAAGACACTGTAGAAAAGGAAAAAAAAATATATTGCTGTACATCACAGGTAGGCTGCATTGCCTGTATGTCAGTGCTTACTGTAATGTATGGGACTTACAAGCACAAAGTCGCGCCGTAGCTCCTTCACATGGTCTGTGCTTCTTTCGAACGGGACCCTGTAGACCCGTTTCACAGCTAATGAATTCCTCTTGAGGACACGGTCCCGTGTAGACAGGCTGACATTCTGGATCGTATTAAAAGCTGCATTATCTGCTAGGATCTTCTGTTTAAT
This sequence comes from Chaetodon trifascialis, assembly GCF_039877785.1. Lineage (NCBI taxonomy): Eukaryota > Metazoa > Chordata > Actinopteri > Chaetodontiformes > Chaetodontidae > Chaetodon > Chaetodon trifascialis. The sequence goes on from NC_092064.1 coordinate 9,767,383, forward strand.
TTGTTTAAGGGTAATTGCATTGTTTTCATGAACCATGTTCACAATTAGGGTCTCCTGCTCTGGTGTGAAAACACGTCTTTTTCCCCCACTGTGAGGTTGTCTTTCGGTCCTGCAAAATATAACTATTGTGAGCACACTGTATTATATTGAAATGCAGTATTGTATTACAGTACACAGTATATACAGTACACAATGTATACAGTACACAAATACATAGTACACAAATGCTGATTTATAGTAAAGTATAAACTAGTACCTGTTCTCCATCCTGAATGTTCTTATGATGGCACCAACTATGAATCGGCTGAGATTGGGCTGGACCCTCAAGCCGGCCTCCCTCATGCTCAAACCATGGTTCAGCACATGGTCTATCACAGTGGCCCGAATCTCATTAGATATAATGGTTCTCCTTCTTCTTACTCCTCCTCCTCTCTGTCCTCCTCCTCCTGCTCCTCTCTGTCCTCCTCCTCCTCCTCCTCTCTGTCCTCCTCCTCCTGCTCCTCTCTGTCTTCCTGCTCCTCTCTGTCTTCCTGCTCCTCTCTGTCCTCCTCCTGCTCCTCTCTGTCTTCCTCCTCCTCTTCTCTGTCCTCCTCCATGTCCTCCTTCTCTCTCACCTCCTCCATGCCCTCCTTCTCCTCTCTCCTCCCCTCCTTGTCCTCTTTCTCCTTCTCCTTGTTCTCCTCCTTGTCCTCCTCCTCCTCCTCTCACTCTTAGACTTCTCCTTCTCTGGTTGCTCTCTTCAAGGTTCTCCATTGTTCACCAAACACAGAGGAGGAGGCTCAAGGCACTTATATGCTGCAGTCCTGATTGCTAATTGCTCAGCAGACCTGAATTTGTTGAGTTTTGAACACTTGTGTGTTGTAGGTTGATACCACTGAGTTGTCACATGAGAAGTGTGTGTAACAACAGAACATTGTGTGTAGTGTTTAGACAACAAGTTAATGTGCAATTGACTGCAGAGTGTATTGTAGGTTGAAGCTTTGAGCTTTTACATGAGAGGTGTGTGCAACAACTGCACATTGTGTGTAGTGTTTAGACAACAAGGTGATGTGCAATTGGCGTCAGAGTGTAAAGAAGGAAAGTCAGAGTCTAGGGGAGTCATAAGGGAGTGTGAAGTAGTGACAATTTGGGTCGAGCGAATGGTACGTGAAGTTAAGGTTGTGCAAATTGTGCCAAAGTTTAGATTTTTGTGTGTTAACAATCGTGAAAAACTGTAAACAGGCCTCTTGTGTGGGATGTCCAGTGCATATATTGTGAAGTCAATTAATTAGTGAGTGGACTCACACAGTCGACTCACACACACACAGTGAGCACTTCCTCTGAGTCTGATCTGAGATATGAGTCTAAACTCAGACCAGAGCTGAGGATGGAGACAGAGAACGTATCAGAAACAGCAGGACGGAGAGAACTTGGAGTCTGTCCTCCTCAGGTACAAAAGGAGAGGCTGTACTCTCATGCTAACGTTGCAAAGGCCTTGAAGAGACTGTGAACGTGTGTTTTGTGTGTTCAGACAGATGAAGATGAAAGGTGAAGCCTGGGGAGGACGAGTCAAAGAGGGCTCAGCGTGTTCTGTCTCCCCCTGTGGAGGGAAGACATCGTGGAGCTGGAACTCAAAACAGATGAATAGAAAGTTCATCTGTGATGTAGCAGGTGGACATGAGGACAGACAAGAAGATGAGGACAAGGAAGAAGAGAGACAAAGAGACAGAGAAAAGATGCAGGCAGAAAGAAAGAAAGAAAGAAAGCAGAAACTAAGAGAAGTAAAGAATGAAAAGAGGGAACAAAGTGACTCTTACAGATGGAAACACGTCTCACAGCGTGTCTATATTACTGCACTGAGACAAAGAGGCAAACAGCCAATCAGAGTTTGACCCTCAGAGATTCTCCCTCCAGTGAAGCAGATCACAGCTACAGACAGGCCTCAGTGACCAACACTGAGCCCGACACTGAATCACACAAACTTCACACTGCTCACCATTTACAGCAGACATGAAGCTCATTAGAAGGACAATATGTCCAGTAAATATACTGCAGCTGTTTGTCTCTGATGATGAAGATGAAGAAGAAATAACAGTGAACACCACTTAGTCTGCAGAACGAGTCTGTCAGAGCATTAATGTGATCTGTTAACTGTGAAGTTCACAAATGGTCCAGTGTGTGTGTGTGTGTGTGTGTGTGTGTGTGTGTGTGTGTGTGTGTGTGTGTGTGTGTGTGTGTGTGTGTGTGTGTGTGTGTGTGTGTGTGTGTGTGTGTGTGTGTGTGTAGCCTGTACTGTAGAAATGACAGTGATGGCTGTGACAGCTGGTGCTGGTTTGATTGACAGCTGCTCCAGGTGTGTGCAGACATGCTTGTTATCCAGTAGCTGTTCAGTATAAACTCCACTGTTCTGACTCTCCAGCACCATCTCCTCCACCTGACTTCCTCCACCTGCTTTCTAAACTCTCCTCCTGTCAGACAGCAGTCTCTGCCTCAACAACATGCAGTGGAGCTTCTCTCTATTGAGGATTCTGAGAGGCCAAAACCAACATGCTGAGAGAGCAAACAAGAGTTTCATCAACAGGTTATCATTGATCAGTTCATTAATCAGTGATGGAAAGACATTTTTGTGACCCTCCAAGTGTGGATGTCTGTGACCGCTTTGAGTTCAAGCTCAGATGAACAGAAAGTGTCTGAATGCTGCAGAGCAACTGAGGTGTGAAGATGAAGATCAGAGTGTGACAGAAGCAGGAATGATTGATGTGATTTATCTAACCTGGCTCACAGTGATCACGGCTGCTCTGACATTTCTGCTCTGTGCTCATAACTGAGACCCTCCAAGCAATCCCAGATTAATGAGCACATTAGCAGTTCTCATTCTGACACTGGAGCCAATAATACGCTCAGACATTTGGTGTGAGGATAAGACGGCACGATGTTCACAACAGAACCAGCTGTTAAAAAGACAGAAAAACACAGAAGAGACTGAAAACACTGCAAGCGTACAAAAAACACTGCTGACATCACTGAAAGTAAACTTCAGAAAACATCTTCAAATGAACAAACTTGTCAATCAGACTGAGAGTGATGCTGCTGGAGGCGACACTTTTCTTTGGATCTGGATTGTGTTTGGTGTCTTCTGGATATTAATGTGCACATGAATCAGCTGTCAAACCTTCAGACTTGGAACCATCAGGGGGTCCTGACCTCTGATTGGGAGCCTTTACCTGATCTCTACATCACAGTGGTCCCACCCCCCACCTGTACTGTCCTTCTGCTGCAGCCTGAGCCTCCAAACAGACTGACAGAGAACCACCAAGAGTCGAATCTGACATCTGGAAAGAGCAGAACTCAGAAACAACACTCAGCAGGATGAAGAGTGACTCCACTGGAAAGAGCACAAATTTTCATATGAAATATAATAATATCAGCATAATTTAAAGATATGTTACATATTTTTAGGACAGCATTTGATGGAGTAATGACTCTATCAGTCACAGCACAGAGCAGCAGAGAGAGACACAGAAGAAGTCTGACATTTTAGCCAGAAGAAAAAAAGCTTCACACCAGCAGAGCATGTCATCCTGACGTGTGTGTGTGTGTGTGTGTGTGTGTGTGTGTGTGTGTGTGTGTGTGTGTGTGTGTGTGTGTGTGTGTGTGTGTGTGTGTGTGTGTGTGTGTGTGTGTGTGTGTGTGTGTGTGTGTGTGTGTGTGTGTGTGTTTCGTCCTCACAGCCAGAGGCTTCTTCTCAGGATATTATGACAGTCTGTCAGCAGGCCAATTATGAGCTAATTATTGTCAGATTAAAGTGTGAATTTTCAGTGATCTTTTGAAGCTGCTGGCTGAAGAAATTCAAGCTGCTTCACATGAGGAATTAGAAAATGCATCATTGATTTTGGGTGAAGAAAGAGCTGGAATCAGCCAAACACTTGGGAACAAATCCAGATCAATGACTGAAAACTAAAATAAAAAGACACAAAGTCAAAGTGTATCTTCTTTTATCTTTGAATACAGTAATTCTCAGTATAACAAAAGTCATGTTCCTCAGTTAGATTACAGTTTAATACAGCAGCAGACAGTTTATCTGTTCAATAGCGGAGCCAACCCTGACCAGAAGGAAGCTAAATGCATTCAGGAGTGTTTCCAAGCACAGCCAAATGCTTCTCACTGCAGAGCTCGCATGTGTTGTGTCTCCAGCGGTTCGTTAAAAGGTCATTATTTATATTCAACTTCAGTTTCCTTCCTTGTTATATTAGTGTCTTCAAGCAGGAAAAAAAGACCAATTCCAGTCTCTTCTATGGGATTTATGTCTGCTGAGCCCTCTGGGAACAGACAGTGTATTTCTGCCATCAGCAGCATCAAAAAGAGGTCAAAACTACGACACAAAAGGCCACTTTCTCTTTGACTAAACTGTCAGTGCTGATTCTCATTAGATTTATCCATCGACTGTATGCAGAGGAAGTCGGCCCCCCTGTGAAAAAATTCTTTCAAATAATGGATTTAACAAACATTTCATGACATAAAATGCAGTTTGTGTGCAGAATGCTGAATTAGTTCACTGTACTTTGAGACTGAACCAGACCTCTGGTTGAGAAAAGATTATTATGATTTATTTCTGAGCTGACACTCAGTTGAACAGTTGTTCTCTTCATTATGTGACTTCATTATGTGACACTGTGAATCCCTGACTGTGAAACAACAGCATCACTGCACTTTGCACTGATCCTTCATGTTAGCAAATAGCTGCTTTGACTGCCAGTGACTTTGCTCTAATATGACACTGATGATTTTCACAACACATCAAATAAACTGGCTCAGAGAAAAGAAACTATTGTCTCCTTGGAAATGGAGTCAGCATCAGTCAGTGAACACCACTTTAATTATGTTTTCAATTCACAGTTAAGATGAGCGGTGGCCTCAGGGGAAACCTGCCCAGCCCTGCTTCCAAAGACAGAAAGACATCCAGCACATGCTGCAGCAGAGGACCTCAGCTGGAGGACACCCTGCACAAAGTGCACACTGCATCTGATTGGTTGGTAAATGCAGCCATCTGTCACAGAGGGTGACCAATAGAGAAGCCTGTCAGAGGGCAGAGCATGTCCAAATAAAACCAGCAGTTCATTCACAGTCTTAACAGTCCAGTTAGTGATGGCAACACACAAGCTCAGCTAACACATGATCTGATCCAGGATCTGGACAGATTGTGATCTGGCTGAATGAGCTCCCAGACTGTGCTTCATTTGTCTGCTCGGACCTGCTCCAGCTTCTGGCTCAGTGTGACTCCGATTATTATCTAATCCATGATGCATTCACTTCAAATCTGTGCAGATTTCAGCTGTAACAAATGAAACTGAGTGTTTGTTTTAATGTAGCAGAGATCTGTGAAGAACCACGACTGCCTGCGTGTTCATCCATCAAAGAGAGAGAGAGAGAGAGAGAGAGAGAGAGAGAGAGAGAGAGAGAGAGAGAGAGAGAGATGGAGGGTCAGCGAAGAGGACAGAATGACTAGATGTCCTGAGAGACGAGGAGTCGCAAGACTGCAGAGAGACACAGCATGTTGTCAAGAGTCAACACGTCACTGTCAGAGTGAAGCCTGAGTGATACGTCTGCATTAAATCTATGCTGCTGTGAGGTTAAAGAAGCCAGTGGCTCCAAACATCACACATATAATTGGTCTTATGTTGATTTAACTGAGAGAAGTGAAGTAATCAGATGTTGAAAGCAAACACAGTCCAGGCCCAGCTCAGCTCTCAGTACTTACAGTTTATCACATTAGCTCCTCCTTTATGAGGACAAGCTTTGTAAGGGAACATTAATTAGCAATAAGTACATTTTCTGGCAAAAAAAAAAAGATTCAAAGTAAATTAGCAAATGTAAATGAAGCTGCTTAATCCTCCTTAAGTTGTGTGAAAAATCACTTCCTCTTTGTGTGGAAGCTGTAAAGATGGATCCACCAAAGTGCTGCACAGCCTTTAGAAAGCTGTGTTTTATGGAGAGGAGCTGCTGTGTTTTGTCATGAGGAGAGAAGCTCTGAGGTCACTGAATACTAACTGATTTCAGTTCACTGACAACCTGCACACATGCTCAAGCTGTGTCACATATGAAATATATGTTATTAATATTATAGTAAACATGACGCTGCCTCCCTGAGCTCCATGTCTCTGAGCTCCTCTGCTGCACTTTAAAGTGGTCTCTGGAGGAAATGATGAAATAAGGACTGAATGACAAACAGCTGAACGCGGCATTTACACAACCACAAATACCACTTTGTGCAAACATCCCCTCATCTCTCTTCAACCTGCAGCCTTCTGTTCTTCCTCTCCTGCTGCCTGTTCTGGGAGTTCATGTCTCTGGTTCCTCAACTCATTCTACTCTGGCACAGTGAGGGCAGCAAATGAGCCGAGCATGATGGGAAACAAAGCGTTAAGATATCAGTGTTCAACCAAAGAGACGATGACTGACATCGAGTGTGAATTACACACAAACACACAGCGACAGAGTGAAACACAGACAGCTGCTGTGACCCTGCAGGATGCCATCCACCAGAGTTTAGACTGATCCGACTGTCAGGAGGCCAGCAGAGGCCACGAGGAGCCCGTGAATGTAGTGTGACTACTACTACTGACGACTACTGACTACGACTGAGTCCTCCTGACTGCTCCTGCAGGAGGCTCAGTTCAGCTCTGCTCTCATTCAAATTCAGACTGGAAGGAAGAACAGAAACAAAGCTGAGGTCACTGCTGTGCTGACGAGACTGTACCACATGACTACACTAATAAATGTCCTCTGAAATATACACACACACACACACACACACACACACACACACACACACACACACAGAGCAGGATGATGAGGTCAGGGCTTCAGATGAGATTCTGTGTCATGTAGTTGTTAATGAGACTGTACAACTGACTTTATGAGCCACATTAACCAGCCTTCAGCCCAGAGTTCACTGACCATCCAATGGAAGCATCATAGGAAGGCTTACACATACACACACGCACGCACGCACGCACGCACGCAAGAAAGCAGCTTCTGCTTCAACACAGAGAGAAAGAGAGGAAGGTTTCAGAATGTGCCTCCATTTCTACTTTATTCAATTCCAAACCTCATCCAGTCATTTTAATGAGACAACAAGGAGCACTGAAGTCGTGCTGGAATTGGCTGATTAATGTAAAAATCCTTCATTTTCCTGCTGATTTATAGAGCGCTCTGTCTCTGAATCCTCCAGCAAGGCACTCAGCCTAAAAGCTTTGGTAACATGAAGCTGAGGAGGTACATTTTCTTCTCATTGAAACTGAGCTGTGCAGAGCAGCCTCAGGTGAGGACGTCTGTGTGAGGAACACATGAATCAGTGGAGGGAAGCTGGAAAAAAGGTCAGCAGCTCAAAGACCAAAAACCAAAAATCATATATTGAAGTTTTAATTCTGCACTATAATGACAAAGTAAAAATCAAGTCAATAAAAAGAGATCTCAACCTTTCAGTTTCTACTTGTTGACGTGTTTGGAGGTCATGAAAGAAACAGAGGAGACGACAGAGATTAGAAAATTCTTCCTGAAGACAACAAGCCTCTCATGTGTTTGTGTTTGTGTGTTTGTAGTTTGACCGTGACAATCGTTTGTTTTCCCTGAGGCCATTTTAAACGGCTCTCAGTCAAAGAAAGGATCCAGTGACCGATACAGTGAGCAGAGCTTTGTGTGGCTGGAATCCAACCACTTCTATATTTAGAGTCTCACAGTCACACTGAGCCTGAGAGCCACCAACACTGACAACTTTAGGGAGAAAACTGATCCTGGAGCAGAAGAACAGACTCAGACAACACGTTTGCTTTCTATGTGCGTTCCAAACAAAGAGAGGCTCATGAGTCCAGAGATCTGATGAAACTGTGTATGTTTGTGTGGCAGCTAATCTGCGTGTTTCTCAGCATGAAGGCTGCTGCCAGAGAGAGAAAAACAGGCATCATTTAGCAGCTTGGCAGCCTCCATCTGGGCTGATGAAAGACCAAGATGGAGATGATTTGCTTGTTGTTGTTTTTTTTACTTTTATTTCTTCGTTTTGCTCATAGGACAAAGTTCCAGTCCTGTCTTCCTCAGTCCACCTCAGCCAGTTTCTCAGTCCTGCTCTCACATCTCTCTGGCAGCTTTGATAACATATAAGCTGACAGCTAGCTGTGTCCTCCAGAGACATGAGGCCAGAAAATGTGGGTTTATCTGCCTGAGGAGGCCCAATAACCCCAAAACACACCAAGCTGCTGGTCCTGGAGGAGACAAGTGAGCTCAGTGCAAATCTGGCTGTCTGCTGGTCTCTGGTGGTCAGACTGAAGGACGGTTCATGCATCATGACCAGGTAACATGGATTTAGCTTGTGCAGGTGCAGAAACTAGAAAACTTCCAGATGACCAAGGACAAGTTTCTAAGCACTTATTGTGTGTGTGTGTGTGTGTGTGTGTGTGTGTGTGTGTGTGTGTGTGTGTGTGTGTGTGTGTGTGTGTGTGTGTGTGTGTGTGTGTGTGTTGTGTCTACATCTTGAAATATGAGTGTCAGAGGACACATTAGGGTCTCATCTATCTGCTCAGACAAACTGCTTTTGTGTTCTGTTCATGCAGTCAGCTGAAAACATTCACAGCTTCAGAGTAAACAGCCATAAACAGAATGGATCATACGAGCTGCTCCTCACAGACCTGGAGCCTTTTGAAGCAGACACATAATTACATTCATCAAATCCAAATTCACTTTCTGACTGTCTCATTCTTCAGAATGGCTCAGAGCTCTGCAACATCTAAACAAGAAATGTGTCCCACTTTACTCCAACGCAGCAGTCCAGTAGTTTCATGAGTGCTTCATGACGGAGCAATTTATTAGAGTTCAATTTAACAGGATGCAGCTTAAGGAAACACAGAGCTTTGCTGAAATGATTCCTCCCTGAAGCTTTTGTCTCTTTCAGTGTGGAGCAGCTCAGGAGTTCAATCTCAGGAGGTCAGAAACCAAAAGAGAGTCAGAAACAGAGAGCACATTCTTCACTCTGACAGCCATCAGGAAACAAGATGACATTAAAGGTCCCTCCACCTGATCAGCGGTAAAAACGCTTTGTGCCGGCTGTCCCATTGTTTTCCTATGGAGAGAGCGCTGGCGCCCGACTAAGCGGTACCGCTACCCTCGGCGTGGCGCACCGCTCAGATCTGCCGCTTACCGCTGAACTTTGACCTCGTTTGACGCTGACCTTTCAAAGTGCAACCAATGAGATAACAGCTCCAGGCAGCTTTTACGAACTACCGTTAAGCTAAATACAATGCTAACGTTAGCTTAGCTGTTTGTGTACGTTCGCTATTCCAGGCAGACACAGTGACTACTGCGTCCGCCTGGAATAGCGACTACTACTACTACTACTACGCTACTGCCAGGGCCTTCTTTTGCGACAAACTCAGATACATTGTGTGTAATAATTTACAAACAACGATTAGCTTTCCGGAGTGAGAGGAAGTACTTGCGTTGCCAAGCAACGGTGAATCGCTCGCACTTGTTGATGACGATGACTCCGCCGCCTCCGCTCAGCGCCTCTGCGCCCTACCTGGCGGTGAGCAAAGAGCAAATCTCTTATCATGTGAAGGCCCCTTTACAGGACTGACACTCAAACCTGCATCTCACAGTGTCAGAATGGATGAGATGCAGCTTCCATTTGTTTCCTGTGTGCTTTTCTATTGTCAGTAAACACAGTCGATCAGCCTCTGATGTCCTGCCAAACAAAGCATGTTTTACAGCTTTATGTTGTTCTGTCAGACTGACTGAGGCTGAATCCTCAACAGCTACAAGAATTCAGACTCACTGAAGCAAAACTTTAACATCACTGTATCTGTTTAGAGGAAGCAAGACGAGAACGTGTTAACACTCTGCTTTAGGATGAAAAGACTCAAATATCTGACATCTGATATCTGAGAAGAGGATCATTGCTTTCACTCTTAGTGTAGTTGTAGTCACACACACACACACACACACACACACACACACACACACACACACACACACACACACACACACCCACACACACACTTATTGTTCAGTCAAACACATCACACACAGCACAGTTAAAAGAGAAAAAACAGGTCTGTTGGATTTCCCATGAGATTAATGTAATTTATTATAAGTCCTCCTGTGTGATGTGATGTCTGTAAATATCTTTAAATGTGCTGTATTGGCCAGCACAAAGATTCATCCATCATGTAAATCTCCAGAGATGGAGACTGACCCAGGAACAGAGATATCTGTCAGAGCTACACTCTTATAGTACATGAGGTCAGAGGGTGAACATTTTAAAGATGAATACTATTGTCTGAGAGAGAAAGAGAAGTTCATGAATCACTGACAACAGTATCACAAATATGAAGTGAATGGAGGTCAGTGAACACCGTCCTTTTGCTTTGGTAAAATAAAAAGGAAACTCAGCAGTCAGTTCAAGGAGAATCGTGGGATTTTGTTGAGACTGTTGGTCTCAAAGTTCAGCTGTCTGCAACAAGAACAACAGATCAACAACGAACAGAAGCTGCTTCTGAGGTGGTTCTGAATTTAAAGATTGATGTTTGAGCCTCATGAAAATGTATTAATATTCTAGAAAGAACAAGAGTGGAGATGTTCGAGTGTTTATACAGAACACAATCTTTGCAGGCAGCCTGATGTAAAAACCAAGCAACTGGTACCACGATTCATTAATTCAAACTCCAGCCAATATCAGGAAAACTAATGTTGTTCTTATCGCAGCTTTCTCTAAATTAATAAATAAATAAAACATGTCCTTCCGTCCAGCAAAAACAAACAAGTCCTTCCTCTCAACATAAGTGTCATTATTGGAGCACCAAGAAAAGCCTGACAGGACACAAGAGAGCAGCTCCAGCCCTCTGGCTCTGACAGAAGACAGGCTGGGAGGGAGGACAGCTGTCCAGCTTTCTATAGGAGGACATGGGAAGATATGAGAGCACAGGACCAAGGACTGGACACTGAGGGGACACACTTCATCCCTCTGTCTGAGCAAGAGGACAAACACTGACTTCACGTCATGTGAGGAGACGTGACTTTCATCTCGGCTGAGGACTGCAGGGTTCTGCCTCACATATGATGCAGTTTCATAGAGCTGCTCTGCTGTTACAGACTTCAGGGAAATCAATCAAGAGCAAACTTTAAATGATGTATCTGAACAACCTGTTCATTATTTTTATTTCCTGCTCACCGGTCAGAGAGACAGCTGATGTTTTCAGTCAATTAGAGACACTGAGAGTAGAAACAGCAACCAGCCACTATCTGTGGTTTCACACTGTGCTGTTAAAACAACTTTCATACTGGGTACACACATATTGACACAGAGTGATGCTGGAGGAAGGCTGAAAGAGCTTGTGAGTAATATTAGACTGGGAGGCCCATGTTCCTCTCATTTCCTCACTACATTACAGCTTCCTCATGGACCATTGAGCCTTTGTAATAACCAACACTGGAGTCTCAGATCATCACTGTGGTCAGCCATAAAGGGCTGAGGCTGACATGAAAGTGGCTCATATTTCTCTCCTGAAGAGACCACAGCAGCCCAGAAGGTTCACTGATGAGCTGTGAAACCTGCAGCCTCTGTGTTCACCATCAGTCACGTCCCCAAAACAAGGACAGGAGCAGTGCACGATGGCAGCAGTGGTGCTTGAATGTGACACTTTTTGTGAAGGTTAAGGTCAGGTGACTAAACAAAAAGGTTTAGATCAGAGAGAAACTATCAAGAAAACCAGGGTTAAAGACTGAAAGCTTTGTATTTAACAGCAGGTTCCACTGACAGTTATGTGCTTTGAATATATTTGCATCATATAATCAATGATTGACATGAACGTTATCTGACGAGCTGCTGTCAATAACAACCAGCTGTGTGGAGTCGAGATGAGCGTTCAGATTCACTGCTGATGGTGGCCGCTCGTCATCATCTGTCCCATAAACGACATGTTTTCAAATTAAAACAGAGACTCAGTGTCACTTTGAATAAAGTCAGAGAAAAACAAGACTGTGAAGCTTTGCAAATGTTTTCATCCCTCAATCTTAATTTACTGCTGTCACAAAGGAGAAATGTTCCCATTTCATCCAAACACATGAAATGTCATCTGAAAGCCAGTGTTCACAATTATATCTGACTGTTCATTTGCATATCAGGAGCATATTGGAATATGAGCTGTCACCAAATGGACAAAAATAGATGGAAAATCTGACATTTATTCACCTGAAAAGTGAGACGATCTGCAGGAATGTCAGTCAATGTTTGACATACGAGCAAAAACTCAAGTGAGTAAAAACAGTGTGTGTGTGTGTGTGTGTGTGTGTGTGTGTGTGTGTGTGTGTGTGTGTGTGTGTGTGTGTGTGTGTGTGTGTTTTAAGAAGCAAGAATTAACTAACTCTAACCCTCTCATCATGTTTTCTTACTGGATGGCTCAGCTGCCAAATGCCAGTGAGGAAGGACACAAAGACAGAGAGGAAACCATCAAAGTGTCTCCTCTCCTTCCATCTGCTGTCTCAGAGCAGCACAAAGTGTTGTTGGTGTGTTCAGCTGTGCAGCAGACTGGTGCTGCTGATGGACTCACAGATGTCATGGTACCAAAGCAGCTGGAAACTGGATCTCTGTGCAGATGTGTGTCAGTTTGAGTTTGTCCAAACAGTTTGTCTCTGTGAGGATCTCAACCTCCAGGTTGGACCAGCCAGCTTCAAAGACGACAACAGATGAGAATCAGATGCTGGAAAGATCCAGTTTACAGTAACAACACCTTTGTCAGGTCCTTCAAGTTCAGTGTGTGAATACTGCATGATGGGAAAGTCGTGAACACAGAGAAGCTGTCATTCATCAGAGAGCTGAGGCGAACCTTCACACTTCATCTGGAAATCTGATTTAATAGGCTGATAATTCCAGAGCCAAACATCCTCTTGACTATCATCTCCATCTCAGCTTTAATTATTTCTCTATTCTGTCCATCTCTCTGAGAAAATATCCATCCAAGACAGTGGCTTTTTCTTTGATGCTGTTTGGAGAATTTCTTCTTGTCTGAGTTGTGATCTGATCCCCTGTCAGTTTCAATTAACACAGGACAGCTTTTCTACCAAGATGACTGAACCAATGAGGGAGTGAGATGTGTGATTGACAGGCAGAGTAATACCAGTGCTGTCACTCACTGATTTCAAGTTGCTGCATCCTCCGTTCAAGTCATCCAGCACTGATCTGACATCAGCTCGTTCTGGTTTACAGATACTGAAGTGAGGCTCAGTGTCAGAGGCCAAAACAACATGAGGCCATTACTGTCACAGGATCCTGAACGTCTGACCAGACCAGAGTCAGCAGAGGAAGACCAGACCTCCATCATCAGCAGTGAGGGATAAACAGCCTCTACTGTATATGGAAGCTTCCATTCTCTCTAATGCACATCAATAACAAGGAAACAGGAACACAGAACATGGATGATACTGACTGCATGATGCAGATCCACAGCAGCTTCAATAGAACAGAGAATAATGAGCTCACAGGTCACTCAAAGAAAGCAGAACTACAAAATCATGTGACACCCAGCAGAAACATCTGGAACAATCATTCAAAATAAATAATTAAATGAAGTCAGTTCCCAGATGAGCAGAGCAGAGTCAGCAGAGGAAAGTCAGAGCTCAATTAGCAGAGCAGCCCCCCCCCCCAGCCTTTATGTACTAATGTGTAACTGATACTGACATAATAATACTGTAGAGTTCAGAGCCACAGAGCACCAGAGTCACTGCTGACATTAACAAGGACTCTGCTCTATTTAAGTGAGCCATGACAGAGAGCCAGCAGGCACAATACCTGCAACTGGGTCACCTGACGACTACTCAATCTCACAACACTGGAAATAAAAACAGGTTTCAACACATTCAGAAAAAAGCTTCTTCAAACGTTTGAACAAGGTCTGAAACACATTCAGCATGTTTGTCAGGCTTCAATCTACACGTGGAAACAATGATATTGTGACTCTGACGGGCTCTTTCTTCTCTTTTTGCAGGCAGGAAGTTGACAGTGTCAGGTGGGTCGTTAAGAGTTCATTAGTTTCACCTGTTGATGTGGCTGTTGGACCAATGAAGAGCTGAACTCATGAATCTTCTTCCTCTGATTACTGCTCTCTGTACAAGATGGTGTTTTCTATCCCACGATACACACAGTGGACCACACACACACACACACACACACACACACACACACACACACACACACACACACACACACACACACACACACACACACACACACACACACACACACACCTGCTGCAGAGTTTCAGCCTGAGGGTTTCTGTAGAAAATCAAACCATCCAGTATCTGCTGCAGTCTGAAAACACAAAGCCTCACCTGTCAGCTCCAACACAAGACCAACAGTCTGCTGGTAACAAGGCTAACACAGGTATCTGCTGGCTTCTGCTGGAAGGGGAGCTGAGGAAGCTAACAAGCTAATCCAAACAACAAAGATGAACAACAAGGTCATCACAGACGACGTGAGCTTTCTGCTTGCTCTGACTTTCGTCTCTTTTCTGCCTTTTCCTGCATCTCCCACAAACAAAATGACAGCAGTTACGACCAAGCAGAGCTGCTGTTTCTTCCTGTTAAGATTCTCTTTGGGTGTTTGTGTGGAACAACAGAGGAAACTCATCTGTCCAACCATTATCATCTGCAGACACTGAGCAGCCCTCTGGATGCACTTCTCTCCTCTTTAGAAAAACAAAGAATAACAAACCCGCTGAGACATGAATGGTGCTGGAGATGGTGGAGGCTCTTTGTTTAATCTCTCTCTCTGTTTCTTCTCATGGAGGTCATTGGCAGCACTTACCTGGGAGAGAACAACAGAAAGCACAGGTTCAGTTAACATGGAGATAAAGCATCTTCAAAACAAATACATCAGCTGTCTTATTTATCTTCAGAGTCTCAAACATGTTACTGTTTTATTTGTGCTTCTTCTGAACCACATTAACATCAAGACAACATCAACATTCAGATGAAATCACCATCAGATCCTGAAACCTTTTCAGCCCACATTAAACTCTTCATATCAATCACAGAGCCGACAGAATGACCTCGAAAGCTTCAGACGTTCATGGTAGAAACAGTGATTAGTGAGTTTTAGTGAGGTATTAATTAAAAGTCTTTTAAAGGAAATAAACCTGCCTCGACATCATCTAATCCCCTTGTAGTCTGTAGCCTTGTTGGACGTTTTAATCAGACTGACCTTCCTTTCACACTTAAAGGCAGAGACATCATTTCTTTCCAGTCATGTCTCTAAAACGACTGTCAGAGTCAGAAAATAGTTAAATGTCAGTGATGTGAACTCAGGCTGGCCGTTGACTCATTACAGACAATGTTTCAGCCCAGTGCACAGAGAAAATGACACACACTGTATTCATTTCACAGCTCAGGCTCCAAATATCCTTTTTCCTCTTTGAGGCAAAGGACACAGTCAGACACACAGAGACATCAGACACAGACAGAGCCATTAGACTGATAGAGGCATGTTCATCACAAAGTGTTCGAGCCACACGTCACCTTTCTCTGCTGTGTATGCAGGTTATTACAGCTGTACAGCAGTCAGAGCTGAAACACACTGAAGCTCTTTAAAGTGAAACTCTGATATGAAGAAAAGCACAAGACCACACCAACCTCTGTGAGCCGAAACTCACTCATGTTCAACAAACGGCTCACCAGCTCATCAGCCGACACATCAAAGAGCACGACTGCTTCTATTTTGAATGCTGATTGTAGTCACACAGCACACATTCATTCACAGATAATGGCTCCAGTTTGGAGCGTCCACAGCAAGAGTTAGTTTAATGGAGACGTTGATTAAAGACACTCAGCAACACGTCACACACTCTGTCTCTCTGTTGTCTCTTCATGTGACTTCACTGGTGGATGTTTGGTCAGTGAAGCAAACTAAAGGCTGTTTTCTCTGTTTTCTGTATTTAGACAAACTGAACACGAGGGAGACTTTTCCCTCATTATAATACAAAAAACTACTGAACAAAAAGTACAAAAGTACACACACTTTTTATTTACGACAGGCTGAATATGATGCAATGAGGAGCAACAACTGATTTATTAATAAAGTAGAAAATAAGAGAGAAGCATGGAGAGAAATTCTATTCAAGAAGAGTCGATTGTCATGAACTCTCCTGAACACAGAACAGGCAGACACAAATGCACAACACAGATCTGGTCAGAGCAAAAGACAGGTTTATTACCAGGCAGGATTCAGTACACGGGTGATCAGTCAAACAAGCAGAGGTATCCAGAGACGAGAGGCAAAAGGCAAGGTCGAAGACAGGAAACGAGGTCGGACACAAAACAGACTATGACAAGAATTTCTGAAAGCTGGGACGAGGACCGTGAAGTACAACGAGCTGCCAACGAGACTGTGAGACACACAGGGTAAAATACAAGAGGTAATGAGGGGAGATGGGAAACAGGTGGGGAGAACAATCAGGGAGCAGGTGTGACGAGACGTGGGAAGGCGTGCAGGAAGTAAAGCTAAAACAGAGACACCCGGTTAGTGATTTCAAAGTAAAACAGGAAAGACAAGACATGAACTATGCAAAATAATCCAAATAATCCAGAAACAAGAGACATGACTTCAATTTACTGAATATGTTTAGAGAATATCTCATCGAGGTGAGAGCCAAAGAAAAGTTGAGCAGTAAAGCAGAAGATTGATGGTAACAAGACCTTTAATGTGGCCTGAGGAAAGACAAGAACCCGAAACTCCATCACTCTACACCTCTTTAATACAACACACAATATTTTAATGTGAAAAATAATGACTGGTGATCCTCTAATGCAGCAGAAGAAACGTCTGACAGCAGTTTGAGCTGTTGTCATCAAACTCTGTGAATACTGGACAGCACTGAAACTGCTCCAGACTGTCATTCAGCAGTCAGTTGACCAAAGGTCTCATGAATAAATGGAGGTCACTGATGAAGCTGTTTCAAAATCTCAACATGAAAAATCAAAATAAATCAAAGACGAAATAAACTTAATTCCTTATTCATGACTCAAACAGCAAAACTGGATCAACTTTACTTGAAACATTATATTTCATTTTTTGAACATTTTCTCATGACATGGTCCACTGAGTTCAGCTCCTGCCAAGTCCAACCTCCAACACAGCCCACTCTCACTGAGCTTCATCTGCCATGTCAATCAGCAGTGGAGGCTGATCAGTGGTTCGTATTGATTACTGAGAAATGACATTCTGCTGCAGCAGAACAGCCACTTTCACACTGTGAGAAACAAAAACAGCTCCACCTTCAGGGTGTCAGAGGTACTGGAGGAAGAGAAATGACTGCAAGAAGAAAGAAGTGGATCATGAAAGTGTGGAACCATGATCCCAGCTGAGAGATTGGATTTCTTCTTCCTGGACCCTGAGCTGCGTCTCGCTCTGGGAGACACTGAGACCGTCAACCACACAACGAGACAGTAGCCTCAGATCAGGTGGCAGAGACAGCAGACGACACACCTCTCTCACATCTTCCCTCTTTCAGCTGCTCTCACCTCCCTCAGAGCCTCTTTGTCTTCATCATGTCTTCTCCCCCTGAGAGGAGAAACACTCATCTGAGCTCCATCACCTCATCTCATTTTCTCTGCTCTCTCCTCCGATGGCCACTTTTTCAACTTTGTCCTTGTTCTTTCTATTCTCTCTGTCTGTCTGTCTGTCTGTCTGTCTGTCTGTCTGTCTGTCTGTCTGTCTGTCTGTCTGTCTGTCTGTCTGTCTGTCTGTCTCAAACACAGCGTCCATCTGAGTGACTCTGAAAGAAAAGCTTTGAGTCTGTGATGAGCACTAATCCAAATGTCACCAAGTTACAGCAATAAGTCATCCAACAACCTCCAACAGCAGAGCAGCCGTCCTCACACATGAGCCTTCCAGTCTCTCCCAGTCTGTGTCTCCCTCAGCAGCTCATCTGTCTCTGGCTCTGCCATCCAGACACTGAGCAGCTGACTGGATCAAGTGAGAGGGAAACATTTTCCACATGATGAAAATGTGACAGTGAAGGAGAGAGCAGAAAATCCAAACCATCGTTCTGGATCAAACCACACACAGACTGACCGACATCAGCTTTTCTAGATTCACACTGCTGCTGTCTGTGAAATGTTTTCAGTGTAAAGGCAAACTGTCGAGGAGCCGAGTGTCTGAGACGAAGCAGCTGTGAGAGCTGAATTCAACATGAGAACCAAAAAGACTGGTTTAATAACCACTGATTCATCATTTAATATCATCTGAACAGACTGAATTATTCTGTTAATCACATCATGTAGATTTTAATTTGAAGCTGTAACCGTGTGTGTGTGTGTGTGTGTGTGTGTGTGTGTGTGTGTGTGTCTCATTAAACATCAACAAGCAGCAAAGAGCCAATGATACAATGCCTGTAAAGTTACAGATCACAGCTGATCACAACTGCTGTGATTCAGGTTTTCAAGCACCAAACTTCAGGTCTGAGTTCAGATCTCAGAGGAAACGCCACTGAGGAGATCATCAATTCCTCCAACAGCTGACTGGTTTCTGTGTTCAACCCCGAGGCAGGAAGCCAGAAGGACATCAGAGCAATCCAGTAAAATGGATGACAGCGATCACAGCGCAGCCAGGGGTTATCTGTAAGACCAGCGCAAAGAGCTCAATGAAACACTTCACCTGTACATCTGTGACAGCAGCTTCTTCTCTCTCTGTCTCCCCGTCTCTCTCTCCCTCGTCCAGCCGGTGTCTGTCCTCTGGGACTGAGTCAGATCCACAGAGCCAGGTTGTCATGTTAAACCTGCTTCACTGCCTGTGTCTGTCCTGAATCTTTACCTTTGGGACAGATTACAGCTCTTTGCTCCCTCACTGTTTCCATCATGGCCTCTCCTGCTGTGACAGGCTGCTCCTTGTCTTTGGCCGTGGCTACAGGCTGTTAATGCCAGTCGGTTGGTTCAGTGGTAAGAATCCTTCTACCAGCCAGTTCACTAACCTCTGGCAGCCAGCAGTGTGTGTAGCTGTGGAGGTGTGTGACATGGCAGTGGGTGGTGTTTCTCTCTCCAGGCCTCCTGCCTGCTGTGTCTCTCTTCACCTCTTTGTGGGTCACATCCACTCCTGGAGCCTCTCCTGACTCTGACAACATGACGTCATACAAGCTACATGCTGCACACACCCGCCACATAAAACACAGTCAGTCATCAGACACACACCTTTGCTCTTCATGTCAGGGAGCAACACAGTTTAAAGACACAATGTTGATCAAGACAGGTGAGACTGTGCTTCTGAATGTGACTTGACAGATGAGATGTGGCATCAAACTCACAGGTCCCTGCAGAGTGTGAACTCAGCTGAAGTCACTGAGCTTTATGAATCTTCAGTTTGCTGTAAAGCGACAGACAGAAAATCTGAATCCTTCACTGCTTGTTGCTGAAACAATAACGTACTGAAGCCCCGAGGCTGCTGGGAACTGTAACTGCATCATGAACAACACCGTTTTTACTTTCTGTCAGTGTTTGTTTGTACTGAAGTCGTCTTCATCTCCTCCACCTCTTATCTCTCTGTTGGAGTCGACCTCTCTCTCCCACAATCCCTCTCCACCCTCAGTCACTCTGTCAGAGAGCAGCAGCTCTGATCAGCTCATGCTGTATTTGACTGGAGGCTAACGGCTTTATTGTGGTTTGGGGACGAGGCCAGAGGACACTGGCTGAGGTCAGAGTCACAGATCAAAGATGAATGAGCGCAGACATCCATGTTTCAGCTGAAGGGCGTCCTAAAAAGACAATGCCTGAGACTTGTGTAGAAATATACAGAGAGATGAAGAATAAGAAACCAGTGACTGTCTCTGTCTGTCTCTCTCCATGGTGGACTGCTGGAATTGTCCATCATTGTTTTCTTGTCTATATTTTATTCCTCACTGGTCTTGGCATTTTCAGAAAACCACAAATGGAAGAGTTTTGGTTTTATTACTGGATTCTGTGTTTATATCTTGAGCTGAATGGCGATGCTGTGCTGTTCCAGCATTTGGACATTATTGTGAAAACACAGCTGACAAGCTGCTGGGTTGTACTGTTTCTACAGTTGGGGCTATTGTTTACTCAACAAAAGGCTGTAATTAGAGTTCCTGAAGTGATTATTTTAGCTAATTGGAAAGAGAGAGTTGGAAAAAGCTCAAACTTGACAAAGGATTGAGCCACATGCATTCAGTGGATATCAGCTGACAGTAAACAGGCAGCTGAGTTTGGCCTGAGAGGCAGTTTGGACAAATCTGTTGGTCTCTCTGTCCGTCCCTCTTTCCCCTGATAAAAACACAAAAGAGGAAAAATATTTTTCCATGACATCCAGCAGCTGTTCCATACAGACATAACATGGAGAAAAACACTCCTTTATCCCTGTTATTTATTTTTATAACTTGGTATAAATGTGAAACATACAGAAGGTCTCAGAAAATTATTCTTTCATTTCAAAAGTCATCGTCATGCTTCCCATGAGACACCTGAGACGACACAGGAAACACAAGCTCTCTTATCTCCCACTCTGTCTGCTCGTCTGTCTCATCAAACAAGTCCAACTTCAGCAGAAGCTTCAGCAGAATATTAATCAACATCAAATTGATCCTCAGCAGTGAAATTCTTCTTGATCCACAGTCCAAACACACACAGTGTGTGTGTTCTGTCTGCAGTCAGTCATGTTGTGGTTTTCTCTCGCCACCTCCTGCCTGCTGTGTCTCTCTTCACCTCTCTGAGCATCACATCCACACCTGAAGCCTCTCCTGACACTGTGGCCAAACCCACAACACAGCCAGCATGACCCTGTCCATGTGTGTGTGTGTGCGTGTGTGTGCGCGCGTGTGTGTGTGTGTGCGCGTGTGTGTGCGCGTGTGTGTGTGTGTGTGTGTGTGTGCACGCGTGTTTAAGTCCCTTTCAGTGGAGAGTAAAACAGCTCAATCCAACATGTCAGTGCATAAACAGTGAGCAGCACTCACAGCCTCTCTGACAGGAGAGAGCAGAGACAGAACAATAGAAACTCATGGCAGCTTCTTGTGGAAAGGCTCTGAAAGCTCACTTTGACTGCTCTTATTTATTCTTTCATTGGTTCTTTGTTGTTGTTTCTTTCTTTCTTCAGAGCATTTTAATCAAGCCTCAACATGATGCTGTGAACTTTGTCTGAATACAGTTTTACAGTTGAGGTTTTGGTCAGAAATCCTAAAATCAGAGTTCACAAACTCATCTGAGCCTCTCATCTTTTTATTCAGATCATTTTAAACTGGACTGATCAGTCTGGCCATTTAAACAGCTGCTCACTGAAACTGAAGACAAGGAGTCGATAATTTCCTAACTGCTGGCTGATTGTTGCACAAGCTTCTGCTGCTTTCTCTCTCTGAGATAAATATATAATCACACAGAGTTAAACACAATAAAAGCCATTTAAAGTCGAACATTTTTCCAGTTGGTACCAATCTAACGTTCTCAGAAATCAATAAATCATTACAGCCGAGTAATGCAAACTCTTTTATCTGCAAGGGCCTAAATATCCAATCTCTTCATCTTCAGAGAGAAATAATCCTTCAGAAAAAAGGAAAGATTGTGAGCTCAGTCTCACAGATTGAGCGCTCTCATCCTTTCCAAAAAATGAAGAGGGGTGGTCATTTCAAAAGAAATGGTATGAGAACAACACATGGCGAGAGTACTCCCCAAGTCTTGACGCCATGTTTTGTTTCAGCTGCCATCTTTTTTTTGAGTGAGGAAAAATACACGAGCCACAAAACATGGAAATCAGAAGGAGTTAATCGGTGGAGAAAGACTCTGGAGAGAATTCAGGAGCACAGTGCCTCAGAATCACACATGTGTGGTTTGGTGAGGTGGAACAAATTTAAAAAGAGATCACTGGAGGCAGCTTTCAAAACGGGTGACCGTGCATCACAAGCTGCTAAAGACAGGGAAAGAGAAAAAACAGAGGAATCTTGTCCCGCTTACTAGCCACCACTCTTTGGTGGCACGGTGGAACAAGTGGTAACACTGTCGCCTCGCAGCTAGAAGGTCCCGGATCGAATCCCGGTGTGGGCGCTGGTGGCGTGTCCTCCACCATGCCTTCAGTGCCTGCTGCTCGAGGAAAGGGGCCTTTCTGTGCGGAGTTTGCATGTTCTCCCCGCGCTCACCTGGGGTATCCTCCATAAAAATACCCCCACTAAAAACATGCAAGAAGATCACCACCTGACCACTGGTGACGAAGAGAGTTGTGTCATGGGCGACGGGAAGCATGGCGTGAAGCATGTAGTGTGCAACATGATGTGTGATGTGATAATAAAAAGTACGATTCTTCTTCTTCTTCTGGTAAAAGACCTCTCGTCTCACTCCTCTCCAACACACACTGAACAGGTTTCTTTTGTTATCAGGTACGTACATAACATGCAAATCAAGGAGCGCTGTCTTCAGGTGTGTAACGTTCATACTACAAGTGGAGATGCTCTTGAAAAGGTAGTGATAGCTCTACTGGAAGAAAATGATCTGAAGTTGGAAAACATCCGGGGTCGAGGGTATGATGGTGCTGCAAACATGAGTGGATGCTTTAAGGGAGTTCAGTCAAGAATTCTAAAAAGAAATCCAAAGACCTTGTACGTACACTGTCAGGCACATTGCCTTAATCTGGTGTTGGCTGAAAGTGCAAAGTCAAACATCTGTTTTGTCAGCTTTTTCAACTTAGTTGAAAAACTTTATACTTTTGTGGCCAACTCATCCAAACGACACTCTGCATTTATTGAAATGCAGAAGATGATGTACCCTGATCAGCGTCCACTGGAGCTGCAGAAGCTGTCAGACACGCGGTGGGCCTGCAGAGAAACTGCCCTTCGCACTCTGAGGAAGGTCCTCTCAGCTGTCATGCAGTTTCTTGAGGAAATGACACAGCAAGACCCACCAGACTCTTCAGCAGGTGATGCAATGATTCTTCTCAAGAGCATCAACTTTGCATTCTTCCTGTGTCTGGAGATCACCTGTCCAATCCTCCAGGTGACTGCAATGGCCTCTGATGCTTTGCAGCAGAAAGACATAGACCTGGCTGCAGCATACAAAGTCGTTGATGGAGTTTTTCAGAGGCTGGCCCACAGCAGAACAGAGGAGGAGTTTGAGAACATAAACAGGCTACAGAGAAGGCTGCATCAGTGGGCCTGGACCCCCCAACTGAGATTCCTGGTCAACCTAGGAGGAGGAAAATGCCAGCAAGGTTCAAGGTCATTGCCACAACAGCTACTGCTGACCACACTTTCCCACTTTGCAAGACTACTACCGTGTTAGAGTGTATTACGTTTCCGTGGACACAATGACTCAAGAGCTTCAGAGACGCTTTAAAGGAGAAGATAACTCCACATGGGAAATCCTGAATGCCCTCCACTGCCTGACAGTCCCAGAGAACTGGAAAACAGCAACAATTCCAACAGAGGCACTGCAAGCTGTGAAGAAACTCTGCCAGTTCTACAACATTGAAGAAGACAAACTGCAGGCAGAACTTAAGGTCTTCCATCCTTCATACTCATGCCCCTCACCAATCAGTGTGACATCTATTCTTTCAGTGGTCAAAGAAAACAATGCACATCTGGTTTTCCCTAACTTGACTGAGCTGCTGAAGACATATGGCACCCTTCCAGCATCTACAGCAGACAACAGGTGTTTCTACAAACTCTCTGCTTCCAAATAGCTTCGTCACACTGATTCCTGGCGTTCACTTTGAAAAGAAGCTGCCACCCTGTCACAATGACACACTGGCTAATTGCTCTCAATGTACACAGAGAGAACCAGGATACAGCAACTCCACCGGCCTCCTCCTCCCTCTACATCAGTGATGCTGAGCAGCAGCACACCAAGGCCACACTGTCAAAGCTGCTGACACAATGAGAACCAAGACTTACAACATCCTGAAGAAACATTACAATCACCTCATGGACGGCTGCACCAACCTGCATCCAACTCATCCACAGCGTAGCTTTTTGTTCCACGCAGACATCAACATCAGTCACAGCAAATCAGCTGCTTTCATCCACAGATTAAAGCAAACACCTCCTCCCTTTGACACATCATCAGTCTGGAAACAAACAATCCTGACAAGGTTCCACTGAGTGGGACTTTACAAGATGCAAACACTCTGAGTTTATTCATTAAAAATGACGGAGCCAGTAGATGAATCCTTTAATAATGTATAACATGCTTTATTGTAACACATTAAAAGCCTCATTGCTGCATTTTATAGTAAACAGCAGATGAAGCTTCATTAATTGTGATTCACAGCACAGAGATTTATATCATCTGTCTGAGATATTAAATCTACATCCCCTGATGATTTCTGCAGATTAACATCTGAGACGAGTGCAAATAAATGATCACATGACTGAGCATGCAAGTGTGTGTATGCTGCTATAAACTGTAAATGTACGTACACACAAATAATCAATTATCCACTTCCCACTTTCTGTCCTCTTCAAGCTCACTGCTGCATTCCTACATTTCACACCAGCAGGTTTATACTGAGATTCACTGTCAATGCTCAGATCACAGAGAGGTGGACAGGAAATAGACCAGGTAAGATCAGAGGGGGGTTGGAGGACATGTTGGTGGGCTAAATCCCAGTGGAGTGAATCATTGTGTGGAGCTCCAGTCAGCTCTGACACAGCTTCCTGCAGGGAGGGATGTTCGGCTTCTCCTTTTGCATCCTGTCTGTCTCTGCTGTGCTTATGTAACAGATGCATATATTTAGGGCTGCACGGTGGCGCAGCAGGTAGTGCGCATGCCTCACAGCAAGAAGGTTGCTGGTTCGATTACCGGATCGGGCCTTTCTGTGTGAAGTTTGCATGTTCTTCCCGTGCATGCGTGGGTTCTCTCCAGGCACTCCGGCTTCCTCCCACAGACCAAAAACATGCTCATTAGGTTAATTGGTGATTGTAAAATTGCCCCTAGGTGTGAATGGTTGTGTGTATGTGCCCTGCGATCGACTGGCGACCGGTCCAGGGTGTACCCCGCCTCTCGCCTGTTGACAGCTGGGATGGGCTCCAGCACCCCCGCAACCCCGAAAGGGATATGGGGTATGGAAAATGGATGGATGTATATATTTCCATCCATCCATTATCTATACCGCCCATCCCTTTCGGGGTTGCGGGGGGCTGGAGCCTATCCCAGCTACAATGGGCGAGAGGCGGGATACACCCTGAACTGGTCGCCAGCCGATTGCAGGGATGTATATGTTTAATAGATTTATATTTCACCAAAAACCCTAACATAGAGCCAACCACAAAATGCATTTTAAAACAAAGAGACAAAAACAAAGATTCATGTGTCTTTGCATTATTACACACTAACATATTTTAAAAATGATGTTTTGAAAAATATTGTGGGTTGCTGAGGCGTAGAGGTCAGCCAAATGAGCATGTCCCCACTGAACAAAGTTCTTGTTTCACTGAATATAAAACAAATAAAAATAGACAGTAATCTCAAGTTTTTTCCGCTAATATAATCATCGTCTACTTTAATCTAAATCAAAGAAATATAAGAAAAATACATGAATTATTTATAAAATAGCACTATTTAAGCATGTCCCCCAGTTTTGTTCAACCCCGTAACAGCATACCAATACCCCCTTTTTTAAAATAATGGTTCAGTCCAACTTCTTCAGCACCCAGGAAGTGACATCACTCAAGTCTTTTCCCGCTCAAACTGTAAAGAGAGGTAAGTGTTGGCATACTTTCTTACCTATATTTCATTATCTTTATCGTCAGATTGACATCGTCAAGCTCAAACTTTCAACACTGTTACACGCATAAAGATTACTATTGTTTTGGAAAAAGCAAACAATTGTCTTGGAAAAATATATTAATTTCTTGTTTTCCTCATGTCATATGTTGCTCCATACCCTAGCTTATGTGGACTTATGGTTACTTTTAGCTAAAATCTTCAACCCTGTAACAAAGAACACTGTTACGGGGTTTAATCATTGTTACGGGGTTGAAGGTTGGACTGTTCTTAAGCCAGCCAGCCCCTTTTCTCTAAATGTTATTTAATATTCATTAATAATGAACATTAAATTAATCTTTTAATTAATCTTTTCTTGTCAGTACAGCACTGAAATTCAGTCAGTACACTTTGGATCATCCCACCAACAGGCCACACTTCACACAGGGGTCATCTATGTTGATGGAAACCAAGAGCCAACCCGCTTTACCTTCATCCAAGCACAAGAGTCCAGCTGCTATATGGGAACATTTGAAACCTGCACTGGACTATGTGCAGACCACACACGCAGAGGTGTCTGTTGTGTACTTTTTTAGTGATGGGCCCTGTACGCAGTACAGGCAGAAAGGAAACTTTTTTCTCTTCAGTACAGAGCTTGACAAGAGAGGACTGAGAGGGACCTGGAATTTTTTCGAGTCCAGTCACGGCAAAGGAGCACCAGATGGTGTTGGTGCTGCCTTGAAAAGATCAGCAGACAACCTCATCAGCCATGACCGGGACATCAACAATGCTTAAGAGCTCTTCAAGGCCCTCTCCGAGACAGACACTTCGATCAAATTGTATTTTACTGAAGATGAAGCTGTTGAGCTGGCACTGCAAAGGATGCCATTCACCATTCCACCGGTCCCAGGAACCACGCGCATCCATCAGGTCATCACTCTTGCTGGAGGGGAGATAACATTGCGAGATGTCAGCTGCATGTGCTCCACCTATGGAAAGCTTGAATGTGAATGCTGGAATACAAAGCATTTCAGCTTTGTCAAGAAAGTCCCAGCCACTGTGTCACCAGCTACTGTGTCACAAGGGCAGAAACAAATCAACTGGGATGACCCAGAGGCAATAGGGGAGTGGTGTGTGCTCACTTATGATAGAGCATTGTATCCAGGAATAATCCTTGCCACAGATCAAACCGACGTTCAAGTGAAATGCATGCACCATGCCGGAATAACCAAAAACAGGTTCTATTGGCTTCTACAAGAGGATGTACTGTGGTATCCATTTGATGATGTACTTGAGCTCATCCCGCCTCCTCAGCCCGTGACGGGACGTGATTCATGTCATATGCAAATTCAGAAAGAGATCTGGGCAAGACTGTTTGACTAAAGGATGAAAGAACCATAAACAGCAGGAACAACAGATCAGATAAAACAAGAGACCATCAACATTCATATTCATTCATCAAACTTATTAGTTCAGAGTTTAGTGAACGCTCAATTTCCAGATTTTAGAGCAGACAGCAATGTGCTTTTTTTTTTACTGCTGATACTGCAGATGACAGATTCATTCTATTAAAGCCTGTGAAGAACATATGAAATTTTTTTAATGTTAACGTTTATAGTAAAGAGTATAACTGTGTTGTCACATTAATTGTTGCATTGTTAAACAGATTCCAGTGAGATAGATTTTGTCGCATTCAGCCGATGCTGTCGTTCTTCATTTTTTCTTCTCATAGGACAGACCCGTTCTAAATGTGATGTTATTTTTAAACAATGTTAAATATTACGTACCTAATGATATGTTTCTTTCCTCTTGTTTGTTTTAATGAATTAAAATCAGAGGTTCAGAAGTTTAGAGGACAAGTAGAGAATATATGAAAGCCTAATTTAATGTTCATTTTTAAGTATATTTTCATGATTTATGAAGACCACTTGCACATTAAGTTGCAATATCTTCCTTGACAGTCAAATTATTATTATTTAGAATCAAATAAATTATACTTACAATAAGTTATTTTACAAAGGGACAGCTGATTACCAAGACACTGGAAGAATAAGTTTGAATATGTTTTGGAATTATACAGTCAGGAATCAAATTGTCCCGTTACAGGGTTGAATTTAAAACAACCTAAAGCCAAAGAAATTCCTAATAATGTTTTAGATTTCATGCCTGAGGTGTGATAACACATTTTCTCAGAGGTTCAAACAGTCCTTCATCAGATGCAATGCTCAGAAACAGTTTTTTGTGGTATATTTTTCAGTAACCAGAGAAACCAATGTGCACCGCATTCAGAGAATCACCCATTTGTGTTTCACACAGACGGAAACAGGACCCTTTGAGGAGACAATAAATCCCCCCACTCCTGGCTGGAAAGAGAGAAGTTGTCCTCGCCTCCTTTCTCATCTCACACAACGCAGCTTTGTGTAGAAACACAGGGAGTGTCAGACCGGCTCCACTTATGTCCAGAAAAGACACATTAGTCCACCTGGAGTAAATACTGGACAACTGAAGAACCAGTTCTCTTGATTTGGAGACGGCTGACTGTGGCAGGGTTTTGACAGAAAAGACGGTAAGTGGACAGAAGTCCGTCTTTGAAACAGTTATAACGTACCTAATTAAAAGTTAACACATATTAAAACTGACACAGACCTAATCAAAGAGCTGATACCCTTCACAACTTATTTTAGGCTTATTATTATCATAGAACTTCCCTATTACTCAGATTAATTGACCCTGTTGAAATTATATCAGTTTTGCATTTGCACCAAAGGAACCTTTAACAAATCAGTTCAGTGTTTTTCTTCATGATGTGCAACACTTTCTCTCTGCAGCAAACAGCATGCAGATATATAATAAAGTGCCACTGTCCTCTTCACTGTCTGACTGTGACTGTGGAAATAAACACCTGAGTCAATGTTACTGTGTTTGGGTCACACACCCGATCCAAACAGAGGGATAGAGAAATGCTTCAACAAGGTTTCCTGTGTGTCAGCAGGTGTGACCTGAACACAGCAGGTGAGAGGACGACTCCTGAGTCAACAGGACTTACAGGAATGATTCAGGGACAACACGAAGACAGCAGAAACAAATTCTGGCAGACTAGTGATGCAAAGTGCAGAGAAGACGACTTTTAACCTCATTAAAGTGTCTCCATGTCTCAGTTGTTTTTTACAGGAGCTCGGGTGGGTCGTCAAACCAAACTGACTGGATCTGAGAGGTGGGGGAGGCTCACAGTAAATAAGTCCTGTTTGCTTCTTTGGAACTCAGAGTCCATCCTGAGGGTCCAGTCACAGCAGAAAACAGCACAGAGGAAGTCCATCACATGTTGAAGCAGCTCATGTTGACTGAGTCATGAGAGGCAGCTGGAAGGGAAAAACCTGGGGTCTCCTCTCCAGCAGACAGAAAAGAAAAAGGCTGAAATGAAAAATTCATTTTTAGCCTCATTAAGCTCATTGTTAGATTTAAAGACCCACAAATGAACTGTGTGGTCCACTCTCACTGCTCTCATTAACCTCGTTTCAAGCAGCAGTGAGCTTTGTTTTCAGAAAAATAAATCCACTGAACACGACCAACCAGCAACAACCAGCAGACAAAGAGAGACACTTGGTGCTGAAGACAGCAGATTTGGTGTCCAATCATTGACTCTCCTCAAATGTTGATTAAAGGGGTCAAACAAAGGTCACCTTCCAGGTGTTTGCTCTGTTTGAACACAGACTGCTCTGACTGCTCAGATCAGGATCAGCTCATCTGTGAACTAACTGTGTGATCGTCTCTTTAACAATCCTGTCTGTCCCTGAGCATGTCCCCTTCAGACAAACACTGGACAAATGGAACAACATGCAGGACGAGAAGCTGCTGACTCATTGTCTCCACTCACTGTTGTTGGACTGTTGTGTTACACTGTGATGTTATTCTGATCATTTCCTGTTCAGACTCCTGCTGTTGTGTCCTCAAGCAAAGCACTCGACCTCATCTCTCCAGCAAACATCCAGCTGAGCAGATTAATAACTTTATTCAAACTCACACGGTGGTGAGCAGCCTCAGGTCAGGGCATCTGTGGAGGAACACTGGAGTCATTGAGGGCAAGCAGAGAAAAAACAACAGTTTACTGTAACCGACCATGAAAATGTCAACAACACAAACTGTCTTTGTTCCACAATTCAAAGTCGAGCTGAAAGCTGTTCTGTTAAAGGGACAAAGCAGAAACATGAAATGAACTGTGAAGTCGTCTCAGTCATGTAACAACGTGAGGAACCTCCTCAGCACTCGTCCAACATCATGTCCTCATCAGCCAGGAGACGAGACAGCAAACAGGTTTATTCTACAGTCTTATTAGCTTGGCATGGATTGATTTTCAAGAGAAAGACGCACAAACACAAACCTGCCAGAGAGCAGCCGAGCCGCTCCGTCATATTGATTAATACACCAAAAACACTTTGAGTCCACATGTTTCGCTCCCACTCTGAGCACCTTGTTCTCGTGTTAATGACTGAACATAAAGCTGTGATGTGAGACGAGCGGCAGAGAGAAGTGCATCATGTTCATACTGTAGCTGTCGTACTCACATGTTCTGTCAGTGGCCTCGTTTCACAGACATGATTCAAAGTGAACTCGTGGCTCTGCAGGAGAAAGCTCCTCAGCACTGTGCAGTCTGCTGTCTCTCACCTCAGTGATCGCCAACCCCCGGGCCGTGGACCGGTGAAGGTCCATGGGTCATTCGGTACCGGGCCGCACAGAAAGAATAAATAACTCACATTATTTCTGTTTTATTTATTGTCTGAGTCTGATGCTTCATTTTGAAAAATGAGGTTTCTCTCCGGTACATCTCGGTCACGTGACACGTTGCCGCTGAAATTTTACAGTCAAGCTAGCAAAATGAGCAAAAAACAGACATCGTTAGAAAGTTTCTTTGCGAAGGGAAAAAGGCCCAGTGAGGAGGCAGAGGATGAGCCTACGACTTCAAAGAGAAAGAAAGCTGCATTTAACAGACAGTACCAGGAGTCCTACTTAAAATATGGATTTATCGCGACAGGTCATTCCCACGCACCGAGCCCGCTCTGCATTATATGTGGCGATCGACTCTCTAATGAGGCCTTTATTCTTACATTTCCTAATATTATATATATTTTTATTTATTTATTTTTTTTTTTTTTTTATTGTGTTACCTCAATGTTTTATTTCAATTGTTTTAGTCATTACTTATGGTCTATTTCATACATTCTATTGTTTTATTCTCAGTTTTAGCTTCTATACCTTTTATCTTATTTTACTGTTCTAGCCCCTCATTTTCCAGTGTTTCCTCCTGGGGGCCTACCACACCGGGATTTGATTCTGGTTCACCGATGGGGGTGCTGTTCCGTGGATGGCCCTGGCCCAGGTAGCTAGAGAGCTTTACACCTTGGTGTGGAGCCTCCTGCCTGCCTGGGCTGGGGTGGTCCCTGTGTCAGCGCCCCCGCAGTCATGGACCATGGTTCCTCTCGGTGTGCATGGCCCCCAAAGGTAGCTTCTTCCTCACCTCGGTTCTCGGTGCCCAGCCATGTCTCCTCAGCGACAGTTAGTGTATGTATGTGGGTGTGTGTAAGTTTGTGTGTGTGGGTATGTATGTTTGTCCATGTATGTGCGTGACTGTATGTAATTGTGTATCTCTGTGTATATTTGGGGGGGTGGGAGGTTTGGGGTCACAGTGTTCTATAATGTTGTTGTTTTTAACCCCTGTGAGGCACTTTGTATTACTATAAAGTATGAAAAGTGCCATATAAATAAAGTTGATTTGATTTGATTTGAATGAAGCCTTCAAAACTGCTTCACCACTTGCAGACCAAGCACCCTGCATTCCCTTGTTGCAGAGAAACAAGCTCAGGGCTCCCATTGATTAAGCGTTAAGGTGAGTTAGGTTTTTCATGCACTTTTTACTAATTTTTGTGGTGTATCTGTATCATATTTTGAAGGCATGTTTAAACGTTACCATAGCGATCAGAGAGCATTAGGGTGCAGAGCATCGATGTATAAAGAGAGCAGAAGAGCTGACGGTCATGTCATTTTATTTTGATGTATTTATCCGCCACACCTCAATGGCCGGTCCGTGAAAATATTGTCTGACATTAAACCGGTCCTTGGCGCAAAAAAGGTTGGGGACCACTGCTTTCATTTCTCCTGCAGGTTTCCACTTTTCAGCCTCATCGCAGTCCTGCTGTCCTTTCCACACAAACGTACAGTCTGATCAAACAGCCAGAGGAGAACAATAACAGCGTATTTACTCCTGTTTACTGGAACCAGAGTTCAGATGAGCCTCTGCTCCTGATTTCCAGTGCAAAGCTCCCACTGGGATGAAGCATTTGTGGAACTGCAGGGACGAACAAATAACAACAACATTTTATTCCCTCTGTTTATTCTTTATGTGTGGAAGTGAGGAGGCTTTCCTCGTTTATTTCCTGTTTTTAACCTCTCACCTGACAGTTGGTGAAATGAGCTGATGACTTCATTAAAGCTCTTTTAAACCATCAACATGAAAAACAACAACAACAGCATCTCTTGGTAAACACTGATATAAATATGCTGCACCTGAAGGCCTGTGTTTGTTATGGAGAACAAGTGATTTGAAAATGAGTTTTTCTCTTTAATTCCTCGACTTTGTTTCCTCTCATTAAAGCCTCTCTGCCAAACAACAACAGTGATGATAAATGAGCAAACAAAGCTGTGAGAGAAACACAGCGTGCAGTGAAACAGTTTGCTGCTGTGGTGATAATGATCCTGTGATCCACAGTGATCATCATGAATTCACAGCAACAAATGACAAATGACAAGTTGCTGCCACATTTAAAAGCATGACTTCACTTTCAGGCCTGTTTTTAATGCTCATCAGAAAACGACTGAAGGGAAATTAAAGTCAGTGAACTCCTTCTTTCACGAGGACTTTAACTGGATCACTGACAAATAACTTGAGCCTTTGCTGCCAGTCAGCACTGTGGACAGAGACAGTGCAGCAGCTCACTGCTGTGAGACACAGCTGCATTATTCACTGCAGTGGATTATGTTCCCTTTTGTTCTGTCCTCCTCTGATTGACTTCTTTTTAATAAGCAGCCTTTAGAAACTGATTTAACAGCAGCTCTTTCTTCTCTCTGTTCAGAGCAGTTTGGCAACACACTG
The DNA here is from genome assembly GCF_039877785.1 of Chaetodon trifascialis. Classification (NCBI taxonomy): domain Eukaryota; kingdom Metazoa; phylum Chordata; class Actinopteri; order Chaetodontiformes; family Chaetodontidae; genus Chaetodon; species Chaetodon trifascialis. The sequence goes on from NC_092064.1 coordinate 9,800,231, forward strand.
CAGGCACAGCAGCCTTTTCATGTCCATTCATCGCGCTGACCACTGCGACGAGACAAAGTGTTCTCACTTCTAACAACCAGAGCAGAGAGTGAGCTCTCACAGATCAGTGACAGGAAACTCCACATTTAAACATTGTTCTGGAAAGATGCTCAGAGACTGAGGAGAAAAACATTTTACCTTTTTAAACCAAAGTGCATCACATCACCTTTCTGGACTCCAGTCGATAACCAGATTTCTCTGTAGTCTGCTGTGACGTTAATGAGAACAGACCTATCAGTTCATCTGGAAGTGATTTTCAATGACTGGAGGACAGTGTCAGTGTGTAGTTTACTGTGTGTGTTGCACTACGAGATCAGTAAGTGTGTAAATCAGTGCAGTAAATCTCTGTACTGTTGTGTTACAGTGTGTGAGCACAAACACGACATAAAGTGACAGTTTCTGATTTATTAATGCTTCATACTGATCTTATTTCTGTGGGACCAATTATTTCACTGACTTGGATAAATGAACACGAACATGTCCACACCCTGGAGTCTCACACACATCCCACATTAAAACTGCATCATCAGACTTTTGAGAAAGAGAGACGACCACACGTCACACACGAGAAGAGAAGAGGAGAGACGTGCAGTCGTCTCGTGGTGTTATTTCATGGAGGAGAGAAACAGAATCCATCCTGCTGTTCCTCTGAACATCAAAATGCACTTTGCTTTCTTTCTGCTCCGTTTAGCTCGAGGCAGCACATGTTCACGTCTGTGTGAACATTACAGGGACAGAAGCAAGGAACTGATCCGCCTCCACACCCACCGTCTGCAACAGACAACAGTGAGCATCAATCTGTGTTCATGGTGACCTTTGACCTCCCTGTATAAAGCTTTCTGACTGACTAAAGACTACAAACTCCTGACCATTGGAAACTTGAGGAGTCGCCCCTCCAGGTTCACAGGGTGGGTGTAACTTTCAGGCTTCAGAGGGTGTCGATAAAAAACAAGCGCACCTTCAGCAGCACCTTTAGGTATAAAGAGAAACTCCCAGCATGCAACAGAGCAAACGACCTGAAGCTAATCTGACCTCACTGAGAAGAACAAGTGTCAACAGATAAAGGCAGAAATCTATAAACCTGAAGAACTGTCGTCATATTATTTTCCTGCAGCATTCAGAGTTTCTGCATGGTTCATTATCCAGCTGATGAAGTGGAACAGCAGACTTCTCTGTTTCTGATTCCACATGAAACTTCATTTAGTTTCAGTTCACATCAGCTGAGGCTTCCAGAGGCCAGTCAGCTCTGTGTTGTTCTGTCAAGTTTAATGCTGCATAAAGGTCATCTGTTAACCTTTCACACACACATGCACACACACTCTCACAGTCGACAAATTAAACCTAATCTTTGAAGAGTGAAGAGAAACCAGGAACCAATCAGTGACTCTTCTGAAGTGCCAGTTATCAGGATACTAAATCAACATGAACCATTCGAATGATCACCTGCTAAAGCTCAATGCATGTTTAAAGACACTCTGTGCTCTTTAACATTATCACTTATTTAAAATACATTTTAATATCATGAGACGCTTTTCAAAGACCTCATGAGAAAGAGACAAACAGCAGCAGCACAGGAAGTAGAGAGAGTGAATGAGACGATAAAAAGGAGACAGACTTCCACTGAACTCCCTCATTCTCAGACTGCATGTTCAAACTCTGAGCTGCACAACGTTTGGTGACGTCTTGACAGCTTCAAACAGTCAAAAGGTTTCTGCTGCGGAGCTTCAGTGTGTGTGTGTGTGTGTGTGTGTGTGTGTGTGTGTGTGTGTGTGTGTGTGTGTGTGTGTGTGTGTGTGTGTCAACACGAATGCAATCCTTTGATAAGGCTGCTCTTAATGCCACAGACTACAACATCCCTGGGCGACCCGACATGAAAGGCTGCTGCTTCTCTGAGGCAGAAAACACACACAGGTCGGATGCCTGAATCTCTAAATGACTTCTAACACTGGATTCAATTCAAACTGCCAACTTCTCCTGAGAAGATCTGACACTTGACGCGTTACTTCTGTTGGTTATTAAATGTGTCCTTCAATGAGCTCCACAGGGTCACTGACACAAGTCCTGCATGCTTCAGCTGTTCTGTGGAGGATTCTCCTGCTGAGACTCTGCAGACCTGTTAGCTCATTCATTGCTATTCTGCTGAACCATGTCCACCATATACCTGACACACACCTGCATCCTCTCCGTCTGACTCAAACACCTCAAGAATCCCAAGTCTCAGCTGTAGTCAGCATATATAGCACTGTCCAGCTGTGTGAGCACAGTGATGCTCTTTTCTTCTGTTCTGCTATAAAACACGTTAGAGTTTGTGCACAGCAGGTGAAGAATGACGTCTTTCCAAAGAGGAAGCAGCTCATCAGCACACAGTCTGTCTGTCTGTCTGTCTGTCTGTCTGTCTGTCTGTCTGTCTGTCTGTCTGTCTGTCTGTCTGTCTGTCTGTCTGTCTGTCTCCATCAACACTTCATGGTCACATGACTCTGATGGCGTCACCAGCCATCATTAACTCTGACTTGACTTTGTCTCCTTGATGCTTGACTGGACACACAAAGCTCTCCATGCTGCAGTGTAACCTGCATCATCACTTCACCACCACATTATTACATGTCAAACCAGTTCACAGTGGAAAGAAAACACGAGTCATGGTTTCAGTTTGAAGAAGGAAATCTAAATATATAAAGTCTCATCAGGAGGAGTTGAATAAATGACATTTTGAACATGTTCAGTAAAATATAACAAACAGATGTGATGGATCCTGTTTAAACTCTGCTAATCTGCTGCAGCAGACAGCAGGACAGAGACAAAGACACGACCGAAGGAGACGTGAAGTTTGTCCTGGTTTAAAGGACAGAAGAGGGAGGACAGCTGTCCAGCTTTGGATCAGTTACAGGAGAACATGGAAAGACATGAGAGGACAGGACCAAGGACTGGACACTGAGGGGACACACATCATCCCTCTGGTTCACCAAGAGGACAAACACTGACTTCACAGAGTCACAGAGTTCACATCATGTGAGGACGTGGTCTTCATGCAGACTGAGGACTACATTTGGACAGAACAGCTTTGCACTGAATGACCTGACATGACAGACAGACGTCACACAACGAGTACTTCCTGTTTTTTTAAGAGGAGAATCTGTTTCAGTCAAATCTGTAAAATGTAAAAATATTCTGTCTCTACACTCTGTTTTCGCCTGCTGGTCTCTGATGTCCCCCACAATCCGTCCATAATGCTGTCAGACACTTAGAATAAGACTTAGAGTGAGCGTGTCAGTGGGAAAAACAAACAGTTTCAGTGGGCGTACACTGACAGTGAACAAACATCTGGAGGGATTACACTGCAGCCAGTTTCACAGCTGCTGGCTGCAGCGCTCTCACTCCACACTGGAACAGTTTCACACTTTATTGTCTCCATCGTCACTTGGACACAAACTGGCAGGAATTGGAAACTCTGCACACGTTACTTTGATTGATTGAAAATGAAATGTGGGTCAAGCTGAAATGAATAATTCCAACAAAGTGTAAGACATTAGTTTATTTATTTTGCAATGTGTAGTGTGCGAGTGTGTGTGTGTATGTGTGTGAAGGAGAGAGTCAAGATGCAGAGCTGCAAAAAATGTCCTTTGTCAAGATGACAAACAGCTCCAGAGATCATGTCTGCACAGCTCATCACATCACATCACTCTAATGCCTCGTACATACATTCATAGAGGGAAATAAAAATGGGAAAAAAATGAAAAACTTTGCTGTTGGACAAGAAACCCAAAGCTCATCTGGAAACCGGGGTGTCTTATTCTTGGTGTGTGTGTGTCTGTGTGCGTGCATGCGTGCGTGCGTGCGTGCGTGCGTGCGTGCGTGCGTGCGTGCGTGCGTGCGTGCGTGTGTGTGTGTGTGTGGTTGTGTGAATGTGAAGGTCCAGCCTGTTCACGGGATTATTTAAAGTCAGATATTTGAGTCACTGAAGCAGAACAATATCAACACAGTGTTGCTTCAGTTGATCTCGTGTTTCCCTGAAGAGGAGTTGATTTCACAAGACACGTCAGTCAATTTCAACTTCTCACTGTCTGGAAAAGGCACTGACTGGATCATCTGTGTGCCACCATGCACAACAGAGGAGAGAAACCAAAGTGCCTCTGAAGATAACCTCCACTGAAAACATGGCTTCCTTCATTAAGAACAAAGATTCAGGAGCTTTTTGTCCCTTTCACATTTTCTCTGCTTTTATTATCATGGAAATAATTCCTTGTTGATACAGATTACATTTGATCTCCATCCTCGTCATTTATCCTCCACTACTGGCTGATGTAGCTCCTTGAATCCATCGTGTAATCTCCCAGATCTCCCAGCAGGAAGTCTTTGTGCACACTGCAGCCTGAACAACAGCAAGCATGAACAAAACTCACCCTAACCCTTTCATATGAACCATTGTTCATGACAGCTATAATACACACACATAATAACACACACATAATAACTCTCTCTCTCCTGCTGCTCCTCCTGCAGAGCAACAGGCAGACTGTGGCTGCCCCGACTGACAGCTTTCAATGGAAATGTTACATCTATGACATGACTGCTGCTTGGGAGCGACAGTTTAACATTTACTGCAGCACAGCTGGAGTCTTCAGAGCTTTCTTGAAACTTCACAGCTTCCTTCATGCAGAACTGCTCTTTTTATTATTCAAACCAGATTTCATCTCTGGGAGAATTTTAATCAGTGGGTGTAATGGATGAGAGTGTTTAAATGTTATCCAGTCACATTACTCATTGAATAGATTCAGTATCTGTGCTTCTCCCATGACAACACAATCTACCAAACTGCCTTCTGTCTCTGTTTCTGCCTCTTCCTTATGGAGTCCTGGGTCAAAGCTTTCCATGAAACTTTGAAACAAACGTATTGTCTGTATTTTGCTAATGTTTGATAATGAACTTTCATGGTTTCAAGTAAAGATGGCTGCAATTTAAAGCTCATAACATCTTCCACCACTGCCTACAGCAATGCCTTCAACATTAAAAGTCTCCTGACACGTTCATGTATTAGTCCTGACCGAGCATCTGCATGTGACCAGTTGGGACTGAGAATGTGTTTCCCATTTCAGACTTTCAGCTTCATGATCACAGTTCATGTCCGTGTGCGTCTTCATCACCATGAAGAGGAGCACATGCTGCACACAGCTTCCTCTCTGACATCTCCAACATGCCTGACCATGCAACTCAGCCATTATGTCATTAATAAAACTTAGTCAGACTGAAGAAGATATCAAAAATCTCATTAAAGCAGGGATGGTTGCAGTCGTTTGCTCTGCAGTCTTGAGCACTGACAGATGAGAACAACAACTAAACGCCTTGTTTACTGTGATCACTGTGATCACTGCGATCACGACTCCGTGTGGCAATAACCTCATCGTGCTGAAAAGATCCTGTAGTAAATATATTTGACAAGACGACAAAGAGCTGCAGAGTTTCATCACCTTGAATGTCTACACAGCTCATCACGTCACTGCATTGCCTTGTAAACACATTCATAGAGGGAAATAAATGTACAGATATTGGCCAAGAGGCTCATATTAAATCAATGAATACACTTTAAAGCTGGAGCTGAGAAAACCACAGCCGACCACAGATGAACTAACTGAGAGAAGAAATCATTCAGCAACTCATCCATTAAATCACAGATGAAAGTGGGACGGATCGATCTCTACATCCACATCACGTCTTCAACAACAGGAAAAACAAAGAGTCACATGATGTTCCACACGATTCCACCTGTAAACAAATGCAATCTTCACTCTAGTTAAAATGTGTCGTATTTACTTTCTGACACCAACAAACTGAATTTCATGCCACCTTTGCTGGATAATGAGCTGTTCTCTGTATTCACTTAGTTTTACACGAGGCGACAGAAAACGACTCTCTGACGACTGCTGAGCAGAATAATGATGTCTATCTAAAAAAAAAACAAGAGATCGATGACTACAAAGTATTTCTGGCTGTGATAAACACCAATGTTTGCACTAATCCTTTGGTTAAATAGCGAGGCGTGAACCTCTGCCCAATCTGACCACCAGTTTGAATGTTTCAAGACATTTTACGAACAACAGTGATCCTCAGGAACTTGTTCAGTGTCTACAGACGATGTCCTGCAGTTAAAGAGGAAACAGAAAACTTTTCAACCCCTCCAGCATTTCAGCAAGTGGCAACATTGTCTCAAAGACAACCAGTGAGCTCTGTTTTCCTCAGAGCTCAGCAGCCACCAAAAACACAGGACACACCACATTTGATTCCAAATCCAAGAAACATGAACATATGTACAGACAGACAAATGAACAAGCTGAAAACATGCTGCCTCTGGCCACAGCTGCTGCCGGGATGCTGACTCAACCTGTTCAGCTTGGTCTCTCCAACCTCTCCACCAGCTTGAAAAGTGCATCTCTCTGCACCGACTAACTCTCCACCATTCTGTTCTCCAAACCACATTCTGGAAGAACAAAATCACATAATTTAAATGTCCTCATAAATATTTAGTGGAGAGGTGTGAGGGAGGTCAGAGGAGCTCTACTCCTACGTTCCTGCTTGTGAAAATCACACAAAACAACACATTTCCTGAAAATGAAGGTAACAGTGAAGCCTCTTGGGACAATCCACAGCATCCATGGCAGTTTGGCAAAGGCACGAGCTGGAAGAGGAGGACGAGGCACAGCTGGAGCTCCGTATCAAGCCTCACGACCACTGAGGCTTTTAAGGTTTGGGTCTCCTCCACATGGACGCTGAACCACAGGGTCTGCAGCTTCACTCGTCTCCAGCTGGACCAGAGAGACTGGAACATTGTCGGGTTTTGATGTAAAGAATTGATTCAGCTTTTACAAACTTCCTTCACTGACATTCACACACATGATCAAATAAATCTTCCCACAGCTCCAGAACAAAGTGGCTGTGTGATGATGGAGGCAGAACAGCAGGCAGAAGCAAAACAATGTTCACACTCAACGTTTCATGCTGAGTCAAACAGTCGCTGCTCAGCGTGAAGCTTTGACATGTCTGTCTGTCAGATCTCCTCACAACTGATAAACACAATAAAAACACACTGGAAGAGTGGAGACATGTTCCTGCCCACAGACGTTTGTTCTCTGGCCTGAGCTGATTCACCTTTAATGTGCTGCTTTGCATGAATCTCAGTCTTGGTGACTTATGGACGCCCCCCTCTCCTTTTATTTTTGCATTGAATTGACAGAATCTTTCTGCTAAAGTCTCCTTCTTCTGATCTGACTTACAAACATGAACACACTTCTCGTCCTGCACATTATTTTGTTTAATGAGCGACCGAGCGAACATTCACTGAGAAGTGCTGAAACTGCTAACGTTAGTGTGCAGGATAGATAATATCTGATTATCTTCACATACAGTAAACTGCTTCCACAAAGCTTTCAAAGCAGCAAACTTCAGAGCTCAGTCAGCGGCAATGCCACTGAGAACATCTGTATTTCTCTAACAGCTGTCTGGTCCGCATGTCGCCCTTCCAGGCAGGATGCCAGAGGGCCATCAGAGCATGTAGCAGAGGGACGACACTGATCACAGCACAGGAAAAGGTTCTCTGTAAGAGCTCTGCAAAGTCCTGAATAAAACATCCTGTGTCACCGTGTGGTCCACTCTCTCGTCCTCGTCTCGCCAGTGTCCCTCCTCTGGGGCTGAGTCAGATCCACAGAGCCAGGTTGTCTCTTTAAACCTCCATCTCTGCTGGTGCCAGTCTTGAATCTTTCCTTTGGGACAGATAATGTCTCTTTGCTCCCTCTCTCTTCACATCCTGGCCTCTCCTGCTGTGACTGGCTGCTCCTTGTCCTTTGCCATAGCTGCAGGTTGTTAATGCCAGCTGGTCGCTTCAACAGTGGAAATCTTTATGCCAGCCAGCTGAGTAACATCTGCCCATGTGTCAGTGTGTGTATGTGTGTGTGTCAGTTGATTGTGTGTGTGTCTCTCCAGGCCTCCTGCCTGCTGTGTCTCTCTTCACCTCTTTGTGGGTCACATCCACTCCTCTGACGCTGTCAGCACGACACATAACACTAAAACAACAGACCCTGATGCTGAACAACCTGTGGAGAGTCAAGCTTCAGTCAGTGTGTCCACAGACCTGTCTCACGTTTGAGACACATAAGACACATGCTACAGTGATCTATAACTGACCCAGGAACAGTGTTTGGTGTTAGCCTTGTGTTTCTCTTTCACATGAAGACGTCTCATCTCCTCCCACCTTCCATTCCTCTGTAGTAAACGTCAATCCTCCACCCACAATCCTTCTCTCCACCCGTTGGAAAGCCAGCAGCTCTGATCACATGATGCTGTACTCGAAGGCTACAGTTAATCAAATGGCTGGAAGCTGATGGCACTTGTGGGCTTTATGGGTGGGCCGCAGTGCGCTGCCTTAGATCAGCATCAAACAGGAAAGATAAGTGAGCACGGCCACCCCTCTGACATTATCTCTGCTGCGATGCTCTGATGTTACTGATGTTACAATGCTGCCAAAACACTGAAAGAGACTGAAAGTGACTTCTCGGCCAGTTCTTCTAAACCACAGATTAATCACAGCTGTTCACTTCAGTTGTTAGTTGGAGGACAGAAGTGAAACATCATCGACAGTGCAGGTGAGGTGATGGGCTATTTTTAGATCTTACTATAACTGGAGCTGAACCAGTTCAGTGTGACAGCCACATCAAGGCTCTCATTAGTTTGCTGATTACCTGTCACTGAAATCAATAGGACGTTTATAAAATACTGATTAATGCAGGAAGCCAGGGATAATCATACATGTAGATGAGCAAAGTGTGGCAGTCTGCAGCTCTTCAGCTGTTGAGGGATGTCAGAAATTACCGCTGAGCCCTCTAAAGGTGTTCAACACACCTCATGTGCATGTTTGATCATCTCAGTGATTTACTCACAGCCACACACTCAGCCCTGCAACATTCAGAGGAGACGAAGCAAAGGTGCTGCCTGCCAAATAATCCTGCAGGTTTCTCACTGTGGAGTCTTTTGTCCACTGTGATGAGCATTCACATGTCAGTCTTTATAAGTGGTCAATTTAGGAGAATAAGAGACACAAATAATCAACTTAGCACAGATAAAATGAAGCTCTCAGCGACAAAAATCTCTGAAAGCCAAATTAAAGGAACTAAAGTCGTGCAGTCTATAAGGAGGCCATGGCTGGAAGTCACCAGTTTATATTTATTTGGTGACACTATGTGGAGGGAGGCAGAGGCAGGAAATGAGTCTCTGTCAAAATAAGACATCTTAGAACTGAGTGAAACCTGAAGTGAAAACATTCTGCAGCAAAAGAGACAAAAAGATGAGAACAGTGTGGTTCAGCACCATGGACAGCTCCTCACATGAGACAGAGACAAGCAGCGAGTCCACAGAGCTGAGAAGCAGGAAGCAGAGAGAGTTTGGCTTTGATGACAAAGAACGGATCAAATAATTGTTTCAGATGATCATTTATGGATGCTGATACAGTGAGGACTGAACACACACACACACACACACACACACACACACACACACACACACACACACACACACACACACACACACAGCAAATGTAATTTCCATTCATCTGAAATTCAAGTTATGCGTGATGTGTCTCTTTGGTGAATTACCATATAAATAACTGCTTATCAGACTTTGTTTAAAGAGCCTGAGGTCAGAACAGGAAGCTTCTGTCAAATAATGTTTCCTTTAATCAGACATCTGGTGTCTAAGACCCCAGGAAGCAGCCAGAAAACAAAAGAAAAAACAGTAAAAAATCAGTGTTATAATATACATTTCAATAAGTGACAGTGATGCAGTCCATGATGAAACAACAGACACGCAGTGTAACGACACTCACTGTCAACAGACGCAGCCCACCGAGCCACACAGCCACTAAAGAGATCTGACAGTGTTACATGTTCTCTGTTTGTCTGTGTGAGCGTCCCCCTGCAGTCCAAAGACATGTGGGTCAGTGCAGCCAGGGGTTCATTCAAGGTTGTGTGTCAGTGCACCTCAGTCTTATGAATGGAGAGAATCATCAGGAGAGCATCAAAGGCAGCGCGCGTCTGCAGTAACGTGCTGCTGGCAAAAAGGTGGAATATGGTCCTTACTCTTTCACAAGTAGACTGAAAGCATCTTGAATGTTGCAGAGAAAGAATCATTCGATATCTGATCCACTGCTGAGGGCCTGGCACACAGGAGAGGAGAGACTGGACAAAACCATGATTCAGAAATCTGGCTGCTGTAATGGAGATGTGAGTGTGTATGTGTGTATTTAAAGATGTCCTCCTTACACGACGCCTTCAACCCCAAATAATATCACCACAAGGTCGATGTGGAGCAACCAGCACGCACGCACACACACACACACACACACACACACACACACACACACACACACACACACACACACACACACACACACACACACACACACACACACACACACACACACACACACACACACACACACACACACACACACACACACACACACACACACACACACACACACAGGATATCTCACTTCCACTCCACTAAACTGTGGGTCCTCTAATGTGTGATGTGTTTCTTGGTGAATTACCATATAAATAACTGCCACTGCTTATCAAGGTTCATTTTAAAAAGCCTGTGTTCAGAGTGGGAGAAAGAAAGGCTGAGAGAGTACACGAGGCTGTTGTTAGAGGGAGACAAATGTATTTCTCTCCATCACATTAGCCCGTCTCTCTGTCTTTATCTGTCTCTGTGCCTCTGTCCGTCTCTCACAAAGGTTTCTCTGGACTCTAAATGCAACAAATCAGTCCAGCAGTGTGTCAGCTCAGTAAATCATTAACTGGAAACAAACCCAGAGACTGAACAACCTGAATGAACCTGTGAAAGAGAGAGAGAGGACGAGAAAGGAAGGATGGGACAGAGCAGAAGAGTTTGCAGTGTAAACACACAAACTATGGAATTATTTTCTGACTATATCTCACTGAATCCTCACGAACACACAAACACCCTGAAGAGCAAACACAGCGTCCTTCTGCTGGGAACAGCGTGTTGGAAAATGGGCTCCAGACTGATCCATAGTCACAACACAGCAATCGAACCTGATCAGACAATCCTAGACATGTAAGTTATGAGTCCTGAAGTCACCACTCTGTCTTCATGTTGATTCATGTGAAGACGTGAACTCCACATTCTTACTGCAACAGAAACAACACTACATTTCCCACCAACACCAACGTGTACAAGTACTTTACAAACGATGTAACAAGAGGCAGAGCAGCATCATCCCACATGAGCAGACTCACTGCTTCAGGTCTCACAGATTTTATAATATTTATTCAAATAATGGAGCATATTAGAGACAGCTGAGTGCAGGAGCCAAAATACAGGTGAGACAAGATGTTATGAGGACACTCTTCTCCTGAGACACAGCTGCTTTTAACAGGACGATAGCAAAGCAGCAGCTGTTTGGATTGTAGAACAAAACTTCACATGTTTAGTAAATGTCAGAAGAGCTCCCTGCAAATATAAAGAAACGTCTGTCTGTTATTATGAAGAACGTGTTTCCTCTGAAATTACAAAACACATAAGCAGCTTGGAGCTCCAGCCAGCTGACACAGCTTCCTCCAGCACTGACTCAAGGTGATTCATGTGAGAAGAGATTTCATGTTCCCCTTAATCTGCTTTGCACACTGAGGATATTTTCCAAGTGTCTTTCATTTTGATCTCTGAAATGTGCTGCGTAAAAAGAAGAGCAGCATGTCAAAAGAGCAGATGATGTGATGCAGCTGAAGCCCGTGAAGCCTCTTTTCTCTCAGTGATCCTTTCATGTGACTGTACTCTACAGCACACAAACATATCAGAGAAACAAGTGTCACATTTTTCAGATCATGAGTTGATCAGGACGGCCACGTTCAACAGAGTCAGCATGTTGGAGTTGGATGTGGAGGTTTGCTTTGACCAGACAGCTTTGGTAGATTTGATGGATCCTGTTTGTATTTTAATATCCGTCACATCAGTCTTTGAATCTTGGTCCATTGGCAAATGAATCAACGTTTCCGTTCCAGACCTTCCAACATTTACTGGCAGTCATCAGATCAGATTAGTCCAACAATGGTTCCCTAAAAGCCACATGCTCACTGAGCCACGGAGGCTCACTGGACTGAGCCGAGACAACATTGATTTATAGTCACAAGTTTAGCATCACATTAGTGTGAGCAGAAAGACGAGCTATTAGCAAACAGACAGAGGCAGTAAAGCTGCTGTTTTAATTAAGATTAGATGAGGAAACATTTAATGATCACTGTGGAGAGCACGACATGACTTCAAAACACAGACTGACATCCCAGAAACCTTCACAGTAACAGAACAACTGCAGAAAAAGATGCTGAAGCAATTTAAAGCCACAGGCAGCTTCCTACACATTCAAGTGTGCAGCAGACAAACATGCAAAAGTCCATTATGAAGAGCAAAAGTGAAAAGAAACAAATGGAAATGAGCTGAAGATGTGTGGGGATGTTTTCTATGTTCCCTCTGCACCCTGTCCACAAAGCGAGGACACATCTCAGTCTGACATGGAACGAAGAAACTGTGAAATCTCTGCAATTAATATTCTATTAAAGTCAATGATTTACTGTGAGAGTTATGGTATAAAACCTGCTGGAGAGAGAGAGAGAGAGAAAGAGAGAGAGAGAGAGAGAGAGAGAGAGAGAGAGAGAGAGAGAGAGAGAGAGAGAGAGAGAGAGAGAGAGAGAGAGAGAGAACTTATTGAATGTGTTCAATGATGTCAAACTGTTTAAATATCTATCTTAAACACTATATATGGAGACATTTGACAAGATCAAATGTCTCTGCGTGGACAGAACAGGGTCCAAGTCTCAGACGGGCTCTGACCACTAACAGTCAGCAGACAGTCCAGACAGACTTCAGAGGGAGAGAGGATGAATTATTCCAGTGAGCACAGATTCTATTTACTGAAGCCTTTGATAGAAATGACAGCGGTTCACTGGTGTGAGTGTGCTTCATCACAGAGGAGCTGATGGAAGATGAAAGAGGAACAAAGACGGATTCTGCTGTTGAGCCACGTTATTGGACAGATGTCTGTGTGGTCCTGTGGCAACGACTCTGCAGGCAGCAAAGAGACACGAGGACAGGACAGAAGAGAGAGAGCCATTAGAGAGCGTTACAGAACACAAGAGTCTCCATCAGTCTCTCCACAACTATTGGCAAGAAATGGTTAAACACTCAATGTGGGACTGACCTCATCAACACATCAACTCATCTGAATTCTTCCTCCAAGAATCCAAACACACGAGCAAAGCTAACAAATCTAAAAGAGCTCTTCAATATTGAGCCACAGACAGTAAATTCCTCTGTTTGTCACTTCCAGAGCGCTTGAAAAAACAAACAAACAAAAAAAACCTCTTTTTCAGCCAAATTCTAAAAACTCTCACAGTCTGACACACATCTGACGTCGGCTCTGATTCTGCTCCTCTCTCTCCGGCTTTGCTGCACATCTCTGGAGAGCCTGGTGCTCAAACATCTGCCTGCTTTCCCTGAAATGTCATCCAAGCTGTGACCGTGAAGCAGCTGCCTGCAGAGCAGTTGAGGGGAAACTCTCCATCTTTCCAGCTCTTGTTCTCGGCTCAGTCTGATCTATGGGTCAAACTGAATTTCATCGTCAAACAGGAGAAAAGTCTCTGGGGGAAATGTCTTTCAGAAAATGTAAAGTTCTTCAAACTTAACATTTCAGAGACTGAGAATAGATGAAGCTTTGGTGTCAAACAGGACTTAAATCCTCAGGTGTCACTGAAGAGAAGCCAGAGTCAGAGAGAATCTCAGCATCACGTCTTTTCTTTCTGCACAGCTCTGATCCCTCAGGAATCAAGCTTATCTCAGCTCTTGACATCCTTAATTCCTTCTTTGTACTTCCCTTTCTCTGCTGCACAATCCTTCCTTATCCTCACCTCTCGTCTGTAGTTCATGTATTCACCATCATTCTCTGTCATACTTCTCTCTCTCTCAGTCCAGGCCCACAGCTGGATCATCAGATAAGCTCATGCCACACAAACACTTCATCCACATTATTTCAGTATGAAAAATCACATCAACACAAAGAAGGAAACATGAGCAAAGAGCATTTTCTCATCTCTGTATCATTAAAGACTTTTCCAAGAGTCCAGAAACAAAAGCTGCTCATAAAACAGAGGCAGAGCACACAGGGTCTAATACAACCTTAAAATCCACACACTGAATATTTTCATTTATTCTCATCAGACAAGCCCTGATCAGCCAAACAAATTCATTCCACAGACATTTTGATGCTTTGATTTCATGTCTGTTTTTATTCTGTGTCATATTGTGTGCAAAGTGTCAGATACTTGATGCTGCTGCAGTCCCAAAAGCCATTAAGCCTCCAGGATGAGTGTGGATATTCAGAGGTCTTAATAAACGTGTTCAGTGAACACATTTAAAGCTCTTCTCTGATGTCATTACACAACAGATCTCTACTTGTGGGCTCCTGTCTTCCCACACACTGAGTCCCTTTGTGATCAATTCAAAGTCATGAAGCAGCATTGGATGAAGGTTTCACATCACAGAGGAAACCATCTTTTTTACCCAGAAACAAATCCAGAACGTAACAGGAGACACCTGTGTCATGAGAAGGTGGCTGCAACGACAAAGATAGACAGAAAGTGGAGTCCTGAAAAATCTGCACTTCAGGAGGTGTTTTAAAAATCTGTTTTCATGACCTAAAATTCTGTTTGCATGTGAACGAGAGGCTCAAACGTAGAGGAAGAGGTTTGTTTGGCTAAATATCCGTATAAGTGTGGTCAAGGCCTCAGTCTAAGAGAAGAAAATAAGCCTCCATCAGTGACATCTTCATCCTGTCAAAGGCTCTCAGAGGTGGAGGTTGAACCTCTGACAGCTAAAAGATGTCCGACTCACTGAAGCACAACCTCCACAGCGCTTCACCTGTTCAAAGCTGCAGCCAGAGAAGACAAGGACACTTTGATCCTCCACACTGGACGGAACGACTACAACCTGTCATCAAATGTCACTTAGCTCCTCACCTCAGAGGACCTTAGTGGTTAAAGTACATGCTGGATCTCATCTCTGACACACACTGATGCTGCTTTACTTTCTCTGGATGTGCTCGGTTTGTGTGTGTGTGTGTGTGTGTGTGTGTGTGTGTGTGTGTGTGTGTGTGTGTGTGTAAACACAGCCTGTCGGGGTTCAGTCTATGAAATATGCAACAAGCAGAGAAGTAACACAGAGTCAAAGGTCTTTATGTGACTGGGTTATTCTTAGAAAACTGGTGGGGATCCTCTTTCTCACAGAGCTCACAGTAGCTGCAGAGTTACTCAGTATTACAAACATGGAGTCACACACAGTGTGTCTGTGTGTGTGTGTGTGTGTGTGTGTGTGTGTGTGTGTGTGTGTGTGTGTGTGTGTGTGTGTGCATGAGCTGCTGAGCTGAGGAGGGAAACAGAAGCAGCTGATGAATCTCAGTGTGATCAGACTAAATCTCCAGCTCTCATCCTCTCATCATCTTGATGGATCTCTCAGTAATGAGACACATCAGCAGACAGCACAGTTCACTGACTGTGTTCATCAGATGAAAGTCGTCACCTGTTGTTTACCCACCAAGATGACTGTGTGGGATCTGATGAGAGTCTCTGGGTTTGTATTTTTAGAGAGCTGCCAGGATCAGAATGGGAGACAAAGTCACATGAGAAATCTGTTCATTTGCAGACGGCGGGCAGTAATTTCTACCATGTGAAAGAATTCACAGTTTCACCAGGTTGAAAAGCCAACTTCTCCCCAGTCTCTGCTCTGATAAATAATGTTTCAGCAGCAGTTTAAAATTCAGGACAGGAAATAAACTCCACATGAACTGAATGAAAAGAAGAAGAGCATAAAGAGAAGCACTCAGTGATAGTGAAGGGACACTCTGCTGAGACAGATCATTTCTCACTGTCTGCTCTGTGGCAACAATAGAGGTGTCACAGTTTATCTCACCATGATGCATTCAGTCATTGTCTTTGGTCTCTCGTTCATGTTCAGGACACTGATGTCAAACACAGTCTATGTTTGGCACAAGACAGTGAAACACACAGAGTCACTTCTAGAACGTAGAGCAACAGAAAGGTGCTGCAGAGCTTCACTTCCTGCTGATGTCTCATCACAAATGGAAAAGAAACGATTCTCTTTGCTTCTTATTTCTCTTCTCTTTCTCCTCTCTGCTGTCTCTGCACTCTGTCTCTGTGTCTGTCCTTTTCCCCTCACACTGTCTCCACACTCCGCCCCTCTCTCCCTCTCTCTCCCCCTCCCCATCCAGCACTTCACACCATGAAGGCTGCCTGCCAGCATCAGAGCAGTGTTAAAGTGAATCCAATATGCTTGGTCAGGGTGTGTGCTGGTCTAGGTAGTGTGTTCCTGTGGGAGACAAAAGAAGCTGATTGATTCACCTCTCAGCTCTCTGAGATTGGCCAAATCAGCTTTATTAGTACAGTCATGGTTGGAGTGGAAAGAGATCTGTGAGGCCAGAGCAGGTAAATGAAAAGAGATTCAGTGTGACTAAATAAGACTGCCAGCTCCAGAGTTGCAGCGTGGAGCATCTGAATGTTTGCTAACGTGTTGCTGTGCTGCTCAAACAATCCTCACACTACAGCACTCACACAAAAGGCAACAGATAAATCCACTGATTCCTGGCTGCCACAGGCTCTGTGTCCTCATGTGACTGATTAACTCTGAAGGTAAAGAGCTGTCCTCCACAAATAATGTCAAGCTGCTGTTTGCTGATATTTATTATTCAGACTTGTTTCAGAGCTGAAATCAAAACATTAGTGTTGGTTCATTTTTAACATCTTGGTGATATTTAGCATCCCCCGGTTACTTTGAAATAGCTCACATCATCAAATATTCATTAATGACTGCCAAATGATTTGTAACCCATAAATAACTCAAGTGGGCCTGTCGTTAAGCGCTGTTTAGCACTGTGTGTGAGAGAGTTTGGGGGGTTGTCGGGCTCCAGAACAGCTTTCTCTGCTTCTTGTTGATGATCTCTGGGGCTCCGCTGCATCACAGATGGCATCATGGTCACAGTCAGCAGCAACATGGAAACTGTAAACAGCACCTCTGTCATTGTCAGAGCATCCATGCAGGAAAGAAGCTCAACTATTCTAATTCATAACATGTAAAGCTTCACAGACGGTTCTGCTTCCTGTTTGTCTATTTCCATTTCTGTTGAGCATCAGCACAGAAAAAGTAAACAGGACTGCTGTGTGAGCTCACTGTGTGCAGTCTGTGGTGTGTGTGGAAATATTTCTCTGCCTCCATTGTATACGTGAAACACTGATCATGTTTCAAGATCAGATATATTCATCTCTCTCTCTCTTTGACTCTCTAACACTCTCCTCTTCCTCCTCCTCCTCCTCTCTGTCCTGTGTTGCTCTGACAGATGTCTGACCACGAAAGCTTAAAGTGTAGATCTGAAGCTGCGCAGCAGAAACCTTTTAACTTTATTAAACTGTCACACCACCATTCTTCATGCAGCTCACAGACATCGAGGGTTTGAAGACGGCGTCCAGAGGACTGAATGTCTCCCTCTCTTGGTTCAGCTTGTCTCCCTTTCTGTGTCACATGATCTAAAAGTTATTGCTGCTATTCAACATGATGACATTAAATAATCATTTTCAAGATAATTATTGGCATTTTGGCTCTGTGTATATCTGGGGGGGTGGGAGGTTTGGGGTCACACTGTACTGTAATGTTGCTGTTTTTACCCCCTGTGAGGCACTTTGTATTACTATAAAGTATTAAAAGTGCCATATAAATAAAGTTGATTTGATTTGATTTGATTTGAAATTATGATTGTGTTTGGATCGTCTGCTCGTGTTTAACTTGACAGTGAAGCTGTGATTGCATTTCCTGATGCTGCAGTGTGTCTGAGGGAAAATAACACAGTGAATTACTGGAAGAAGAGAGGAAGAGCAAGAGTTTCTCCTCCAACTCAGAGTGGTGGGAGAGGGTGTGTGTACGCAGTATGTTTGTGTGTTTTCCTGCAACATGGATGCAAACCTTTGATAAGGCTGTTTGGAATGGCACAGAGGACAACATCCCTGGGCTACCCAACATGAAAGGCTCCTGGTTCTCTGAGGCAGAAAACACACACAGGTACCTGAGTCTCAAAATAACTTCTGACACTGGATTGAATTCAAACTGCCAACTTCTGCTGAGATCATCTGACTTTTGACACATCTGTTTGTGAGTTATTGAGTGTATCTGTCAATGAGCTGTACAGGCTCACTGCTGTGTCCTGCATGCTGTGAATGTGGATCAGTCAGGTTGGAGTCACTGAAGCCTCCACAGAAAAGAAATGTGGTGCAGAAGCTGACCTGCAGATTTGTAACCTTCCTGTTAGTGAGCAAACTGACAAACTGATGATCCCTCATTCTGTTCCTCAGCTGTTTCTTCACCATCTTTCCCAACACAGAGTCACAGTTCAACCTTTTCTAATGTTCCCCTCCACCTACACACCAGGTCAGTCTTGGCTTTCTCTCTCCTGCATCCAGCTGCTGGATTCAGCTGAATTTCCTGAACTGAGCGAACAGAAAGGAGAGACCTCAGCTGGTCTCCTGACGATTCTCCTGTTGAGTCTCTGCAGACTTGTTAGCTCGTTCACTTCCACATTTCCTGGCAGATCAGCCCTCCCTCCACCTTATTGGCCATGTCAAACTGTGTTTCTAATGTGTAACATCTGTGCTTTATCTGAAAACTGTCAAACACTAACATCACCTCAACTCTCAAACCATGCAGGAACTTTTTTCTTTTTAATTCCATCGTGGGAAACAGTCCTGGACTCCATCTGTCCACAGCATCCTCTTAAAAGACCAACAGAACATGTTCTGTGTGCATGCGGGAGAAGACCATCAAGTTATGGACAATGTCCAGTCTCTGCTGTGTGTGATCACACTTCTTTCTCACTGATTTAGAATGACGTTAAAGTCCAAGTAAAAATTCAGGAGGCCTGAAACCACAGAAACATGAAGCAACAGCATCCACACTCAACATGTGCAACCATACGATTGATAGACTCTGGGATTAAACCATAAATAAGTGGATGCAGCCACTGTGACCTCACCCACTGGTTTGTGGACGACTGTTTTGAAGCCTGAAGCAAATGCAAACGCTGTAACATCAGATGGCTCCATATATAGAGTTCAATATTTCTTTAGGCAATGATCATTTCCAGTAAACCCATGAAGCAATGCTTGTTTTATACTCGAGAAGTGCAAACACACAATGCTCAATATATATTCTGAAGACAGAGAAGGAAATGTGAAACACACATCAGTCTGTTTCTATGTGAGAACTCTCCCACCACAGACTGCTCTGCATTCATGCAGCAGCTTGTTCTGCATGAGCAGAAATAAAGAGGCCGCTTGACCAAAATTTAAAGAGTCGCAGCAGGGCCAAATCTGACCTCCTCTAATGAATAATGACAACCTGTGCTGCTGCCTGCATCTCCTTTGACATTAGAGCACCTACAGCAGGAAACACAGGACCCCTCACACAGACCTTTTTAGCATTCTGAACATGAGGTCTGCTGTGCAGTTATTACGATGATCTTTGGGTTGAGGCTGTCAGCAGCTCTGCCACCAAAAGCAGCTGAACCTGATGAATGCAACTGATCACACAAACACAAACTAACCATATGGCTGTCACTGCATGGGGTGAAATCACACAAACAAGCAGCAACTGGTCAAACTCAACACAGTCCAATGAAGGAGGAAGCTGAGGACTGGAACGATTCAGCAGCAGAAAACAACCCTTTTTAATTCATTGTCCTCCCTTCAAAACAGCACCGAGAACAGACAGTCCTGAGAGGAGCACAGTTAAAGTACAGTCTACAGCACATTAACCATGTCAAGCAGTGACTGTGTCAACTGAATTGAACTGAATTAAGTTAAATGAGAATTATAATTTAACTCTTATTACACAGCATTGCACATGATGTTTTATTTCTGGGAAAAAATGCATATTCCTCCGTGCTGAACTGTGACCCCTCATACATTCTGGCAGCAGGAAGAAAAGCTTGTGTGGGTGGTTCAGATATTGAAGATGGTTCTTCTAACAGAAAGAAGCTGAATACTTCACACAGAAAACAAATGTGTGATCGGGCAGAGTGGGCTATGCTTGTATTTCCAAACACTCACAGGTGGCTCAGTATGAAAAACCTTTGAAAGTTTTAAATGCAGCAGCGAGAAGCAGATAAAGACCCACGAGACAGTGATTAAGAGGAAACGACTGCACGACTCTGAACGCCACAGTGAGTCAGAATGAAAAGGCAGATCTTTGAAAACGGCCTCAGCAGACAAACAGTGAGTGAAATAAATGATTGTCTCTTCAGCTTTCTCCTCTCTCTTCTTTGCTTTCTCACCACATGTGGAGGTCTGCGTGGTGCAATGGCTGTAATGGTGATGACTTTTGTTCATGTGTGTGTGAGAGAGCACAGCAAAGAGTCTCCTGTTGTTTCTGTCTCTTCGTCCTCCTTCACATTCAGCCCTGAGTGTCCTTCATATTTTTTAACTCAGGTTCCAACACAGCTCTGTCCAAACGCTGCTCCGACTGACACTCGTTGATGTACGAGATGAGCGATTCATCAGCTCCTTATTCCTCAGATCACATCAGTGTGTTGTGTCATGTGTTTCACTGTTTTCAGGAGGAAAGTGAAGCTGGTGAAGATGAGAACGGAAACACGATAAACAGCCTAAACTCAATGATGACAAATGAAGCTCCCAGAAAATGTCAAAGCTGATCAGGAAATGAGTTTTTCAGCCCCAGTACTAAAGCTGTGTGGACATTTGTGAGTGCTGAAAGTTTTTATTGTCTTGAATTGTCAGACAGGCTGAAAAACACTTTTTCTAAGTGCTGAACTTCTTCATCGTCTCATCGAACAAACCTTCTGCTCATCAGTCTGATAATCTGAGCTTTGGGCTGCTTGGTTCAGTCAATCCACATCATGCATCCACTCAATGTGAATGTGAAGCTTCTAAACATAACTTCATGTCAACATTCATCCACGGTCCAGACTGAGAGAATCCACAGACTGATATTTGGAGGGAGGGTGAAAGAGCTCCAGAGGAATATTGTGGAGAAAAGACAATTTCCTTTCCATTTTCTCACTACATTACAGAGTCTCATGGGCCATTGAGCCACAGTAACATCCTAATCAAACACCATGATCACAGTCAGTCGTTAGAAAAAGATCAGGGTGGACATGAAGCTTCTCCTTTTTCTGTCTCCTCGTCTCTAATGCA
This sequence comes from Chaetodon trifascialis, assembly GCF_039877785.1. Lineage (NCBI taxonomy): Eukaryota > Metazoa > Chordata > Actinopteri > Chaetodontiformes > Chaetodontidae > Chaetodon > Chaetodon trifascialis. The sequence goes on from NC_092064.1 coordinate 9,821,593, forward strand.
TCTATTTCCTTCCCTCTCTTTCCAAGGAAGTGGCATTTCAGACACTGTTACAGATGTAAACTCATCCTACTCTAATCATCATCATCATCTGTACGGTGTGACAGAGTGAGGGATGATATCAAAATCTGGCCTGGATATTTGATTAAAATCAAGTTTTGGACTGACCAGTTATTTGATTTGAAATGTCAGTTGTTTGCCAATTTAAACACAACAGAAATCTGAGGATCTAAGACCGGCTCCCATCTACAGTACAGGGTCTGCTGACTGAATACATCCATGTATGTGAAGAAATAATCAAGGCCATGATGTCTTTGAAGGTAACGTGTGTGTGTATTATAGAGTGGATACTGAAACAATCAGAGCACAAAAAGAGACTGACGTTCACAATGAATCTGCTCTGACCATTAAATTAATAAATAAATAAAAACAAGCCTCAGACTGACTTTAACAAGGTGCAGTTTGGCCCAGTCTAACCCTCTCATTTGGAAGTGAAAACCAAGAAGAACATTAGAATTCATTCTCCAGAATTTCATTATAATGGTCCACTTCACTGCAGAGCTACTTCCTGCTTTAAGGTTTCCAGGAATCACACTTATATACACACACAGTTTGTTCATAGTGGGTTGAAGCTCAATAAATGTGAGCGACTGTGTGAAATCCAACTCCCACTGAACCTTGCTGAAAGGCTAAATGTTAATCTGGTTGTTGTAAAGACGTTCATGGAGCCTTTGTAGTGTCGTTCACTTTAAACATAATGCAGATTCATGTGAATACAGTCCAGCAGATTTTATCTTCAGATGATGGATCAGCCAGCTGATTTCTCAGAGCACCAAACACCATCCTGACTAACCTTCTTCACTCTGTTTGCTGTCTGTCTGTCTGAGGAGAGACACATCAAGTTTGCAGATGATGTTTGTAGAATTTTCTCTGCTCAGAGTTTGGATCTGATCTCCTGTCAGTATCAATCAAAACAGAAGGGGTTTTCTCTCAGCAGACGACTGAACCAATGACAGAGTGAGATGAGAGGATAAACAGTGTGTGATTGGCTCTCAGAGTAACACCACTGCTGTCACTCTGTCTGTTCTTCCAAAGCTCTTCCTCCAACATTCAAATCACCCAGCAGCACTGATCTGAGTTCAGTTGATTCACACAATAACTGAACACTGTCTCTCTGCATTTACTCGTCTGTTTCTGTCTTTATTGTCCCACCTGTCTGTCTCTGTGTGTCTCAGTTATTTCTCGTTCCTCTGCAGTTCTGAATGATGAAGTTTTTAAAGTGAACATTTGAACTAATAACCACAGAGTTTCACTGCCACTCACTCTGTTATCGCCTCTTCATCATTATTGTCATCTTTCCACTCATACACCCTGAACAGCCTCTGCAGCTCCGTCCTTGTCTTCACTCGTCCTGTTTGCTGCTGTTAAACGGTCTTGTTAAACTTCCCAGAGCTCCCAGCAGGACGTCATGATGCAGAACAATGAACAGCTAGTTAACCAATAGATGTCTTTGACAGACAGGTAGGAAACCATCCAGGTGCTGCACTGCGTCAAGTGAAAAAGTCATTTATCATCGACTGCACATAAAACTAGAAATAACAGAGATCGTCCTTTAACAAGGCTGCACAATCATTGAAATTTGTCGTTTTTGAAGAAAATGGTTAGAATTTACAATCTTGATTTGCATGACCACTAAGAGCAGATGTGTGCATCTTTAATCAGACTTTGATTGGAATTGCACAGAGCGAGGTCAGGCTGATCCACTGCTCTGTGAAAATTATACAAAAAGTAAATCATGGCGAATGACTTCAGGCAGAAATGGACCTACCGCACATTAAAAGATGAACTTGAAACAGTGAATTCAAAGTTTTGCTCTACACCTCACAGTTAAGGAGTTCTGAGACAAAATCATGAGGTGTTTTAGAAATGGACAGCTGGCGGAGCTGTTTGGAGCTATCTGCTCTGACTTTCCTCCACATTTCACTGGAATGTGTTGTTCAGGTTTTGGTATCATGCAAATTGACAAACAGACAAACACTCTGTCGTGGTGGGATAAAAAAAAAACAACCTCCTTGGCTCATTTTCTCATGGAGAAAGACACGAAGACACAGAAAGAGGGAGGCGCTCTGTGGGGAGGAAGCTCCGACGCTGGAGAGGAGAGAGAAGAAGAACAGAGCGAGAGTTTAAAAGAGAAGATGAACAGAATCCTCTGAGGTGAAGAGAAGAGCAGCGGCTGATCTGTGTTAGTCAGCCATGACGCATCCCACTTTATCCCACCACCACACACACACACACACACACACACACACACACACACACACACACACACACACACACACACACACAGTGAGAGAGCACTTCTTGTGTGTACTATCTTACCAGCAGCTCTCATTAATCACATGTTTCTCTCTCCAAAGTCCAACCTGCTCCAGAGTTTCAGTCTGAGGGTTTCTGTGTAAAATAAGAGCATCCAGCATCTCCTGCAGCCTGACAACAAACACACAACACGAACACATAACACAACATCTGTGCTTCCTCTTGACCGCCTGAACACCGACACAATGTGCTCGTCACTTCCTGCTCTTCAACGTTCAGAAAGAGTTGCATCACACAGTGAAATCTTTCACCTCCATTTACCAAACTTCCAGCGTTTGTTGTGGAGCAGATTTGTCGTTCTGCAAAGCTCAAACCAATTTGTGCCATAAACAGTTGGTGATTTTACTGATGCAGAACACTTTAAGGAAGGAACTGCACCCACAAGGACATCAAAATGTCTCCGAGTGTGAGGCCATGTGTGTGTTTATAAATCTGTCTGACAATCATCCTGCAGAAAAAAAAATGTAAATATAAAACAAACGTGTTCCAAATTTAAAAAAAAAAAAAAAAAAAAACTTCTTATAGCAGAGTTTTTTTCCTGATTTGTAGAAAGCTTGCACTGAGCTTTTGCTGATGTCAGACCGTAAAGTCCATTGAGACGTTGTTTGGTATGACTTGACTTTTTCCCACACTGCAGCCCTCCAGGTGGCAGAGGTCCAACACTCATCAGTGCATCAGCAGAAATGAACTCATTAGCTGAGACAGCAGAGCAAATAACACCCAGTGACATGTATCCAGTGACCCAATGACGACCTGAAGAACAGTAACACTGTACTGAAAGCAGTGCACAGAGCATTGAGCTGAACCTCCACTTTTTCTCATGTGCTCCTCACCACAGAGAAGACTTCCCATGTATCAGTTTCTTTAGTCATGGTCAAGGTCAAAAAGCGTCCATCAGATCAGTCCCTGCTCTTTGTCCAGTGGACTCACACACAATCTCTTTCACCTTTCAGGTGACGATCCCACAAGTTTGTTTCTTCAGGTTGTGCCTGGCTGAGCTACAGGGATCGATTCTAGCCGAGTCTCTGCTGGATCTTCATGAAGCCGCCAGAGCGGTCTTCACTGGAAAGGTTCAAAATGACATTTCAATGATCTCACAGAGAAAGAAGCAAAGGGAAACTGTTCACTTCCTGGAAATGTATTTCTCTGCACTGTTGTAAACCTAAAGCATCACATGAGAACTGAGTTCCTGCTGATCTGATCAAAAGTGACCTGGTTACAGCAACATGCTCTTTCTTTTTCTGCACGTTCTCCTTGAATGGACATCCACTGTGCTCAGAGGGCAGGGTCAGTGCCAGCGTTGATTGAGGTACAACATGAGAAGATACATTCACAGCAGAAACTACATTTCAAAAGCAGTCAACCCCTCATGTCTCTCACACTGTGTGCAGGATGTTTTGATCTGATCACTGGTGAGTGTTCAGTCAGTGAATCTCACTCAGTGAACATCATTTCTCCTCCTGAACTCTGTTGCTGCAGGTTCCCACACAGATCTGGAGTCTGTCCAGAGGGTTTCAGTGGGACATCAGATGGTCAGCCGTGGACTGACAATCAGATCTAAAGCCTCTCAACAATGGAGACATGGAAGAATCAGCTTTCACCTCACACTTCAGTATAATTAGACGTCATTAACAAAGCAGCTTTCAGCATGTAGAAATGAAGAGGTCATCAACTCAAATGAAGAGTGAAGAGAAAGGTTGAGGGTCCTCACAGAATGTAAGTGTGCACTTTGGAAAATATGGGCAGTGTTGCACAGAGCTTTCATCTACACAATGAATTTGAATTGGCAGGATTTCAACCAATCAAAATCATTTTAAGATTTTCGTTTGCCTCACAAAGTGACAAAAGTGGTGATTGTGAGTTCAGAGAACTGAAGGATCGAATGCAAACCAACATCAACAGACGTTGGAACAAGTCTTCACTTTGAACTGGATTCAGAGGAGATAAACTTTCTGCAAACAGATGATTAACAGTTGAGTCAGTTGACTTATATTTCATGTAAATGTCCATTTGAACTAATTTTAAGACTTGTGAAAACTGACTCAAGAACAGTAAGAACAACATCCATCAGATGACATCACCATCCTGATCTGATGAAATGAGACTTCACTAATGACCTGATGAGTTCATCTGAGAAGCAGAAACATGATTCAATATTTAACTGAGAGAGACCAGGACAGACAAGCAGCTGATATTTCATGTCCCGCTCATTAATGCAAAACTCTTTCTGTCCAATGAACACATCAATGATGCAGAAAAGTCCAATAATGAGCAGTAAAATAATGTCACAGTGTCTTTAAAGCTGGGAAAGCTCCTCCATCACTCCCTTCATCTGAATCACTGAGAATTCATTAATAGGCAGGAATATAAATGAGATGAAGAAGAAAATAGTTTTGACTGTCTCTGCAAATCTTCTCAAGGAGAGAAAAGGACAACTTTTATCAACAGGACTCAAACAGGGACGACCAGAGAAAAGCAGCAACTCTGGATCTGTTTCTTTATTCTCCAACTTCTGGAGCTAAAAGCTAAATAAATGACTTTCTAACAGTCTTTGATTTCAGCAGTCACACACCATGTCACATTTAAATATGTCCACAATAATCCTGCTTCTTGTTCATCGTTGTGCTTTAAACAGCTGACAGTCGTCCATCCTCGACAAAAGACATGACGATACAGTTGGTGTGAACTCAATGAGCGTCATGTTTGTGAAGTGCAGTCAGCCTTGTGTGGCCTCTTTACTGAGGGTCTGTTTCATCTCCCTCTCTAATGCTGCCCCCCCAGGGCTCTGCTGGATTACATGTATTTAGAGCTGCTCGATGAGCATTTACATTTCAGCTCCAGCAGAGAGGACGAGGCCTCCGGACTTCATCACATATCCATCATCTAAACACACGAGAGGAAACATTGTGATGCTGCTAATAGAACAGCTTGAGGTGATATTTATGCTGCCATGTTAAAGTTATTCACTGAGAGGCCATCCAGCAGACACACAGCAACATGTTTCTGGTCACCTGACGATTACAAGTCAGCGTTCACAGTTGATGCGGGACTTTCTCTACGAGCCAATCACTTGCTTCTGCTCTCTGCTGTGTCATGCTGGACATGAAGCTACACTCAACAGCTGCTGAGGACTCAGATGTAATCTGTGATTCATCATTACTGACTGGCTGTCACAGCTGACCTTCTTACTCTTAACACATTTCTCTGAAGAAGAAAACTACATGAGGATTGAGGATTTTAAATACTCACTCTGACATTTGCTTACTAACAAGCCAAAATCTGCCAATATGCGTCCTTTTTTTAAAAGCTCCATCAAAATACAAGTGTTAGGTAGAAAATAAAAGCTGACTCATCAAATGTAACCGATAAACCACAGGAGACTGTGATTTCAAGTGGTTTTAATAGTTATACTGTTGTGTGAGGCACACTGTAAAGCAGAGAGGTCAAAATGTTTTTTCATGAGGAGGTGGCAGAAAGTAGCAGAGAGGAGTCGTCTGTAGCTGTCGTCAGCTCCACAGTGGCAGGATGTCATGTTTAAACCTCCATCTCTGTCGGTGCCAGTCTTGAATCTTACCTTTGGGACAGATTATGACTCTTTGCTCCCTCACTGTTCCTATCATGGCCTCTCCTGCTGTGACAGGCTGCTCCTGGTCCTTTGCCATGGCTAGAGGCTGCTAATGCCATTCACTTGCTTTAATAGTGGGAATCTTTATGGCAGCCAGCTGAGTAACCTCTGGCAGTGTGTCTGTGTGTGCAGCTGTGTAGGTGTGTAACCTTGGCAGAGGATTGTGTTGTGTTTCTCTCTCCTGGCCTCCTGCCTGCTGTGTCTCCCTTCACCTCTTTGTGGGTCACATCCACTCCTGGAGCCTCTCCTGACGCTGCCAGCACGACACAAACATTAAAACAACAGACCCTGATGCTGAACAATCAGTGGAGAGTGAACCTTGGGTGGGACACATAGTGTGTCTTCACCTGTCACTGTGTCCAGTCAGGTTTTAGCTCTCAGCAACTCACTGCAGGGACAGCCACTGAAATGCAGTTCATCAAACCTAAAAACACAGTCAACAACATGATATACACCTTTTTCTTTCAACATCATTGGAAGACATCATGTTGACCGATATATCAGAGAATTTCCATCTAAATCTGACAATAAAGGGACATAATGGGACATTTTGAACTGTAAAAGCAGGAGCAAAAGGCATCTGCAGAATATGAAGTACAGCAGAAATAAATGAGGTTCATGAATTTTCAGCATCCTCTGTCGAGAGAGCAGATATAAAATGAGCAGCCTTTATGTTTAAACATTTTCACTCCTCATTGCTGAAGCAACAATATGTGAAGCCCTCAGGCTGCTGGAAGCTGCAATGACTCAGGAACAATAGGCTGCTGGATGTTTCTCACTGTGTCTGTTTGTATTTGACATTAAGCTGTTTCATCTTCTCCCACCTCTCATCCCTCCATTGTTACTATGAACTCCTACTCCCACAATCCCTCTCTCCACCCCTGCTCTCCCTCCCTCCCTCTCCATTAGGGAGCTGAATGCTCTGATCAGGTGATGCTGAACTTGACTCATTTCCTGTAGGAATCGATGGCCATGTTTAATCAAATGTTGGAAGCTAATGGCTTTCGTGGGGCTCGGGGGCGGGGCCAGAGTGTGCTGACTCGGGTCAACATCAGACAGAAAGTCAGTGAGCGTGGACGTCCCTCCTGGTGAAAACATTTGTGGCAAGACAGACAAACATGGACAATGTCCACCTCTGGTTACAAACAGCTTCTGGACTCAACAGAACAAACTAGACGAGAAGCTGAGTCTTTCCCAGTTTTGTGCCTTTGCTGTGCAGCAGCCTCTGAGCATTATACTAGAAATCAAACTCATTTCAGTCTTTCAGAGAAGTTCTGCTTTTGTCATTATCAGTTTGCACAAACTGAGTTTCAGGTGGGGTTACTCATCATTTAAGCATTCATCGTTGTGTCTAACGGGTCTCAGTTCACCACTGAAGGTTTATTTTCTTGTCTTGTTCCTGCTGCTCCTCAACACTTTTCTGCTTGTTGTCAAGTTAAAACACAGCCTTAGTTAACTCTTCACTCTGTTACACTGAAGGAAAGATGATTAAACAACTGCTTTTCACCACAAACTCCTCCATCTGTTTCCCCACAATCTCCTTTAGAAAAAAAGGAGGAAGAGTAGCTGAATAAAAATTAGAAAGCCTGCTGGGTGATCACATCCTTTGGTGAGAGTGTCTAAATATTCTCAAAACACCAACATTCAACACCACCATCCTCCCATTCAGAAACAAAGATGAACAGCAGATTACATGAAGGGCAAAGAACACGTTCAACACGCTGACTGAGGTCTGGGAGAGCAGGCAGGGCTCCAGCTGGAGGCTTTGATATGCAGACAAGCCAAGAGGAGGAAGATGAGGAACCAAGATCAAACACCAAACAACAGCACTCTCCTCACACTGAGAGACAGAGAAACTGCTGCAGGATGGATGGATGGATGGATGGATGGATGGATGGATGGATGGATGGATGGATGGATGGATGGATGGATGGATGGATGGATGGATGGATGGATGGATGGATGGATGGATGGATCTGAACTGTTTCTAAAGACAGAAGGACACTGCAGTGATTTCAAAACAAGTTCAGATTTTGTCCTTGGACAGAACCAAATGTTAACTGTGCTCAGGTCCATTAGTATGAACTCACTCTGAAGTTTATGTCACAGATATTTAATAGTTGGCACTAAATCTCTCAAAAGGAAACATCATCCACATTCCTCTGCAGTCTGATCAAGTCAAGAGTGTGTCAACCTTCACACACCTCTGCAACACAAATAGACAGATGAGAAAAAGAGGGACGGAGGAGGTGAAAGTAGAACAGAGGGAGAGCAGGATGAGAAACAGGAACGATAACAGAGGAGAAAACTCTCCTTCATCAGTCTGATCCACGTCATGTTTCTTGTCTGGTCAACTTTTAAATCTTTCCTCTGATCTACAAGTCTGCTCTCTCTCCTGAAGCACCTCTCTCTGTTTCCCCAAAATCTGCTGTGAAGGTGCTGATTATCCAAAATTGTAAACCATCATCTGTTACTGCAACTCTTTAACACCAAACGTCTGCAGGAGAAAGCCTTAAAGGTCCCATATTATGAAAAACCAACTTTTTCTGGGTTTTGGGGTGTTATTTTGGGTCTCTGGTGCTGCCACACACATGCAAAGTGTGAAATAAGACCGTTCGCGCTATTTCGAGTGAGATACGGATTTCTGAAAACACCCTTCCACACGAGCCATTCGCAATTGTCGGTCGCTAATACGCAATAAGGGAACATGTTCCCGCCCACCAGCCAGCACTCCCTCCCCATCTCCCCGGTGTCTCTCCACCCACCAGATACAGCACTACCACAGATACACCATTTCGTTATCGAAAGCACCGTGTAGGTAGGGGCGCTACACGCATTGTTCTGTTGTTGGCTGTAAAGAGCAGCACAAATCGCTCCATCGGCTCCCAGACATTCAATTTTTTATTGGTATTTCACTGAAATCGCAATATTTCTCCAACCTTAACCAAAGCACTTTTGTTGCCTGAACCTAACCACAATCAGGAGTCTGGACCTGAACCCTGGATTCTGCTGTCACAGTCCTGCACTTTGTATAACCACCATCCACCTGAAAAACATCCCTGCAGCTCCCGCTCTACATAAATTTACTGTTTCAGTCACTTCAGTCAACAATTTAGTAAAATACAAACATCATTTCTGAGAGTCAGGGCTGCTGAAATGGTTTGTTCCTCATCTACAGGTGTGCAGCTACAGAACAGCTGGGTCTTATCTGCTTTACCTTCTGCTGTCACGCCACAGCTCTCACATCTGATCTCACTTGAGCACAACAACAAGCTTGGAACATAATGTCACTGAACACTGAGTTTGATCAATGTCTCTCTTTCCGAAGGGGTTGAAATTATCACTGTATAAACTGGAATGTGAGCCTTAAAATGTTGAAATTGAAGTCTGAAATATTTTCTAAATGCTGATAACATTTTGCTGCAGATCTCATCTCCAGTGAAAATGGTGAAATGTCAGAGGTTGAATGAGGTTTAGCACAGAGAAGCAGCTTAGTCCCGCCTGGCTGAGAGCAGAAGGACCTGACATATAGATGAGACATGATCTCACCAAGTGGGAGATTCTGCATTGATATTAATAATGGAGTATTTTAGGGGCTGTGCAGGAGGCTACACAAGACAAGGGGAGCAAGCAATGCATCCATATTTTATTATCATTCTGCAGACCTGAAGACACAGCTGCTTCCCAGAGACAATATGAAAGCAGCAGCGGTCTCAATTAAAGGCCATGAAGTACAGAGAACGACGGCCTGGATTCTTTTAAAACTGACGTCACACAAACATACATGGCTTTAAGGTGTGATGGAGAAAAGGAGTCACTGAAAAAAGAGCAGACGTTGTTGCTGCATTTGAATTGTGAGGCTGAACTACTGTAACCTGCAGACTTTACTCAGTTTGTAGAAGACTGAGATTCAAACACAATTTCTATTTAGTATCTAGCAGAACATATGTTGACCTGAAGTCATGTTGTCTGTTCTCTCCACTTTATTTCTGCAGATATGAGTCGTGGTTTCCATCGTCATCGTTCATGCTGTGTGTGCTCATCATGAATATTCATGTGTGTGTAGCACAGTTTCAGTGAACGGCCTCTCTGTGGAGTCTCTATAAGACTCGTAGTGATCCATCAACAAGACAAGTGTCATGTTGGAGTCAGAGGCAGAGCACGTATTGTAACGTCTGTAAATGATTCTTTTTCATTCATGGAAGCACAATATGTCTATCCTACATTATTCTCATCAACCCACTCACATTGGCTGTCATCCAATCATATTCTTTTTTTGGCTAATGTCAGAAAAAGACTGAATGACAACTGACAAAACATGTCAGTATTCATGTGACGTCAGTGGACTTCACACCTTTGTTCTGAGCTCTTCTCTTCACTTTACAGAGATGACTTGGCAGAGGTGCACCTGAAGCCCACAAACCCCTCAAAACTCCTCAGTGTGTGTTGTCTGCTCTGCTTGGTTACACAAACTTCATGATGCACAGCAAAAATACATTTCAAACTAATTATGGCAACAGCTCTAACAAGGCAGGTGATGCTTCCAGCTGTCTTCCACAACTGCTTGTTGTCTGTATGAAGACCTTCCCTTTCAGCTGACTGACTCCCTGCAGACGTCTAACAGGGAAGCTTCAACCTCACACACGTCTGTGCTCTTGTGCACAGGCCTCTTCTTCAGCTTCATGCTCTAGATTTTTCTCTTATGATAATTTGTTCAGATGAACTTATCATCCAAGTTTGGATAATGAGCCCCCCTGTCAGCTGGCTCCAGGTCCCCTCCATAAATCAGTCTGTACTCATGGTAAGGGGAACTCTTGTGAGAGCACGGCTCTGCTTGCCAGGCCTGAACTCCCCGTGCGCTCGTCCTTCTAACAGCCAACTGTCTGTCCAGCTGTCACCATGCTTTCATGATCGTCATGCAGTCTGTTGCTGCTCAATACTCAACATTTAGTTATTCAAAGTATCAGGTAAAGAGTAACTAATACTCTGAAAAAGAAACAGAATTTTAAATGGGCAAATTAACAAAGTATAACAAGGTCTTTGTGTATTATTCAACATAATATTAAACAGCAAAGTTCAATATGCAGAGATTAGTGTGTGTGTGTGTGTGTGTGTGTGTGTGTGTGTGTGTGTGTGCGTGTGCAGCTGTTGATAACCTGCAGCAGGATCCTTTTAATATCTCCACCACGCTTCATTTGTCCTGTTAATTAACACTTAATCTGCAGACTTAAAGGACGTCAGAACCACATGCAACATTTTCATTGGTCCATTTAAAGGCTCATGTCTGTTCCTAAGACAAACACACTTTGACAAGTGACAAATCAGAAGCTAAAATAAATGAACAAATCAAGATTTCTTTTCAAATTCTAAGCGATACTGACAGTTGGACAAAGCAACATTTAGCAACAACCATAAAACTGAAGTTGTTCATACTCAACTAACTACTGGGTGACAAAAAGTTGACCAATCAATCTCTGCTTGTGATCATTGTGCATATTTACACTGAATGACTTCACAAAGGTCTCTCACAGAGATCGGTACATTTCATGATGTTCCATCATCTCACATCGATCCTGTTATATTCCTGGAAAACATGTTGAAGTCTTTCTTTTCTTCTCTTCTTTGACTCTTTTTTCTGCTCCTCTTCCTCCTCAATCAAATCACCAGGACTGAGTCTCATTTTTCTTTTGCTTTTAACCAAAGTTTACTTATAAAAGACAATCTGAATGCAGCATAGTGGATGTGACAAATGAGACGGAACGTCAGCAAGACTGAAGAAAGTAATGAAGCCTTGATGCATCTATCTGTCACTGCAGGGGGAAGAGACAGAGAGGGAAATAAAGACACTAACACTGAGCACAGTTTCCTCCATCCAACTCTCTATCACTATGACGATCACTGCACCTAAAGTCCAAATATAGTGCACTAGAATTAAGACCTAGAATACCTGTCTGTCTTTTCTTCCTTCTTGCGTCTCCTCTCAATGTCTCTTTGTCTGTCTCCTGTCTCCTTTTGTTGTCTCCAGTTTCAACACAACGTTAAACTGAACTCTGCTGAGCAAGCCTTCCTCTGAGACTGCACACACTCTGATCCCAACCACGACACTGACCCCAAACATGCACAGCAAGTATTTCATGAGCTTGTTGTGGGACACAGTAGCACAAAGACCAGAGAGAGACACTTCCTGATTCAGTCCATCCATCTGTTCATGCTCTAAAGCTCTATTTCAGGGTTACAGGGGGCTGCAGCCTCTCCCAGCATGCACTGCACACAGAAAGCATGGTACACACTGGTCATGTTCTGATAGCTCAGGCTGAGAAAGTTCCTTCTTTATGTGGAAGAGTGACAGAACACCATTTTTTCTTCCAAACCAGCTCTGAGATGAACAACTACAGGAAATCACACCTGCTGGTTTCATATTTGAGCCAAAGCATTCAGTCAGTGGGGAGAAAGGCGGCTGTTAAAGGGCGACTGGTGAGAAGCTGTGAGAAACCCTGATCACTAATGCAACTGGATTACGTCCTATGTGCACTGATCTGGCCTTGATTCTTGAGCAGTGAATAACCCTGGTGAAAACCAGAAGAGAGGCTGATGACAGACTGCTATATGAGCAGACTGATAAATACCCTGAATGTTTCTCTCCCTGCCGACGTCTCTCAGCTTCTTCTCTGTGTCAGTGACAGAGCTCATTACCACAGCCAAGAGCCACACCAAAGCATTTCACTCAACACATTAAAAGAGAAGCAGAAAATGCAGCACAGTGCATCACACTGTCCACAAATGCACGATCACACACTGGAACTAGTGTCAACATAAATGCACTAATGTGCTCATTCCTCTCTGATTGTTTGGAGGGTCTCAGCTATGAGCAGGACAGAAATGTCAGACCGACCAGGTCACACAAGACACACCTTTCACTCCAGAGTGTCTTCAGCAAAGACATTTATGTCAATACGAGCTGCTCTCAGTTTGCATTTGGAAATAGTTTCTAGCCAAAGTTTGGTTCTTGCAAGTCAGCAGCACTCAAGAAACAAACTCATGCAGCCACATGTTTGCTTTTCTTTTGCTGAAATGCTGTCATGCTGACTGACAGAACAATGAAACTGTATGCAGCTGTGGCTCAAATCACACTCATTGACCTCCCAAACCTGCTTATCTATCCACCCAGAACACGTCACATTTACAGTATGTCAGTGAAGTTGTGGAGTGGATGATCCACAGAAGCCAAGGACAGCATCAGTTCACTGGCAGATGTGTGGACGCCTGTCTCAGTCTGTGTCATGAGTCAGTGTCTTTATGGCAATGAAACACAGAGAAGCACAAAGAGTTGAGACCTAATGGTCCTCTCAGTTATACTCCATCCAATCAAAGGGTCAACAAAGGCTGTGCAAGCCCAGTTACTGAGATCCAGAGTACAAGGAGCAATTCTCTGATTTGATCTTGAAAAAAACAAGTGGGAGCAGAAATGTGCTCTGATATTGATCAGCAACATTTCTGAGAAACTTACAGACTCATAAAAGGCTCCTTTCACAGTGAACGTGACCTTTTGTTGTCTGGGATCTGTGTGTGTTGAGCTCTCTGACAACACTTCAGCTACGAGCTGCGTTAGAAGAGAAACTTTTGTCCAAACGTTGTTTTCATTTCATCAATTCTCCTTCATATTAATCACCAGATCATATATTTTATTTCCTCATGTTTCCTTTGAATGTGTCCACATATTTAATGCTTAAAATAAACTTCCAGCTCGTTCTGGGTGAACCGACAGTTTACGCCTGGAGTTGGATTGTGTGTGTTTTGGACAGTAAATGTTTTCAGTCTGATCTCACAGACAAACAAAGAAAGTCAGCTCTTCAGAGAAAACTACGATGCTATACAAGAGCTTGTCAGGTGACGTTTTTATTGTAAAGGAGCATGAAGCTCAGCAAAGGAGAGAGATGATCTCTGATGAGTTCAGTTTGCTCTTAAACACAGATGCTGATCCTGTGTTTGTTCCAGCTGTTGATTTCCTCACGAACATGAAAATCTTCTTAATACACTAACAGCAAATGAAACCTCCCTAAATCTCTGCTGTGTTGTGATTTCCAATGAATCCAAATAACAGTTATTTGTGTGAGCAGGGGATGCAGTTCACACTGTGAATAATAAAATCCAAGTCAATATCATTAGCAAGAGAGGAAAGTAGGACTTTAAATCAGTGGTCGGTCTGTGCTTTGGTTTCAGTTTCAGGTTAGTTGGCTTTATGGAAGTGGAGGAGCTGAGCTGAACCTCCAGAGTCCTCCATCCACCCACTGTGTGTTAACCATCTGCTACAACTGAACACCAGCAGCAGGCCGATCAGAGCGTTAAACAAAACATGACGTGGACATTATTTTATGACAAAATCATGTTTCCGAACAATACCGCTGGAAGATTTCAACTCTCAGTGCTGCTTGCTGGTGTTTAGGGTCACCATCTGCAGCTATTAATGAGCTCAGGGTTGAAAACAATGCCAAGATGATTCATGTTGTGCTCAGAGTGGTCAGCCATGCTAACAATGCTGACAGCAGGGGACACATTAAAGATGAAGAGTTGGTTGGAGCTTTGGAGCTATGAGGCTGTACAGGCTGGATGAAGAGTGTGAGATCAATTTATTATGCTAATTTAGCTGCTGTACTCACACAGCTGAAGCCCGAGTGAGGGGGTGTGATGTGAAATGTGTGTGCGTATCAACAAGCTGTGTGTTCACTGGACTCTGTGTGTAATGGATGTAATGGTTTGGAGTGCAGAAGTGAACAGGTGAGTGTCAGGCTGTGGACTGACTGCTAATATTATTATTACACTATATTTCCTAACTGTCACTCACTGACTGTGTATTAGACAGCTGAATCCCCTCATGGATGAAAGTGTGTGTGAGAGGATCGACAGCACGGAGGCTGCAGATATGGACTGAGGACAGTCAGGTTATGGACTGACAGCTCGTCTCAAGACCTGTCCAAGAAGAGACGACATCAGTCTACTGAGCTGCACCTGAACGTTTCACGACCCGTGAACCAGACCGACTAATGACCCACAGTCACAGCGAGCAGCAGAAACATGGTCGTCATTCAGCTGATACTGAAGAGTTGCTCTGTTCATGATGTGACACAGTGAATCCATTACTGTGAAACAACAACATCACTGCAGTTAGCAGAGATGCATCATGTTAGCAAATAGCTGCTTTGACCATCATTGACTTTGCTCTAATATCACACTGATGACTTTCACAACACATTAGATAAACTGTGATGAATGTGTCACTGCTGACAGTCAGTCATCAGTGTGGTGCTTTGGTTCAGGGAACAAACCCACAATAATCTCCACTGTTTGACCCCACTGACCTCAAAAAACACTGTTCAAGTCTGAGAGTGAAACTGTAACTTGACTCAGTGAAGGCCACATTAATGATGCCGTCAGTCTAAACAATGTCTCTGTTGGTCATTTCAGTGTTCAACATCCAGACAGAACAATGAGCTGCTCAGTGAAATGTTCAGCTGTTTGTCATCAGTGAAGGTTCACCTTGTGTGAAAGTAAATAAATGACAGTCAGAGAAACGTGTCAGAGGAGACTGAACCATTGTGAGGAACACAAGGTGACACAGTTGTGTTTGACTGATGATGCTCTGCTCTCTGGGAATCTCTGAATGAATGCAAGCAGCAGAGAAGAGATGCTGCCAGAGGCAACGACTCTCCACTACAGCTGTACACAACAAAACACAGCACACACATGTCACTGAGACACGACATCAACATGACGCACACAGCGAGGGACGCCATCACAACATAATTACTAATAAAGCAGAATGTGAGGAGGACTGTGAGCTCGAGAGAAAACACAAGCAGAAACTACAGAATGAAGCAGGTAGAAATCTGCAACACACACACACACACACACACACACACACACACACACACACACACACACACACACACACACACACACACACACACACACACACACACACAGTGTGCCTGGCAGGATGCCATTAAAATCATCCAGCAGGTGCTGCAACACTTGAACTGTAGAGCAGATGTCTCTCTCACACACGCACACGCACACACGCACACGCACGCACACACACACACACACACACACACACACACACACACACACACACACACACACACACACACACACACACACACACACACACACACACACACACACACAGAAGGCAGTGCTGATGAACATGTGAATAAACTGATGTTGTAATCTTGATGTTGTGTTTCTGTTGATGAAATCATTCTAATAGTGGAACACAGCAGCTTGTTGGAGCTTAATTTCCCTTTAATTTGCTTTATTTAACGTCTGAAAGCCATAAAAAGTCACAACACTGATCTGATGCTGCAATGACTGGGACAGAGTGTTACTGTGCTCCTCTTCACACACACTCTCCCTGTTTGATGTGAGCAACGCTGCAAAAATGAAAGTGATCAAAGAATCATCTTCTTCATCTTCAACAAGGTTTTCTTCTGGAGACGTTTCAGCGTTAGAATAAAGTCACAGTTAAAACATCAAATATTTGATGAGAAAACAGCTCACACGGCTGCAGCAGCACTGAGTCTCATTAAAGAAGAGAAGCTCCAGTTATGACCACCTGCAGCGGATCAATGCAACAGAAGTGACACCATGTGACGAAGAATCAGAATATTATCAGCTCAGTCATGTCTGATCGTGGAAACACAAAGCTGATAAATCAATGAAGCAAAAATATCTTGTTATTTAGTTCCACTGCTGTAAATCTCAACTGCTCTGTGGAGAATCTGTGACTGTTAAACACTCGGCCATTTCATTAAATATACATGAGTTTGAGATGTTGCTGCTGCTTCAGATTAACGAGACAAACACGAGGCCCAGACTGGGTAATAACATACAGGTGGAGTAATAAGAGGGCAGATGGAGCAGACTGGTCCGACACCATGTTTATTTGTCCAGCGGCAAAAGCAATTTGGCTTCAGATAAGCTACCGTCACACTTTGTTCCATGAATGAAACGCTGTCTTTTGTCAGCACCTCCAGTGGTTTGTGGAGCAGTAAATCATTGACAAAGAATGGGATGCAGTCATTGTTTGTTGTTTTCCTGTCTCTCATCAGTTCTCATCATTAGAATAAATATAAAGAAAATAATTTGGGAGAGGAACAACAAGACATTTCAGCATCCAGTGTGAAGTTGTTGCATCCACATGGCGTCCAGCTGCTCAGAACTTTCTGCATCTTTAGCGAACGTGACGCTTCAGAGCACATTAAGGAACCGGCTGTTCCCTCACAGACGACAGAGACAGCAGCTCTGACCCAACCAGGTTTCTTCATCCAACACAGAGAAAAGACCAGAACCATCACTGCACAGCAGCTCCCACCACTGTCTACTTAGACAGCAGTCAGTGGAGCCCCAATCTAACTCTGAAGCCTGTTTGTCACTGAGCTGCATGAGGAGGTCGATGTGATGGTGGATGGTGGAAAGCCAAAGAGACAAAGAAAGAAAACGCAGTGAGAGAGAGATTCTCTGAAGCTCCATCTTTGTGTCTCCATGGTGTGTGATCACCTCAGGAAAGGCAACAGCTGTGTCAGAGACAGAAATGTAAAGTGTTTGGCTGAAGAGCGCAGAGCAGGAATTAGGATTTGATCATTTTTACACACATCAGCACATTCAGGAACGTAAGCTGAGGCAAGACGCCGACTTCTACCTCTGAACAGAGCGTGTGTTAAATCAGTCCAGCACACAGCAATTCAAAGCACTGTGACAACAGCTGAGAGATTATAGAGCTTCATGTGACACACTGGTGTCACTCAGCTCTGGACTGCAGATGGAAATGATGGAGGTCAGTTCTCAGTGATCTGACTCAACACACAAAACAGTCTTCAACAAGCTTTGACACTGACACACACTCTGAATGTAGAGTCTTACTGTCTCTGCTGAGGTCCAGTGTGGAGGTCAGGAGGTGGTGTCCTCATCACTGCACACGCACGCACGCACGCACGCACGCACACACACACACACACACACACACACACACACACACACACACACACAGAGTGCAGGGTCAAACTGGCCGCTCTTACCTGAAAGACAGAAAAAGAGGAGGCAGACTGTGAAGATTTCACTCTCAGGTTTCAGGTGTTCTTTCTCTTCACATCATGTTTCCCACAAAGATCCACCTTCTGTCATTTGTTTGTCAGCCATGAAACACTTTCACTGTGAGCACTTTACATCCAGCTGAACTGTGACTTTAAGGCGCCTCCAGAAAGAACAAATGAAGCTGACCGTTTCAGAGACATGTTTGTCCTCTCAGAGGAGTCCTTGTGAACAGTGATGTGAACACCACATGAGATGAAAATGAGACTCCAACAAATGAGACCATGAAGGCGAAATCAGCCAAGTGTTCCTCTTCTCTGCTGGATTCATGGCTGCATTTCACTTGATAACAGCTTCTCGCTGTTGCTTTGTGTCTCCTTAGTGAGTCCTTCACATCACAGGAGATGTGAAATAACACTTCTGGCTTCCTCTGACCAACAATCTGTCTGTTCTCACACATCTGATGGTCTGCAGGCAGAGAATATAAGTAACACTATTTCAGGACATCATCGTAAACTCCAGCTGTGACTCATGAGAGGACAGAGGTGAGGAGGCGTGGAACTCCTCGTGAGTGATGACAGAATGATGGAAAATAAGTCACGTCAGGGTTTCATCTTTCAGTCGATAATATGAGGAGAAACAGCTTCTCTGTGAAGATGAAGCTCTGAGCAGCAAACTAGAATGTGCAAACATCACTGACAGTGAGTCCACACAGTGATGAGGAGCCTCCTGTGGTGACTGTGACGTCCACCTGGCAGGAATCAGGCTCATTCAACGTTTCACCTCTCAAAAACGCTCCTCTACAGGTAGAGAGAGAAGAGGCAGACATGACGCTGATTCACCTCTTGACTGGAAAAGTCGCTCCATCACATTTCCAGTGATGACATGAAATGAACAAAATGGGATAAATGCAATAATCTCCAACAGCGGTAATTACTGTTAAAGACTGACTCGTTCATAAATACTGTCAACAGCAGCTCAGCAGCTAGAACTTCTGCAGACGTCAAGCAAACACACACTGATCATCATCACGAACACAACCAAGTGACTAACCAAGAAGCCTGAAGGGGAAAAGCAGCAATTATTCATGACAGCATCAATTATAGAGCTGCTACAAACTCAAATGAAACGGCTGGAAAATGTGTAGATTTTAGAGGAAGAAAACATCCTCAAACTGTGACACCACACAGCTACACAGGTGAATGAAGAAGAGGTCATTCCCTGGTTTTCACTAAATCCTCCCTGAGGCTGTGTGGCTGCACAGGCTGGATGATGCCTTCAGGCTCCTCTGTTGCTTTTCAGCTGCTGCTTTTCACGAGGAAATGAGAGACAAGACAACAGAGCGTCTGTCTGCTGTCTAACTCTGTCCACCCCCCTTAATCCCCCATTATTTCATCCCTCTGCTTTTAGAATATGTGGGATGTTCAACCCTCCAACCAACCAGTGCAGAGACAACAAGCCCTGCAGACTCTGGCTGAGACAAAGACATTGTCCCCCTCCCTCTGAGGGTAGAGACAGCATCACATGAGGCTGTTCACCACAGCTGAGCTGCTGTGTGACTCTGAAGTAAAGATGTTTCAAATCAGAGCTTCAGTCTGGTACAAACCAAAGGAATCACACAATAAACCTGATGTTGTGTTCAGAGGCAGTGATGAAGATCAGCGGCTCACAAACCCACACACAGCTTCCAGCCAATGAGTCAGGCAGAATTAACGAACTGACAGCAAGTCAAAACTGGTCCAACTTCAGAGGATAGACTGTCCCTGGTGGACATCATGGATGTGTTCTTCTCTGAGTTTACATGTGGTGCAGAGAGCAGAGAACAGCAGGTCAGGAGAGGTTGAAGAGGTTCAGAAAAAAGAAAGAAGAAAGAAAGAAAGAAAAGACAAATGACGGTGAACCAGAGGCAGGATTCTGCTCCAAAGGTTTTTGGCATCAGGAACAAAATATCCTGATAATGTGTCAAAGTACCGTCAACTAAATGCAGTGAGGCGCGTTACACAGACAACGTCTTTTCTCTGACCCTGCAGGAGTTTATCTACCAGAGCTTAGTCTGATCCCACTGCCAGGAGGCGAGCAGAGGACATGAGCAGTGAAAGTCCAGCAGGACGGACAGACTGCAGGACGCTCAGTTCACCTCCACGGACAGAAAAATGAACAGATCCAAAGCTGAAGTCAACGTTCTGACAGAAAAGACCACAATGAGTCAAGAAACGGCATCACGCAGTGAAAGAGAAGAAACACACACACAGAGGACCAACACACACACACGGAGACAAACTCAAAGTTTGTGACACTGAACAACAAGAGAGTAAAGTGAGAGTAAAAACATGAAACACAGGCCTCCACACACACTTTGACTCCCACACACAGATTGGAACAAAGCTGTTTATCCACTGCCTTCAGTCAGAGAGCCCATTGACTTCCAGCTAGAAACAGACTGAACGAGTCAACACACAACCATTCCTGTCCTCAGTCTGGATTTATGACCTGAACACTGGAGGACTGTGTCCACACTGCAGGGGGGACATGGACAAACACTGTTTACATGTCAAATTCATGTGTGTCCCAACACGTCAATTTCTACATGATGTGACTGAAACAGGACTGACGTCCTGTCAGAGGAGACGCAGGTGGAACTGGAGATCCAGACTCAGCTGTCTGTCTGGTCCATATGGACGACAGTGTCCTCCAAACAAAATCAGATCTGGCTTGTTTGCAGAGGCAAAAAGGAAGAATTGAGACTATTTGTTTTGATCAGTGCAATGAGTGCAGGCTGTCCAGCTGAATTTGCAGCATTTCTCACTCAGCTTTGTTCTCGATCATGTGACTAATTTATGTGGATACTTCCTTCATCAGCGGCTGGACGTCATGAAATGAACAGGCCTCCAGTTATTATAGTGGCACATATTCAATAACAGCTCAACAGACTGGAAATATACTGCTGGCTTCAGGCCTCTGCTCCCTTTTGTAAACATCTGAATCCACTGATCAGCCAGAGAAATGACAGAATCTTCATTCTGGGAAAGTCACTGAAATGTGGATGAGCAGCATGACGCAGTATCAGAGGTGTTTTCTTCAACAGGATTACCTGTTTGAATGAAGGATTCATAGAAAGCACATGTGTGGATGTATTTAATGGGTGAACACTTAAACCAAGCAAAAGGCTTTAATCCTGTAATCCCATAATACACTCTCACCTCTGATTGTTATTGGCTCTAAACTACAGAAACAAACATCTCGTCATTTATTTGCTCAGTGTGACAGAAAGCGAACACTTTCAGCACTCTGCTGTTTGCTGACAAAGACGCTCTGATGACGTGACGTCAGCAAATCAAATGAACTGATTTTTGAGGCAAAAGTAATTCACTGTCCACCGTGTGTGCTCCCTAAAATTGAGTGATTTTATGAATTATCTCTGATCCAATAATACTGAGAACTTCTTTTGTTGTTGTTGTTGTTGTTGTTGTTGTTGTTGTTGTTGTTGTTGTGTTCACAGGCAGCAGGGATTTGTTGGAAGCACCTGACAACAACCACAGCTGAAGGGAGGACGCCTCTCCTTCTGCTGTCAGTCCAACTGTCACACATAGTGTCAGGATTCATTTACTGCACCACCGTCTACTCACAGCCTCACTTATTATGGGATGCTTCACCATAACCTGTTTCTGTTTCATTGACAGAAACAAACACTTTACTGCTGCAGGTGTTAAAGGCCATTTTATTAAAATGTGGAGAAAAATGAAACATACTGAGGTCATTAGAGAGCCGCATGTTGGTGACTGAATGGCTGAAAGGCTCCTCTTTCACTGACAGCATCACAGAGGAGCATCAATAAGAGCACAGGACCAATACTGGTATCAGTAAAATCCTGAGTCCATCCCTGTGTAACATCATACACTACATGTATAAAACTACATGTATTCATCCTCAGCCTTTTAGTCCTGGTCCTCTGTTTGGAAGAAATGTCGAATCACAGCATCATCAGTCAAATATTAGAGGGTCAACTGTGTATTGACATCGTTCAGCTCAGGTCAGGTGATGTTCTGTCTCTGGAAACATGCGAACTCACCTGAGGAGTGAGGCACAGACAGACTGGGGGAGCGTCCTCCAGCTGCAGACACAGCGATGTCCAAATGCACACAAGCTTTTGGTTTGATCACAGTGGATATGTGACCACACACAGTCATGAAGAACAGAGCTCTCGTGCTCTTTCACCTGTGCTTTGTTCACCTCTGGTGACAAATCCTTTAACCTAACAAACCTTCAGCAGCACGAGCCTTTCAGCTGCCATCTCTTCCTCTGAAAGAGCTCCAATATACAGCAGCCTGGACCATAAGGCTGCTGTAATAATACTTATTATTACTATTCATCCAATCGTCGAAAACATCCAGTTTGGCTGGCAGCAGTGCTTCATCCTCGCTGCTGCACACACACCTGGAGGCATTCAGAACACACACATAATTACAGCCATCAAAGGTACTCTCAGGTCCCATTGGTGCTCCAGGACAGAGTAAAGTGTCTTTGTAAGAAGTTAAAACAACATGAAGCAACACAAACAGAGACCTCACTGACGACGAACCCCCTTTCTCTTCAGGAGGAAACAAGTTCCATTAAAAGGACAAAAGTGTCCAGATTCTAACTATGAATCTTCCAGAGAGTCCGAGGTGAGGAACTTCACAGGAAAGATGCAGAGGAGATTAAAGGAAACACCAGACTAAATGTTTTGGCACCCAGAGAACATCTCCTGACTGATTCCCACTTTCAGAATAATTAGGTCCATCAGATAAATCTGATTTCAGCAAAATCACAACAGGCCTGATGAACAAAGCCAAGACCAAACCACCTTTCATTTCTAACGAGAACTCCTCACGAGCTCACTTTTCTCTTTCAATGAGGCGACTTTGTTTCTGCCTGTAAAAGAGAAGAAAACACCAGCAGAGCCTGAAACTCAGAGACAAACAGTTTATCTAAAAACCACCAGCAGAGACAGAGGAAGAGGAGCGCACACTCTTCAGCTCTGATGCACGATGAATTTCTCTTCCCTGAATCAACCATGAAGTCCTCTGCTGCCAAAGAAAAGACGTCCATGTTTTGCATGTTTCCATGGTCAGAGACTCCCAACTAGGGCTGGGCGATAGAACGATAGTGATATGTCTCGCGATAGACACGTCATCAATATCAATATAAAATGCGTTCGATAAAGCATTCGATAATTTTTTTTTCTTCGTTGGAAGAAACCTGAAGTTGCGAAGCGAGGTTGAACAAAGGCACTCGCTCTCAGGTAACCGAGCAACGTAGGGAGTAATCGCTAATCAGTGAGAGAGACACGCTAACACGCCAATCATGTAACATTATCAAGTTCGGTTGCGCCGTGTCGTTGTCACGTGTTTGTTGCTCCGCGAGGAGCGAGATGAGAAATAGAAAGTGAGCGCTGCAGCGAGCGAAGAAATCGTCGATAGAACAGGGAAAGTCAGCTCAGTATGGAGTTTTTTAGATTTTATAAGTCGGACCATATTCAGACCAATGTGGTCTGTGACTTATGCAAGACTGTCGTCCCCACCAAGACCGGTAACACCACAAACTTATTTAACCACCTTAGCCGCGCTCACTCTTTGGAGCGCAGCCGTATTCGCCAACGTCCGCCAACCGCAGCACCACCGCACAAGCAGCTGACCGCCATGCAGAGGTATCTGCTTCAGTGCCTGATGATAAATCACCTAAAAGCACAAAGACGTAACGGAGGCAGCGGCATATCATATAGCTAAAGACATGCTTCACTGAGCACTGAGGAGAAGCCAGGTTACAAACATCTCTTACATGTACTTTTTTTTTTTTTAAACACACTCGCAATAAAAATATAATAGAATAGTTCATGTATGTTTCGAGTAAGAAGAGTGACTAAAGTTGTTCATATGTCTAGGCTGGTTTTATAGTTCAGTCAGTGTTACTGTGCTGTTTATCATGTTTGTTTGTTTGTTTGTATGTTACAGATGTCAAGTCTACCTCAGTTTCTGCTATGTTTCCAAAACACTGCACATATTTAAAAACATTTTATTCAGCAGAAGGTGAATCAGCTTGTGAACTTCCTGCACTAAACCTGCAGAAAAAAAGTTCTCAGGTTTCTCTGTTTACATTTTTACACTTTTTTTACATTTTTTATTTGAGTGTTTTCCATGGTTGTGTTGACATTTCCTTTCCTTTCTACCTTGATAGCTGAGGGGATTATAATCAGAGGAAGGTTAAATTTAAAATAAAAATGTTTAAATTGAATGTATTTTTCTCCTGGTCCTTATTTTAAATAGGTCATAAAAATATCAATAATTATCGATATCGACCAATATAAAACACTTATATCACAATAGAGTTTTCAGACATATCGCCCAGCCCTACTGTGAACCCACCAACACTGAATCACCAAAAGATGTCAGAATCACTGAAGCACAACTTTTACAGCAAATGATCTGTTTAAAGCTGCAGCCGAGAGGAAGATGAGGATGTTTTTATCCACTGTGGACTGAAAGAAACTGGCAAACATGAATATCACTGACAGTCGCTGCTCATGTTGATCTCACTGATGATCACAAACTGTTTCTGTAATGTTCACTTCTTCCAGCATTTTCTCCTCCGTCTCTCTCCTGCTCATTGGTTGCACTTTGAAAAGCCAGCAGCAAACAGGGTCTATGGGTAAACTATGGATCTTTGATTCAACTCTTATCACGTTCCCTCTCTTCTGAACAGCAGATGAGCATAAAAGGACATTATTTACTACTGAGAGAGAAAAACACACAAAGAGAAGCCGAGTGAGTCCAGTCAGCACCTGGACTTCAGGTCTGTCCTGGTCCTGGTGTCTCTGACTCATCAACTAACATGATTTCCTCCTTCATATCAACCCTCTGTCCACTCTGACTGCTGTGTGTCTGTGTGCTTCATGTGTGTTTATGTGCTGAGCTCCTGTGCTGGTGTGAAGCTGTGAAAAGCTGCTGAACAACATCAGATTCAAGAGCTTCAGTCTGTTGTTCCGAAAAGCATCCTGGAAAACAAACAATCAGCAAACATGGAGGATCAGGTGAGAGCTTCTCCCAGTAAAAAGGCTCCTGCTCAGCAGCTGACTGATTCACAGAGCAAATCAAAAGACATGAAAACATGAACTGAAATGTCTCAAACCACTGCTGCTGCAAACACACTGTCCAGCTTCTGCTGGATGTGAAGAAGAAAACCTTTTACAGACACTTTTCAGGCCTACAGGGGCTGAGTGCTCCACGTTTAAAGACATGACAGGGAGGAAAAGCACTTCAGGCTCATTGGACATGAAAATAACCTCAACAGAGAGACTCGCTTCCTGTTCTGAATCCAAACAACTTTCATAAACACACAAACACAAAACTCATGAACAGATGAGTGTGATGTTAATCCAGTGATTTCTATCATTTAAAGGAACATCAGCGAGAGGTGAAGGTCTTTATGTTGGTCTGAAACATCAGTGTTTTCATTTCCACTGAGCACAGAAACGCTTTAACTCCTGAACTGACCAACTGCTCACTGCTGGTTCAAACACTGACCCTGAAGACCTGACAGTGTTTTCTCACCCAAACTGATTTCCTCATGACGTCAAACTGAGCAGCCGATCGATCATTTTACCAAACGTTCACATTTCAGAGCCGCTGGACTTCCAGTGTGGAGAGCATCATCGCTGACATTTAATTACAAAAGCAGACGAGAGAAAAGACGAGAAAACTAAATCTTCCTCATCCTCCATCCACCCTTTCTCCTCTTCATCCTGCTACCGTCATCTCTCCTGCTCACAAGAGTTGCCTCTTCCTCCTGTTTCACACCACACACTGTTTCCTCCTCCTCCCTTCACTCAAGTGTATCACACACACTCTGTCTCATCCACCTCACACACACTCCTCACTAATAAGAGTCTCTGCCAGCACAAGAGCAGCACCAGAGGAAGACTGACTGATCCAATCTACGATGCAGACATCATGAGTCAAAGAGAAGAGACGAGCGTGAAGACATGAAGGTATTTCAAGCAGGCTGAGAACCAAAAGTGAGATAGAAATGAATTTATCTGACAATTTACACAAGCGCACACACACACACACACACACACACACACACACACACACACACACACACACACACACACACACACACACACACTCCATCAGAGAGCAATGAATGCAGTGTGTGAGTGGAGCTGACAGTGGAACAGCCTCCACATGTTGGTGCTCTCCTCTACTCCTCTGCTGAAGCTGGCAGCTGGACCATCAGCCTCTGAGGCTGCTCTCTTCTCTGTGTCACACACTGCTGCTGGACATGAAGACTGATGTCAGATCAGCTCAGCTCCACTCATCACTAACTTGACTGAGAGCAAACACAGCTCGACTGTAAAGTGTCAGGCTTCTCCATGAGGAGCTCTCTCTGTCATGTCAGCTGTTTTCAGGAAGGGAAGTCACTTCACATACCTTCAGAACTCGAGTCAGCAGCAGACGGACAGAAGCACAATAAACATCCACGGTAGCTGTCAATTCCCTCTCAACTCCGGTGTTTCCTAGTGGAAAACGTCAGGACATGAAATGAAAAGAATGAAACGATCCCTTGCCTTGAAATCCAAAGAGGAAAGCGACGCCGGGGATCCACACGGTGTGTATCCAGAAGGAAAGCATGGTGTCCTTTAACCAGCTGCAAAAGCTCCGCGCTCTTCCCGACGAAGCTCCGTCTCCAGCGGTTAATTTCCAGAAGAGAAAGCGCTGCAAACGAAGCCGAGCGGAGGAAGAAATCCCAGTCTGAACGATGCTGCTCAACACAAGAGCTGGAGACTCTGTCGCTGCTCCATCTGCTGCTTTCACACGGACAATAGCGACCCCTACCGACACTCATCCACAGAGGAGAGTGTGTGAGAGCGGCAGTCCTCTGCGTGTGGATAATATTAGTGCCGCAGTTTCTACTTTTCACACGTAATTAAAACACAAAAAGGTCCTCCTAGTGTTTCTACAGGAGCTGCTTGGTCCCGTATGGACCAATATCTGTTAGAGCTCAGAGTGAAGAGAGTCTAGTTGGTCTCTCTGCAGAGATCCAGTTATCTGTGTGCAGACACGTGTGGCGTTTCACCCCAAAGAAATCCTCACAGCAGATTTCTTCCGGTTCTCACAGAGACACACAAGCTGCAGCTTTAGTTTTTCTGTTGAACTCCAGCTGCAGTGAGAGCATCTACAGAAGACCAAACTCATGTCACAGAAATATACTTCGACTCAGACCTGATGGTCAGATTTGATCTCCAAATGTGGCAACATTAAAGCTTTAGTCATGATCACAGTCAGAAATATGCTCACATGTTAATATGAGAGCAGTTGATCCTCAGGGAGAAAAACTGATGATTTAATTCTACTAATAAGAAAGTTTGTCCACCAGGTGTTTTCTGTGATGTCACTACATGAAGTGGACTTGACTTGTTTTTGGATCTTTGCCCTCACACAGAAGGAACAAGCTGCTCGGAGCTACATTTACTGTTATATTTGTATTTTATTGTGTTGTCAGTTTTGTTTCCTTTTAGTTTCCATCTGTGTTTCTCTTCCACAAACGAGACCTTATGGCACAGGTGACTGCGTTTGGAGGGTTTATTCACATTCCTCACCTGCTTCACACTGTTCATTTGTATTTCAGGCGCAGAGGAGAAGAATACTGTTTTCATTCTAATATGCCGGCAACAAGAGAAACAAAGCAAAGGTTAGATTGAATCCCACCAAAACAATCTGATGAAAAATATAGTTTACTGTCACAGTCAGTGAAGTGAGACTGTTGGTTCTCAGAGAGAAGTCAGTTTCACGTTGGAGTCATCAGTCAGGTGGATGAAATGTAAATGATTTCTGCAGACACACTGCATGCTGTCACACATGATTCATGACCACATGATCTGTGTGTGTGTGTGTGTGTGTGTGTGTGTGTGTGTGTGTGTGTGTGTGTGTGTGTGTGTGTGTGTGTGTTAATAGTTATCTTTACATTTTCCAGGTTCTTCAAAGTCGAGTAACAGAATCATGATGCCAGTCTTCAGTGTGAGTCACATCAGTTAACACACTGTAATCACAGACCATCTCACAGCCCGCTGTGTGAATTATATACACACTGTGAACTCACACACATCATTTAGATTCAGACTGAAAAGTGGGCAGAAAGAAAACAGAATCTGTTTGAATGATGGCTCCATGCAACAAACTGCATGAATATGCAAAGCTTCCAGCAGACGACTGTTTGGAATGAGTCACTGTTTGTGGGCAGATGGTGGAAAATTATTTCACATTAGCTCGTGTCATTAATTTATTTGCAAAATACTAAAATCTTACCAATGTTGGAAGGAGACATTCATTTTACAGCGTGCCGTCCACTCATGTATTATCATACGGAGGCCTGAGTTCAAAGCTGCTGACCTCTAAGTGTCTCCATTCATAATTCATTTGCAGCCCACAGTGTTTCTGTCCTCCAGCAAAGCTTTGGCTGTCAGTGTGAAAGCCTCCAGCGAACGTTGGTGAACTTGCCGCTGCACTGTGAGGAGGAGAGATGACATCATCTCCCACCAGAGACTCTCAGCTGTGATTCTTCTTCCCTGGAGACTCTTGATGAACAGTCCATGAACAAAACTCTCCCGCCACTCTGCTCCATTTCATCTCACTACAGCTCCTCACAGGCGTCCTGGAGGGGCTGCCAGGGGCTTCTGGACAAAGAGCGTCCATCCATCTCCTGCAAGGAGGTCTGTGGGACTTTTTTCTGATCTTTATTCAAGAGCAAGATCTTTCAGTTTGAGAGCATGGCTTATTGATTTCACATTCAGATTTTGTAAAACGCTGCCCTCACACTCAAAGAGCCCTTCCTTCTGCTTAGATTTGTGCACAAAAACAGGCTGAAGCTGAACCGCAAGAAATCTGTGCAAGCATCTGTGTGCAATCATACAGTTTAAGCAGCAGCAGAGAGAAGTGATAGTGAGGGCAGGGTTTGACAAAATCTGAACGTGGAATCAATAAGTCACGCTCTCAAAATGAAAGACCTCACTCTTGAATAAAGACAGGAAAAAAGCCCCACAGAGGTCAGCAGAGACAAGATTTTCAGGCGGTGTTCAGTTCCTCTTCAAACAGCAGCATCAAACTGGAGTCCAGTGAGTTGATCCGTCCTCCCAGTCAGCACCATGGACAGAGACAGAGCAGCAGCAGAGCACAGAGCTTGGTTCACTGTGGAGACAGAGCTCTGCAGAGAAGACTGCTGATCTCACTGCATCAATGAACAACGATCAGTGTCAGAGAAAACCTTTCCTTCAGTTTCAAACTGATGGAGACACTGTTGCTCAGTGCATCAGCAGTGATCTGTGTTCCCACATATTTCTGCTCTTCTTTTTCCTGTTTGCTTTCTTAACAAAGTTTGTTCACTTCTCCTGTTTTCTCTGTTCGCTCTGTAATGTCCAGTTCTCTGCACTGCAGTCTGCTCACAGCTAAACTCCACTGTTGGCTCTGGGATGCTGGAGACAAATCGATTTCTTCCTCAGTACACATGATCTGTTCCAGCTGCTTCTTCTCGCCTGCCAGAGAGGAGCTGCACCAGACACCAGCACCAGCAGCCCGACTCTGACCAGTTACTGTAAGATGGAACAAGTCTGAAAGTGGAAGTTCACTGCTTGACTTTCCATCCATCAAGTATCAGGATGCAGCTCACAACAGATCTGCATTGATCGAACTTCTAAATGTGACCCCACATTACACAGCACTCTCTGCTCTCTGAGCTGTGACCTCCAGAAGTGGATCATTTACAGTAAAGCTGCAGATACTCTGTGGTACTTGTACTCTGATGCTAATGACTCTTGGAGCTCTAGTTTCCTCTGCTGTTGGTCTCTGTCCTGAATAAAGAGCTCCTCTGTCTATTTCTGGTGACTCCATCCCAGTGCTTTCCATCACAGCAGACCCCAGCTGATTACCTGTGGCTCTGCAGAGAGCGTTGATTTATGACTGTTTTTCTCTGATTATACTGGAGCTCTCTGCTGCAGCGCTGCAGCTCTCAGCTGGCACGCAAACGTCTGAAAGATCCCCTAAAGACTTTGGTTTGATAACAGTTTGCCTCTGACACAGAGCCAAATGTCTGAAGAGCAGAGCATCACTTTCTGGTTCAGATCCAGTTTAAAGTGTGTTGGTCTCATTACGAACAGAAGTCGTCTTAAATACTCAGACAGAGAGAAAAGAAGCGAGACAAAAAGAAAATTAAAGAAGAGTTAATAGAAAAGCAGGAATTAAGGAGATTCTCTTTCCACTTCACTGCCTCTCATTACTGTAGTTCTTTGCTGTGAACAGAGAGCCGCCAGCTGCAGTGTCTATTCACAGATGAGTGAGAGGAGGAAGGACGATGATGGACAGCAGCTAAAAAGACAACAATGGGATGTTGTTGGGACTGCTGGTGTCACTGTTCAGCCATCTTGAACCAGAACAACAGATGAAGAAAAACATCCGCTGAGGTGGTGGATCATCAATTCACAGCTGCAATCAGGAATAAATGGAGTCACATAAAAAACAAATGTGTCATTGATTGAAAAGACAAAATCAATGTGACTGTACTGTCGACTTGTTCAGCAGAATGTTTTTCTCACTTCACTTAAAAAGTGAAATCACTCTCTGTCATGAACCCAAAATGTTGAATATCAATGAACAAAAAATGAAAAAAATGACAAAAAGTTGGAGGACAGATGTTTTGTCTTCACACAACAGAAGAAATGTCTTCACGATGGACTGAATCCAGTCCACTGGCCTTCAATGATGCTGCCTTTGGAAAGCTGAAGGTGAAGAAGACCAGAAATCTCTGACGCTGAGTTTCTCTGCTGAACGTCAGCGAGTGTGTTCAGTCTGTGTGTTTGCAGACAACATGCATGTGATGCTTGATTAAACATGGATGTCGTGTGTGGATGTTTGGATCGGCCATATTTCCTGAACTGGCTGAACAGGGAAGCAGAGACCTCGGCTGTCCTCCTGAGGATCGTCTGGTTGAGTCTCTGCAGACTTGTTAGCTCGTTCACTTCCACATCTCCTGTCAGACCAAATCCTCTCGACATCGCCGACCATGTCGAAATGTGTTTTTGATGTGTAACTTTTACACTTTATTTCATTCTGTCAAACGCTGCCATCACCTCAACGAACACCAAGCAGCAACTCTGCAATATATAAACTATGATGAAGATCTAGAAATATATGGGAAGCAGCAGTTTTATTGAACTTGTGTTCTGACATTTTTCATGATGATGCCTGAAATGTGCTGATTCATCATTTTAACACACACCTGCCAGCCAATCAGAAGTGAGTATTTTCTGTCCATGACATCAGCAGTTCCTTCATGAAATCATGACAAACTAAAGTCATTTACAGGCTGACAGAAAACATTCTGCAGGACTCAATCATAGAAATGTGTCACGAGCATCAGTGGGCTACTAGTGGCAGAAATGTAACCATGGAAACATCTGTAGCTCCAGCAGCATCACGTGCTTCACTGCAAACATGAACAAAGACAGAAAGATGAGCAGATAATTGATCGTTTTATTGTGAAATGAGGACTTTGTCTGCAGTCTTTGTTCTAATCTTTGTCTTCTGTTAGCGACACATTAACAATGAACAATAAAGCTGACACTGCAGACTGCAGGTTGAAATGACACAAATGAGCTGCTGCTGATTAAACTAATCACAGTCCCACATACAAGGAGGCTGGAAGAAGAAGCTGCAAAAGTCCAGAGCAGAAGCACAGATTTAACTCAAAAACAAACTATAAACCTGCTTCATCTTAATCGTACATTCAGGACAATAGCAGAGGTGGAGGAGGGTGGTGTGAGCAGCACATTATTGTAAAGGTGTTACAGTGTGAAGAGCAGCAGTTTAAGACTCGTTCTCAGCACATTAAGGAAGCAGAGAAGGAGGTAAAGGAGGCGCTGGTGATCGTCTGTGTCTTATCATAGCAGCAACCACAGATTTGATTCATGCTAATTACAGGCTAATTGTTCTCACACTGAACTGAACTAACTGCCTCACATCATTGTCATTAATGTCACTGACCAGCAGAACAGTTTATCCCCTGTGTGCTGCATCACAGGCTGCTGGCCGGCTTTGATAAATCAAGCTTTCCTGCGGCCTGTCGGTAAACATGACATTACAGCCTCAGCTGTTGTTCACTGTTTTGTTAGCAAAGCTAAACTGAAGCAAACTGTGTAAACTGGCAGGAAAAATGTGTGTGTTTCAAACTGAAATGAAGGGCTGTCTCTGTCCAGCAGGTGTCCTTGTCCAACACTGACTGATAATAATGACTCCAGACCTCAGAGAGGTTTCCTGTAACATTCAACATAACAATCCATCAGTAGAGAACTGAGCAACACACACACACACACACACACACACACACACACACACACACACACACACACACACACACACACAGGACTGTGAAGGTCATAACACATGAGAGTCTGATCAAAAGTCTGAGAGTCGTACTGAATGTGGACGAAAGGTCAAAGGTGGTCAGTTTACTTCAGTCCAGCCAATCCAGCTGCTGAAAACAGAGCAGGTCTATTCCCAATAAAGTCCATGAAGAGGAACAAGAGTGAAGTGTGGAGGTGGAAAATGGAGAAGATTACTTCCTCGAGAGAGAGGAGCTGAATGCTTCCCACAGAAAATGAAAGTCAGTGACAAAGAGACTAAAGAGAGGAAGACAGAGTGGGAGGACACAGAGAGAAAAGCAGATTTTAACAAATCTCACTGGAGACTCAGCGCTGACAAAGAAAATGTCTTGAGACTTGTGAGGACGGCGAGTAAGAGCTGAGAGAGAGCGATGGAGAGGAGAAACTTTCAAATCAGTGAGTGAGCATGATTAGTTCAAACTCCCTGATACTCGTCTTCAGTGTTCAGTCAGTGAATGATGAGATTTCCTGACAGTACAGGAGGTGGTCGTCTGGACAGAAACTGTGAAAGTGAAGGCGGTTCTTCATTTTACTCCAGTTATCAGGATTGGATGACTCAGTAACTCGCTCTTTGACTCACTAAGTCCCTGCAATAACTCCAACTAAATAACTAACTAAAGCTTGAATGACATCATGAAAATACTTCTTTACATACTGAGAACATTTGATGTCTGATGTCCTGATGTCTCTGTCTCAGCATGTCTGTCTTCCTGCTGCAAACCCAGCAGTGTGTTCATATCTATGATGTCCTGTTGTCCATCCAGGTGATCTAACTCACTGCTCCTCTGAACTCACTCTTTTGTCCTCAAATGAACAATCAACCAAATGTCCAACAAATCAAACTCTGTCCTGTCCTTCCCCACACGTCCTCCTTCAAACACTGAGGTCGACTCTCAAGTGATTTATAACACGACCAGTTCAGTCTGAGCTCAATCCAGTTCAAACACGGTCAATAGAAGAAAAAACCCAGACTGACAGAGCGTCTCCTCCTCCTCCTCCTCCTCCTCCTCCTCCTCCTCCTCTCTTTGTCCTCCTCTGTCCTCTCAGCTCTACAGTCAATGGATTGGGTGTTTTCTAGCTTGTGGAACTGAAGCTATTAGAAGTTATTGTACTATTGAAACAGATGACAGCATCTTGTTCTGAACACCACTCACTGACAAATGAGGAGTTTCCTTTCAGCTCTGATGAACTGATCTCAGACCTGCACAAGGACACAATAGGACACAGCTGCAGCAGCACAGAGGAACAAACATCATCAATGGTGATTCATCAGAGTTCATGTAACAGGATCAGTTTGATGTTTTCGTTGTTGAACCAGCAAAGCTAAAGACTAAACTCAGCTCTTCCATCATTTCTTCACAGGAAAAAGATGAAATGAACGTGTGATTCTGACGACTGCAAATGAAAGTCACAGCAGAAAATGAATGGAGGTGTGTACTGAAAATTAAAGAGGATGAACTTTTTTAATTTCTGAATTGGAGGAAACGTCAATCAAACTGTTCAGTGAGGGCAGAGGAAGAGTGAACAAAGGAGCAGGTGGTGGAAGAAAAGAATAGATAAGTGGAGGAGGAGGAGGTCGACATAAAGGTGACAAAATACTGTTTCCAGAAATGCATCAATGAAAACAAGCAGCCAAATCATAAAATCATCTGCATACAGCCTTTAGCAAAAACTGAAATAAAAGATGTCAAGAAATGATGAATGATGTGAATTCCAGATGAGGAAAAATGATCAAATGATCTTTCTCATGATGATCTTCACACCTGGAGGCCTTAAATAAATGTAATAATGACACTTCTGAATGTTTTCAGTAAAAAGGATCAAACTGCTGTGATGGATCCTATTTAAAGCTCTGCAATCAGTCAAAGAAGACAGCAGGACAGAGACAAAGACACGACTGAAGGAGACGTGAAGGTTTGTCCTGGTTTCATGGACAGAAGATGGAGGACAGTCTGTGTGTGGCTGCTCTGTCTGTGGAGTCTGGAGGAGAAGAGACAGACAGAGCTGAGGTCCAACCACTGACAGGACACAAGGATCAAGGACAGGACACTGAGGGGACACACATCGTCCCTCTGGTTTACCAAGAGGACAAACACTGACTTCACAGAGTCACAGAGTTCACATCATATGAGGACGTGGTCTTCATTCAGACTGAGGACTGCAGGGTTCTGCTCTACATTTACAAAGAACTGATTTGTTATATTAGAAGGAAATAAGTCCAAACCAGAAACAGCTCAGTGTGATCACACACAGCACACACTCTGTAGGTTCTCCTGATAGAAGGAAAAGCTCATCTCATTTCTCGTCAGCTCACCACCTGCTGGACGACAGTGTTGATGAGCTCAGCAGACGTGTTGTGATCTTATAGGATCAGACAGGTGTGAGACACACAGGAGACAAACAGCTCTGCTCCAGTGAAGGTAGCTGGACTGGAAACAGTCCACACAGATAGCTGCTGTCTGTCTGTCATGAACACGGACAGACAGACACACAGACGTGCAGGAGCTGCAGGTGCACTCATCGTTCATCTTGTTTGAAAGTTAAACTTTAAATTCATTCTTGATCATAAAAAACATCATGTGAGCACAAAGAATCCCTAAAACTGCTCTGAATGAAATGAGAACAGCTGCAGAGCAAACATGTAAACACATCTGTCTCCATGACAACTGAGCAAAGTCCATCTGCAGATGAAGACCATGTGATTTTTGTGGAAGCTTCAGATAAAGAAGGTAAGTGGACCTTGAGTTGGTGTGTCAGAGTATTACTGCGGTCCTTGTTTCATCACAGTGTTCATTAAAATTCAGGATTCATCCGAATGATTTGTCCTGATGTGCATATAAACACATCAGACATGAAAACATCACCTTTTATTCCACATATTAAAAACTCAACAGGTGGTTCCTCAGCTGCTTGCTGACTCTTCATTAGAAAGTGTTGGAGGTCAGAGATCTATTTCCTGAAGCTGGAGCTTTGAACAGTCCACATTATGACAAACAGTGAGAACAGAAGAAGAAGAGACTCAACAATCTGAGTGTGACTCTTCAAACCTCTCTGAACTGAACAAGCTGAAGCTCTGCTCCACCTCAATGTGCGTCCTTGAAAAAGTTCCATTTGGAGGTTTGAGTGAATGTCATCTTATTTATTATCGACTGACGGGAACAAAAACACTTCACAGTCATTTCTAGCAGCAGCCAGCAGACAAACACTCCTCAGAAGGCCTCTTCACCTCGCTCTGACAAACACATGCAGTCCAGTTCAGCCTCTGTGCAACTCTGAAGAACAATTACTGGAACACTGCTGTGATGGAAGTCGACTCAAACACATTATAAGATCGTGGAAGAGGAGAGACGAAGATCAAACCCCATCAGAGACTTGGAAAGATTTGGACAAGAATCTTTTCAAGCTTTTAGTTTTCTTATTTCACTGCACACACACACACACACACACACACACACACACACACACACACACACACACACACACACACACACACACACACACACACACACACACACACACACACACACACACACACACACACACACACAGCTAAAGCATGAAATTGTCTCCTCTGAACACCTCTGTGACAAATCAAACTGTGTCCATCTGGTGTCTCAGTGGAACATCAAGTGCTGAAATGTGGAGGAGGCTGCTGTTGTTGGCACAGTCACAGATGTTACAGGAACAGCAGAGGCTGGATCAGGATTGGTGTGTGTGTGTGTGTGTGTGTGTGTGTGTGTGTGTGTGTGTGTAATGTAAATACAGTGTTTGTGATCCTTTGTTGCTGCTGTCCTGACAAAACATGCTGGAACACATTTTATCAGAGTGATCTTCAAACTTTGGTCGTTTCAGTTTTCTGACTTGAAATCCTGGACTGTGTGTTTGCTGCTGGATTGTCTGTGAGACATGACAGTCAGCGTGCTGTTATAAAGTCCAGCTGTACAGTCGTGTGACGCAGTGAAGGAAAGTGATTGAGGTCTGGTGTCACTGCTGCCACTGTACAGGGGAAAGCCCTGTAAGGCTGAATCAGCTCGTCATGGCTGAGCATCAGCATGCAGACTGCAGTGAGCTGAGCTGACGGGATGAGAGGCTCAGCCAATAAAGCCATGTTTGAAAGTGAAGGCTGTGTGTGAACGGGTCCAATATTTTCTGAAAAGGAATCATCTGCAGTGCCCGGTCAGTGTCACCATACATGATATTCTTAAAGGTCTCTGGCAGTGTCAGAATTGGGTGTCAAATAATGAAACGATGATCCATGAAATCACAAATGTTTGATGAAAACTGGTCTTAGATCTTCTCCATGTGGAGAAAAACACACCTTGTTATTGTGAGCTATTTTTGAAAAAGATAGATTAGAAGAGCTGCCATGATGACTGCTTGGCTGCACTCGATGTATTTTTTAAAGTGACACGTCCAACTCGTAAACATGGGAATCTTCCCTGTCTCTCCCATCGATGGATCCCATGTCACATGAACATGGAACAATGAGCACAAGCATTAATGAGCAAACTGATCACACAGTGGATTATGGGACACTGGAGCCTGCAAAGGAAATGTTTGCGTCCTTTAAATTCAGCTAAAGAGAGCTGCATGTCTCAGCTGCCTCTGTAGGAACCTCTGAAATGGGACAGGAAGACAGCAGGTGGAATTAATAACATTAACGATGGCTGCATGTCAGTGGAGCAGGACGATCGTTAGTGTTATTAGT
The DNA here is from genome assembly GCF_039877785.1 of Chaetodon trifascialis. Lineage (NCBI taxonomy): Eukaryota > Metazoa > Chordata > Actinopteri > Chaetodontiformes > Chaetodontidae > Chaetodon > Chaetodon trifascialis. The sequence continues at coordinate 9,858,853 of NC_092064.1, forward strand.
GACACCTGTGTGTTTTTGATCTGACCAGTCAAAATGTGAAAACAGGCCTTCAGGAACATTCACTGACAGCACAGACCACATGACTCACTTCAGGACCAAATCCCAAAATAACAACAATTCAAGCTGCTCACTCAGTGATTCTTCTTGTCTCTGTCTCTCTCTGTGTCCCTCTGTTCATTGTTGTCTTTGTTCAGTGTTTCCTTCTCTGAATCAAGGGTCTAAGGATACAGGGTGTCCACTGCTGTCCATATTTTAATGCCCCCTGCAGGCAAATTGTGACGTCTAATATCAGCCAGTGGAAATAAAATTGGGCTGACTTATTGCCACTGGCTCTGAATAACCACACATATCTCTCTGCAGTTTCAGCCTGAGGGTTTCTGTATGAAATAATGACCATCCAGTATCTACTGCAGTCTGATAACACAAAGCCTCACCTGTCAGCTCCGACACAAGGCCAACACTCTGCTGGTAACAAGGCTAACACAGGTATCTGCTGGCTTCTGCTGGAAGGGGAGCTGAGGAAGCTAACAAGCTAATCCAAACAACAAAGAGTCAACAACAAGATGTCAGTAAATAGTTCAAAGTGCACTCGACTCACAGAGTGATGAAATGGACCCTTGCAGCTCTTTTTACCATCGCAGCAGGAAAAGCACAGCTGTGATTAATGACATCACTAACGAGCGCATCTCATCCAGGTGAGTCAGGTCCTGGGCCCTGCTGCAGTGCTGACTGACACTCAGTGGAACTGAGTCATCATGAACTAAACTAGTGACACCTGTGCTTTTCCTGCTTTGACAGAAGAACGTCTGCTGTGATGACTGAACCATGAAGAAACTTATTTTCTATTCAATCATGGAGGCTGTTACTGGCAGCTATGAGATCATCAAGACAGTGAAGGTGAAAGGACTCTCCTACTGACCTGGAAGAGGGTGAGATGGGACTCATTTAAACCAAACTATTAAACATCTTCTGTAATATACTCTGATAAACTTTGACTCTCCAGCCTTTACTGTACGTGTAATTATTTAATGTGCAGCCTGTGGTACACATCAGCAGCCTGATCAGTGTTCATTTGATACACACAGCTAACAAGACAGGAAGTGAGCTGCATCCAGTGAAGCACACAGGTGGCCAGCAGCGCTGTGGAGCACACAGCAGAGAGGTGGAAATAATGTCTCAAGCATGAACAAGTCCAGTGGTGGCCACCGTCTCTCTGCTGTGCATCATCACTGTGATGATGATGATGATGCTCAACATGGCTGTCTGGACAAGAGCCCCATTGCACGAAGGAAGAGGAGGAAGAGGAAATGATTAAACCTCGCTGGCATTCAGGATTCATCAATCCTCGACTCGTCCACCAAAACGCACACACAAACACACAAATATATAAGATTTCTCAAAGCACACATACGTAAAAACGCTCAAAAGAAGCTGGTCAAAAGTCGAGTAGAGAAGCAGCGTTTCAAGCTTTCTATTAAATGAGCTCCACACTGGAGCAATGCTGAGGTCATACAGCAAACTGCAGACACTGGAGCATTAAACAGAAAAGAAGCTTCCTCAGACTTCACTTTAATCCTTGAAACAGGCCTGTGTGAGACGGCCTGAGAGACCTGTTTGGCTCTGAAGCCCTGAGCAGGTCTGAGAGGTGTTGTGGAGCGAGAGCGTTTAGTGCTTTAAAAACAAGGAGCAGAGCCGTGGAGTCAATACTGAAGTCTGATAGAAGCCGATGAACTGATCTGAGAACTGCTGCTCCACAACCTAACCTGAACACATGGGAAATCCTGAAAGGCATTGCAGCCAGAGAGCCTGTGAGACACTTGCTTTCAGCACATTCAGACGACTCTGCTAACGTTCAGCAACAGGACAGACCTGAAGCAAAAGGACAATAACCTGACACATAATCCACACTCTCTCCTCTCATGAACATCCACACTGGAGTTTCTGTGGAAACCACTGCTACCACACGACTGCATGAATATGCAGGAAGTTTCCCAGTCGCTGTGTGTAAATATTGGATTTGTGATCAAGTCCAGAGGCCTTGCTGATCTTGGTGGAACTGAAGTATAAAAGCTCAGTGAGCAGCTCTAAATACATGTAATCCAACAGAGCCCTGGGGTGGCAGCATTAGAGAGATGAAACAGAGCCTGAATGAAGAGTTTGTACAAGACTGACTTCACTGAATGAAACACGAATGTGTGCACTGACAATGAATTTATTCCTAATTAATACTAAATGACAGAGGAAAGATGCTGTTTGTACAAGCCTGTATGAAGCAGAGTTATATTATTAGAATCACAAGCAGGTTTTTAAACTGGAGGCTTATTATCAGCAAATTCTATTAAATCTGATTATTTTCTCTCTTTACATTTCTGTTCACAGTACAGTGACAAATATCAAAGTTTCCCCCAGAGGAAACCTGAATTTAAAGGAGCTGAAAAAGGTTAACTGCACCTGAACTTTGAACAGTTCTTTTGAAAAACTGGTTTTGCTGCAGAAGGTGACAGATGAATTGTTGTGACAGAAGAAAAATGGAAATATTGCCTGTTCTGACTGCATGAATCAACATTTCACACTCTTTCTCTCTCATCATCTTTCTTCATTTCTTTCCTTTCTGCCTTCTTTTCTCTTGTCTTTTGTTTTTCCTCTCTGTCAGTTTTATCTCACTTGATTTTTCTCCCTCTACCCATCCTCTCTTCCCTTCATGTTTTCTTTTATCAAGTATAAACCACATTTCCACCACATTGTTTGTGCATGTCGAGCATTTTCTCCATTTTCTGTTCAAATCAATCTTCAGTTTGACTGTTTCTTGTTGCTGCTCTTCCATTCATTCAGCTCTTTTCTTCCTCCTACTGTTTCTCTTGTCTGCTCTGGGCGATAAGGAAGGTTCAGCTTCTTTCAGAAGGTTTGAGAGAGAACAGAGTTTGTGTGACGAACACTGTGGTGAACCTGATGAGGATCTGAAAAGGGAAATGTTGCTGTTGTTTCTGCCTCTGGACTGAAAAACGCTGAGGCTGTTAGTCTTTTGCTTTAGTGCAGCAAACAGCAAATCCTCACACCTGCAGATCCTCTGATTTGAGAGAAAGTTGAATTTTGAAGGAGTCCAGAGTGCAGATCCTGATGGGATCTGGATAAACTCTTATTTCTCTTCAGTGTGTAGAAATGCTGTCATGACGAGTTGTGTCAAAGCTTCTGCTATTTTCTCTTTTCTTGTTGATAATGTGAGAAACCTCACGCTGTGATCTGATGTAGTATTTGCTGAAGATGATGATCATTATTCAAAGGTGGTTGAATAATGATAATAATCACATCAGGAGGGAAACTGTTGAACTGGATCAAATCCTCATTGATCTCCACATGCACATTTCCCTTCACAGCTGTCACCATGTTAATGAGTGGAGTGGGCTGTGGAGCTGTTATCTGAGCGGATCACACTTTTCTTTCTATCACACCCAGAGTATCTGCTGCTCTTTGTCTATTTACCTCTTTTCCCTTGATGTTTGTGTCCAAACAGAAATGCAGCATGAAATTATTCAGAGTGGAGCCGCTGAATCAGTCTGTTTGCCACAATTACTGCCTGAAAGGCTGAAGAGGGAACGACTGAACCTACTCTGAGACCTACACTTGTGGATGAAAACCAACACTGCTTGATGTGCTGATGCAGAGATAAATGTGTTCCTACAGACAAACATCAGCTTTGATAAACATGTTCCTGTATGTGTCTGAGTGCAGAGTGAGGAATCATCAGTGGACCAAAAGAGACACAAGGCCAACAAACCTGCTGCTGCTTTGACTGCTGACATGTGATTCCATTAGATTTGCTGTTTGTATCTTTTGATCTTGTATCTGAGCTTTGGGACAGATTATGTCTCTTTGCTCCCTCACTGGTCCCATCCTGTCCTCTCTGCTGTGACAGGCTGCTCCTTGTCCTTGGCCGTGGCTTCAGGCTGTTAATGCCAGTCAGCTGCTTCAGTGGTGGGAATCTTTCTGCCAGCCAGCTGGGTAACATCTGGCAACGTAGCTGTGTGTGTGTGTGTGTGTGTGTGTGTGTGTGTGTGTGTGTGTGTGTAACCTTGGCAGTGGCTCACTAAACAGAATCTTGCCAAACAATGAACAAATCAAGAATACCTGGAAGCACAAAACCTAAATCAGTGTCAACAACACTGATCAATAACAAGATGTTCAGTCACAGATACAGCAGCAACACATTGGACAAACAGAGAGAAAGACACGCAAAATTTACTCGTGCGCGCGCACACACACACACACACACACACACACACACACACACACACACACACACACACAAACACATAAAATATTGGTCAATAAGTGTCTGAAAATAAGAACAAACTGAATCTCCTCCTGACAAAGTTTTCCTCTTCTAGCTGTCAGAAAGGACGAAGGCAATGATGAAAAAATCAATAAATGCATCACATGTGTGATTACGGGTAAAGAAAACAGCTCCTGATGTTGTGGTTTCCTCTCGCGGCCTCCTGCCTGCTGTGTCTCTCTGAACCTCTCTGAGCATCACATCCACTCCTGCAGCCTCTCCTGACACTGTGGCCAAACCCACAACACAGCCAGCACGACCCTGATCATCACAACAGCAGAGCCTGTCCACATGTGTGGCACAGCACCCACAACACCATGCAGGTGTGTGTGTGCGTGTGTGTGTGTGTGCGTGTGTGTGTGTGTGTGTGTGTGTGTGTGTGTGAGAGAGCAAGTGTGGGTGTTGTTGTTTGTGCTCTCAGTATGAGTCTAATTAAAGTTTGATTCAGTGTAGAGTACTACAGCATGATTCAAGAGCTAAACACTGAGCATTATTCACAACCTCTCTGACAGGAGAGAGGCAAGAAAAAAGAGAAACAAACAGTGGAAACATGCAGCGTCAGCCAGAAAAAGCTCCACTGAAAGCTTTCACAAGCTCCTTTTGTTGTTGTGTATTTTCTGCTGAAGCGCTTTGTGTTGTAATCTGTGCAAACATCACAGTAACATTCAGTGTCTTCATCTCCACAAACCTCTGCACCGGCTCAAAGAGGACGAAGAGGTGAACCTCCTCTTCACTTCAACACGAACACACTGATTCACTCGGTCTCCTTGAGGAAGTCCAGGCTGTTTAAATCCACAGTTAAACAGCTTCATTTAACAGCCAATCAGAGCCACAGTAGAAGTGTCTGTAGCTGTTAGTGTGAAGAGTCGTGCAGCACAGCAGCCTGAGCAGCTCACAGGAAATGAAGTGAGGCTGGACTGTTCAGGAGAAATAAGAGCGCCTGCACCACTTCAGCTGTTTGTTCAAGAAGCTTCAACTCCACAAGGAGTTTACAAGAAGGTCAAAGGTCAATCTGGAGGGCAATGACCCTTCAATATGAGAGACTCATGAGACCATTACAGAGCTGCAGAAAGAAGATAGATAGATAGATAGATAGATAGATAGATAGATAGATAGATAGATAGATAGATAGATAGATAGATAGATAGATAGATAGATAGATAGATAGATAGATAGATAGATAGATAGATAGATAGACTCAGTGTTCCCATCCATCCATCCATCCATCCATTATCTATACCGCCTATCCCTTTCGGGGTTGCGGGGGGCTGGAGCCTATCCCAGCTACAATGGGCGAGAGGCAGGGTACAACCTGAACCGGTCGCCAGCCGATTGCAGGGCCACATGTAAGGACAAAGAAACATTCACACTCACACCTACGGACAATTTAGAGTCATCAATTAACCTAATGAGCATGTTTTTGGTTTGTGGGAGGAACTCAGTGTTCCCACAAACTTGTTTTCACTTTGCAAAAGATTCTTCTTAAACCAAGACTTCTAAAAATCAGCACATAATATTGACACCAGCAGCTCTTCATAAACAGCTATTATGTCTCACGGTGCCTCCATATTCAATCTGTTCCACTGCTGAAAGAAAATACTCCTTCATTATTTTTTTCAATAACAAGACTGTGAAGCTCAAATCTCAATTTGATCTTTTTCCCCTCTGACATACAAAGTAGGTGTCATTCATTTGTCCTTCTGCTCTCACTTTAATAACCACAGATGGTTTTTACAGTCACAAATGTTTTGAGACCTGCTCTCTGATTTATTTGTTGTTGTTTTTTTTGCTCTCAGAGATGCTGTCAGTGTTGAAAAGGCTGATTTTTCAGATACCAACAATAAACAGAAAGAGAAATCACACTCATCATCTTAGAAGGTAGAAGTCATGCTGGACAAGCTGCTCATTGTCTCTTCTGTATGTCCTCACTCAGTCTCTGTCCTTCACATTTATCATCCAGCTGTCTGTTGTTCTTGTAAACAACATGACAGCGATAGAGGACGCTCTGTGTGTTCATGCTGAACATCTTTGTCGCTCAAACAGCAGACAGAGTGTTGTTTTTATCTGTGAGTGTGGTGGAGAGGGCATTCCTCTCAAATTAGAGCTGTGTGTGTGTGTGTGTGTGTGTGTGTGTGTGTGTGTGTGTGTGTGTGTGTGTGTGTGTGTGTGTGTGTCCTGTTGAGGTCAAGAAGTTATCTGAGCAGTGAAGATCAGAGCTGCTGGTGAAGCCGATAAACTGTCCTTCTGTGTCTCTGTGTTTCCTTGTCAAGTCAAACCTTATTGATCTGATCTGCAGCAGAGACAGACGTCACTCTTTGCCACCAAAGTGCTCAGTAAAGGCTAAAAAGTGTCACATTATCTCCACTGCTGAGGCACTAAAGGCTCCACAACACGAGTAAACAAGCGAGCTGTGACAATAAAAAGTGTCCATGGTGACACTGATGTCTGACTCCACAGAGCTGCCATCCTCGAGCTCTCCACTAGATGTCCTCAGTCTTTCTCATCAGTCCTGGCCACCTGACATCTCCTCCCACCTGCACACCTGTTCTCACTTTCCTCATCAGCACTGATACCAGCCTCTTGTCCCCCAGTCAGTGGGGACGTCCCAACTCTCTCAAACTGCATCCGCATTTCCCTCATGTGCATCTTTTCCTGTCAGTCGTCTTTAACAGCTGCAGAGACGTTTGATGAATTTGTGCCTGCACACATGTGCACTGTGTTCACACTAATAAAGACACACAGTTATCAGTGCCAGAGCAGCAGTGTTTCCTCTGTAGCCTGTTACCTGTTGAACAAACACCTGCACATGAACAACAACCTGCACTGTGTATTTATACTGAGTGCTGAGTCGTGCTCAGAGGCACAGGAACCATTTCTACTGGCAGAATATGTTTATATGATTTATTCATTATTCGCATCTGAATTTATTGATATTCTGAATGTGAAATCCTTATTTAAAAAAACTGAATATGATAATTGTGTCTTTTACACACTGGAAATCATTTCATTGGCTAAATGTTTGAGGGAAAGTGAAATGATGGAAACCCAGTCAGTCTCACATGTGACTGAATGGAAATGAAGAGAAATGATGGAAAAAGTGTCACTTGCTGACAGACAGACTCTCCTTCTCTCTCTGACTGACACTATTGCTGCTAAATGAATTTCCCATGTTCACTTCCTGCTTTAATGGACCACCTGACTGCTAACATGTGAAACATGTGACTGTCATTTAAATCAGGTCTGTCAGACGGAGCTTGACGTCTGCAGTTGGTGAGAAACAGCTTTCAGCATTCAGCTGTTTGTTTATTGGAAGTATTTTGTGTCTCTCTGGCATTCTGAATAAAAAGTGTAGAAAATGTCAAATAAATGTCTGTATTGTTCAGATGTTGAGAGAGAGTGTGTGTATGTGTGTGTGCAGACAGTGGATTAGCATACATTGATATGGACATAATAGTGTGCTCATAATAATCCCCAATATTTGCTGCAGGGACAGGATTTGCATCCATCTGCAACCAGGAAACTCCTGCAGCTTTCACATGGAAAGTTACCGACTGCATCCAGAATAACAGGACAGCAGAGCCGTGGATATTGTTCTGATCATGAAAACAATGTCAAAGGAAACTGTGAGGCTGATCAACTGTGAACTGATGGAGCCAAACATCAAAAAGCTCTTACATTTCATCCTCAGCCGCAGACCGTTCATCTTCTCAGCATTGTATATCTATAGAAATGTCAATAAATTAGAAGGTGTTTGTTTGTTTTCTTCTTCTTTTTTTTACCTTCAGTCAAACAAAAGCTCAGGTCGACTCTTTTCTCTCTTTCAGTGTCTCTCTGTGTCTTTCTCTCTCTGTCCACATGCAGACTCACTGACTGTTTCTGAAGCTCTCATTAAATGTGGAAGTCAATGAAGTGATCAGGACCTTTTGCTGCTGCTCGTCACAGACACAGACACCTGTCGATGGAGGAAACCAATTTCCCAGAGTGCAGCAGATCAGCAATTCAATGTGCTGAGCAAGGCTCTCTGTCTGTGACACTTAAAGAACACACTGATCATTTTCATTTCAGCTTCATGCAAACATTGACCAGGAAGGACCAACAGGAAGAAAGACACATTCCCACAGAAACACCAGGATCGATCCCTCTGTCCATCCGTCTGTCTGCAGTGCTGACATTTGCCCTGAAGGAGACATGAAGTGCATGAAGGATGTTCAGTATTTCATCCTCATGGATCTCCAGACATTTGAGAAACTCTTCTTCACTCTTCTTCATCTCTCAAATCCCTCACATCATCAGCAGTAACAGTGTGGACTTCTTGACTTTGTCCTTTGACTTTTCATCCACAGTCAGCACACAAAGCTGCTGATAACAATCACATGGAAAAGCAGAAAGACAAGATGTCCCAAAGGTCAGAAGTGAAGGAGGAAAACAACATTTGAAGAGCTCATTCGTGACACTTCACTTCCATTTGAGAGCTTGAAGTTGAAATCAGTGTGTCCCTGCTGCTCCTCCATCATCAGGCTCTTCTATGTTTCAGGAGGCTCAGTGACAGAGCAGCAGAGTCAGTGGGCAGCTGGACTTCTTCTCTCTCTGTAAATACCAGGTCCATATCAGTGAGGCTGTAGGTGAGGCCTGTTGAGCTCAGCACAGCCTGTGTTGAATGAAGCCGCTGTGGAGGCTTTCACACGGAGGCTGACTGGAAGAAGCAGATGAACTAAAGAGCTTGTTCATGTTATTCATGGGCTTCAGCTGGAAGCTGATCCTTTCAGTTTTCACAACCTCTGGCACACAACAAGGATGTGAAGCTGCTCTGTGCTTGTGTCAGTGTCTGTTTATTTCCAATGGGGGGATTTAAGGCTTTATCTCACTTCCTGTATGTCTCCTTTGTTGTCTCTCAAATCCATTGATACTCCAATTTCCAACAAGAGCGATCTCTGTGATGTCTGTGACTGGATATTTCTAAGCTGCTTCTCACTGCTTGTTTGTGCTCAACATCACTGCCTGGTTTTCTTGAACACAGCCTCCACACTGCAACATGTGCATCCTCTCTCCACCAACAACAAGCACAGATTACAGACGAGTGTCAACGTCAGACGGTCGTGGACATCGTGTAACAGCTGAAAGCAAAACATTGAACTCAAACGTTGTTCAGAGTCAAGCAGAGCTGACTTTTCTGTTGACTCACATGGAAACAGACTGAATGAGGAAACACACAAACATTCCTCTCCTGAAGAAAGAAAAGGACACACACAGACCGTCATTGCTACCAGGAGATGTTGAACTGACACCTGAAGCTTCTGTCTCAGTGCTGAGTGTCGACGTCTGCAGTGAAATATCAAAGTCAAACTCTCCTGTGTTCTGATATCCAGCTGAACTCACAGTGGGAGGCACAAACGCAGCACAACTACAGCAGAGAGCAAAATGCCAGCTTGTGCCATGTGGAGATCAGTTCATACCCACAGAGGGGGTGCAGACTTGTTAAACAGAGATCACATTTTCCTCTGTTGTTTGAGGAATTCATAAGAAGTCATGCTCACATGGAGCCAGTGGTATTTTTAGAAAGTGTTCCTGCAGACTTGCTCAGCAGATAAAAGTGGAATAGAAAGTTTCAAACATTGTGTTTTACTGTGCAGATAGACGAGGCTGCATGATCCAGAGAAGAGCATCTGCTTAACACTCAAATCCAAAACTCAAGCCGCTGCAGATAACTGGAGATTATTTCTGTCCATTGTGCACTGACACAAATATTTGTAGGAACGTTGAAGCTGAACCTGACCCACAGACAAAAACAAAGCAACAAACCAAAGTCAAACACAGGGAGTCTGACTCAGTCTGACAGGAGACTCACTGGATACAAAGCTTCAGCACAGACATCAGAGATCACATGAACTCACACTGCAGACTCCAGGTCAGCTGTCACATGTTCTCTTGTTTCATTTGATTTTTCTTTCTGGGAGAATTGGAATTGTTCTGGTTTGAGTTCATCAGTGAAATCTGCATCTCATGTTTGATCTTCAGCTCATGAAGAGAAAGAAAGAAACACAAAATGAAAAGCTGCACAGAAAACAAGTGTGTGTGTGTGTGTGTGTGTGTGTGTGTGTGTGTGTGTGTGTGTGTGTGTGTGTGTGTGTGTGTGTGTGTGTGTGTGTGACACGTCTTCCAGCATCTGTTTCTCCCCTGAGAGATTCTCAGTCTTGCCACAATCTGACAGCCCAGTGTGTGTGTGTGTGTGTGTGTGTGTGTGTGTGTGTGTGTGTGTGTGTGTGTGTGTGTGTGTGTGTGTGTGTGTGTGTAACATGAAAATTAGATTATTTTCCACCCAATTTGCTCCCAAGGCTTTCTCCGTGTGTGTTGTCGGTGTGTTTGACAGGAAAGTGAAGGAGGTGCACTGATACAAACTAATGCAGCTCAGAACAAGCAGCCCTGCAATAAATCCTGCCTGTTGAGCTTTGTCATATTCACTGTGACATGTTTGGATTTGGGTGTCACATGTTGGACTGACAGCTTCAGTGTGTGTCAGGTTTCAAACTGGGATAGAGAGACTTTAGACGAGCTGGTCTCTTCTGGTTCCAGCAGACCTGATGCTGAGTTTGCACTGAAAGTGATTTCCTGATTACGTCCAGCTGAGCTGCTGATCGATCGCTGTGTTTCTTTGTTCCCGCTCCATCACCTGCACACCTGTCAGGGTGGAGCTGCTTACAGTCTGAAGAGCATCATGAATGCTGACATTCAGTTACAAAAGTCAACAGCAGACGAATCAATGGAACCAGAAGTTTTCCCTCTTTATCACTTTCACTGTATCTTCTCTGACTCTGAGTCTTTCTGCAGCTCTCTGCATCCTCGTGTCTCTTCATTCTGCATCTGTTTGACTTGAGGGGCCAAAGAATGGTCATCAATGGTGAGATATTCAGGAAGTAATGAGGGATTACTGAGTAACTACTCAGTATGATGCATCACTTCATTTGTGTGGTGACATCAGTTAAAGCTCATCTATGGAATAAGCTATTAATCAATCACGGTTTCTTTAAATGAAGTATTGAACACCTGCTGCAGGTTCATGTTGTCGGCTCTGCATTCACATTCACACAGAGTTCCACTCTTTGATTCAAAGGTCGACCAGACTAAAGGACGAGCGACGACATGCAGCGCAGCAGCACACAGGACATTTTCCAGTCTGAATATAAGAACTACAATCTGCAGAACAAAGGTTACAATCACCATCTCTTCTTCCTCAACAGTTTCTCTACATCAACAGTTTAGACTCACACAGAAAGAAAGAAAGAAAGAAAGAAAGAAAGAAAGAAAGAAAGAAAGAAAGAAAGAAAGAAAGAAAGAAAGAAAGAAAGAAAGAAAGAAAGAAAGAAAGTTCATCAAAAGTTCAGTTCACAATTCTAATTCACATTTGAAACTTTCTCAAAATCCTGGACCTCTTGCAGCTCCTCGCGGGGACTCCACGACCTCCATGTCTCCTACCAGTCAGTGTGCAGTGAAAACCTCCAAAGGAAAACACTCAGGAGCTACAGTTCAATGTGTGAGCTGCTATGAGCTGATCCACTGATGCATTAATGATGCAGTATTGAAACAAACTCCTCTGAGTCTCAGCTGGATCCCTCCTCGCTCTCTGCACCACCCATTTGGTATTCAACACACATCCCATAAGTTCATTTGTGACACCACAGCAGGTAATTGGATGACCGGCCTTTCAAGCCTGTTGATTAAATGACTGATTATTGACTGATTACTCCCAATCTCCTGCTGTCATCAGGCACAATTAATAACGTGTGTAATGAAATAATTGAGTGTGTGTGAGTGGGTGGTGATGTCACATCATGATGGTGAATCTCTCAGTCTGATATTTGTTTCATGGTGTGACACTGATCAGCATTAACTCAACATGGTCTGGATTTCCAGTTGTGGAGTCCATTGTCTTCACAGACATTATGACGAACACTACAAATGAAACACAGTGTTTAAACACACACACACTGCTGACAGAACACACACTGAAAATAACTGTGCTGTGTGTTATGAGCTGAGACACATCTGGATGCTTCTGGAGCAGAAACATGATTCTACTCATTAAAGTGGAGGTGTAGGTGAGGCTCTCATGTTTAACAGATGAAGACTACAGTGTGTGTCCTATTTCACTCCAACACAGCAGTCAAAACATCTCATTAGTGTTCTGGGACTGTGAACTCATTAATGGAGACGTGAGGAGATTAAGGATCCAAAGAAAACAGAGCTCACTGACACTCAGTCTTCCCTGACTGTCTCTCTGTCTCTGTGTCTCTCACTGTGAACTCAACAAGCAAACAAATCTCTCATTAAGAAGACAACGTTTAATTTGTCCTAATTAATTGGATGAATCCTCCAGAAAAGGGCATCAATGCTGCCCTGATGAGCAGTGAAATATCAGACAACAAGTGTCAGTCAGCTTGAGGAGCAGCAGAGCAACATGAAGGAGCTTCATCGTATCAGCTGCAGAGCTCTTTTTTCTCGTCCTGTTTTTCTCTCATGTCACACTCGGCTGATGTTGGCAAGCAGCCAGAGTCAAAGTGTCGACACCCTGACCAAAATCTATCAAGGTGGATGATATTCCAGGAAGTACGCTCATGTAGTAGACAAAGAGACACAACTGTGTGAACTCTCAGCTCCTTGAGAAGGGCCAGATGAGCTCTGTGAGCGGAGCCATGATGAGACGAGATCTGTGAACATGTGACCTCTGAGACACATGCACAGTATGAAGACAAAGACAGCAGATATATGAAGCTACTGAAGCACACAGTGAGCCAGGTGGAGGTGACACACAGCAGGAAAAGCTTGTGGCATCCTTTTGTAAATGCACTGCTGAGTGCTGCACCACCAGCCACCATCAGCTGCCAGCTAGAAGATGGAGGACACAACGCTGCTGATGGTGGTGGCATCAGACCAACACTGGTCCACTGATCAGATCTGCCAACTTTCCATCACGGTTTGGCTGCAAATGTAGCTGAGTGGAGGAAGAAATCCCACACTGAACAATCCTGATCAATACTGAAAAAAAGGATATTTATCTATTTATTGGTTGTTTATTGAGAGTTTATCATTTACAAATGAGCCAGTTGTCCATTGGAAACTGTCATTTTGTGTCAGGAGACGAGAGTTCATCTTGGGTACTGACATGTGAGACGAGACAGGTGATCAGGTGATCAATAATCCATGTGAAAGAGAAGGTTTGGACATGGTGAGAGTGAGGATGAGCTGTTTTTACCAAACCTTCAATATTAAAGCAGAAAGTATCAAAGTGAGGATCCAGTCTGTCTCAGGCAGAACGATGAGAAATTCCTGATATTTCTGCTCTTGTTAGTGTTCTGTGATGTGCTCTGACGGCAGTAAAAACTACTTATATTAGTGGTGTATTTCCCTCAGTGTAACCAGCTATAAACAGCTTCCTCTTGTTCGTGTCATTCTGATTTTGTGGTGGCGACGCTCGACTTGACGTTGACCAATCAGCTCTCACTTAAGTCTCGTCCAGTTCAGCTGCCAACTGGAGCAGCAGCTCAATAGCAGAGAAGCTGTTTCTGTGAGAAGGCACCAGTGCAGTGTGTCTGTGAGCTGGAATGAAGGTTTACTTGGAAAACTGGAGTTAAATTAAATACAGCAAGACTTGTGCTGCTGGCATATTTTCCATTTCATTCTGTGATCATTTGTTTTCCTCTCAGTTTCCCTCTGTGGGGCTTCAACACATGAGACCTTCAGGCGCAGGTAGACTGTGTGGGAAATTCATTGACATTCCCCTCTCGTTTCACACGGCTCACTTGTGTTTTCGACTCAGAGGAGAGGATAGTGTGTTCATTATAATGTGGCAGCAGCAACACAAAGGCAGAAACAACACAAAGCTTCAGTGGAATCACCAAATAAATACGATGACAAAGAAAGTTTGCCGCCAGTCAGAGAAGTGAGACGATGTGATGGAAGTGAGAACTGCACTGACATCCACATTATTCATGATGCTGTACAGTATGTGAGTGTATGTCACCCAGTGTAACACACTGTAACACCATCACACACTGAACATGTGCCTCAGTCGTGGGTGACTCACACGCTGTACACAGCATAAACACACCTGATGTGTTTAGATGCAGATGGAGCAGTACACAGAAAGCTCATTACATCTGCTTTGAATCGAGGCTCCATGAAACAAATTGCATAAATATGCAGACAAATGTTCCACAGATGACTGTTAAGAGGAACTCTGTTGTGGGCAGATGGCAGCTTTAATGTATTGGAAGAAAACAAATTCCCAACATGTTTTTTTTTTTTTTTAATTGTGTTTTCTGAAAATCAGACAGTCGACATGAGATTCCTGTGAATGTGCCCTCAAATCTACCATCCACTTCAATCTGTTCCTGTTAACAAGTATAGATTGAAGCAGAACAAACTGATCACTGCAGATGAAGAAACAGCTCGTTAAACTCCCTCATTAGGCAGAAAATTCATCTTGACCTTCCACAGTCTCGTCCACGCGTCTCTCAGACTGAACATGAGGTTCAAAGCTTCTGACCTCTGGCTGTCTTCACTCATAATTCATTTCCAGCCTGCAGAGTTTCTGCTCTCTGACTGAGCTTCTGCTGTCAGTGAGAAAACCTCCAGCTCAGGATGTACAGTCAGATTGTCTTGATATCTGTGTGTTTGTGAGCTGAGCAGCTTTCAAACTCTGTGATTCTCTCAGGAGAACTTCAGAACCTCAGGGCCGACTTGAAGTCGCTGAGAGATTTTTGTCTTCATGCTGTGTTTGCTTGTGAGAGGAGGACCATAAAGTTCTGATCATACAGTGTTTTTACAGTGAGAGCAGCAGAGTTTGAGGCAGGTAACAGCTCACTGTCCATGATGCACTGAGACCCAGGAGCATGCTAGGATTGAAATGAACACTTTGCTTATCCCTGGATCAAACCTCAGCCCAACTGAAGACAGAAGAAATGAAGAAAAGAAAAAAAAAAAAAAAAAAAAAAGAGGAAACAATATTAAAAAAAAAGAGGTAAACAAAACAACACGAGTCAGCAAAGGTGAGACATCTGATCTCCACCTCTGACCTCCATGAATCTCCATCAGTTTGTCTCTCTGCAGACTTTCAGCTCGACTTCCAAACAATCCCAAGACAAGACTCGTCCATTCTGCTTCAGATGTCTCATGAAGCTACGAGCCATTAAAGCTGCTGTCACTCTGTTCTGGAGGTGTTTCCAACAGGAAGTGGTCGCACAGCTGCTGCTGAGCTTTTCTATGAGACTGGTTATTCTGAAGAGGAACTGTGACTGACAGAAGGAGAAGAACTGTTTTAGGCTTCAGGAAAACTTGTCTGAAGCTTTGAATCCTCATTCATGTCTTTTCTCCTCTAAATGAAAACACAATGGACATGTTGTCTGTCCATGAACAGCAGGGAGTCTCACTCTGACACAAAGAGTGAAGCGGTGCGTCCTGTGCATACACACTGTGTGGACGTCTCCAAGCACATCTGCTCTTTGGCTCATGTCATAAGTAATGATGGTCAGTAAATTGACAGACTGGAGTTGGAGGAACACAAACTGACCACAGTCCACTGGAAGCAAACTCCAAAGTGCTGCCATGAGTCAGTGATTGAAAACTCTCTGTTCAGTCACTTTTCAGTCACAGCTGTCGCAGCATTTCTGGCCTCTGCTAACAATCTGGGAAAGCTTTGGACAGGAGTACAGATGGTACTCTGAAGTGAAATGTCAGCATCCATCACAGCTGTGATACACACTGCACCAGTGTGATTGTCTGTCAAGGCTTTGAGGTATAAGTTGGCGAGTGTAAAGTGATGTGAAGTGTGAGCCGGCAGTGAGCACTGACTGAGAGGAGCCAACACCATTCCTCAGAGCAAGAGAGAGACTGATGGCCGTCAATCAAACACTCCCCTTTAAAAGGCTCAGCCAGTGCTGAAATGATGTGTTCATGTGTTTATGTGCAAAGTTACAAAATGAATTAGAAAATAAGAGACTAAAGCAGCAAATAAAATATTAAGCACAGGAAAGACAAAAAGGAAAATAATATAAAGCAAATAAAAAGGAAGTAAAAGTTCAAACAACTGACGAACACAGATAATGAGAGACAATTAATGACTAAAATAAAACGCACTGAAAAGGACTGAATGAAAGGCTGGGGATTTCAAAATAAAAGCTGCATGATTGTAGAAGTCCAATCAATCACTTAAAGTTTAAAGCAAATACTGTCACCTTGTGGGCTACAGTGACGTGTTTCTGAATGCTTTTACTTTTCCAGCCACACAGTCTCATCTGGTCATTGGAAATCTGACCATCAACATTGTGCTCTTCAGCCTGAAAATCGAACCTTTAGGCCTCTGACTGTCTCTGCTGAGCTCCAACCAGATGCATCATCAGCTCATTAGTCCATTTTTCCATGTAAAACCAGCACCACATTTATTCAGACTGAAAAGATGTCATTTGTTAATGAGAGCAGAGGAGTGGGCAATGAAAGAGCAGGTGGCAGATGAAGAGAAAAAGCAAGTGGGAGAGGAGGAGGCTGAGATCAGGATGTACTGCCATTAATAGATGCTGCTAATGGCAAAAAGTGATTTTGATCAAAATAAAACACAGTTCATTTGAAGAGGAGCCTTCTGCTACTTTCAAAGGAAACCACGTGTGTCCAAACTGGAAATACCTCTGGGCACGACACTGAGTCTGAAGGCTTAATGGAGGTCAAAGCTGATCTCACTGCTGTTATCAGCTGATTTAATGTTCATTTCCTCCATTCTGAACGGTCATCAGCTCACCATCTGCTGGGCTGCAGTGTTGATCGGCTCAGCAGACGTGTTGTGATCTAACAGGATCAGACAGGTGTGGAGACATGCAGGAGAAAAACAGCTCGGCTCCACTCTGCACACACACATGTGAATTATGACTGATGAAAACACTGATAATCCCATTTCATTTCAGGCTCACTGTTTGTTTCTCTGCACCGTTTGACTGTTTTCCTGTTTCACGTGATTCATCAGTGACACATGAACTGACAGACTGACGAGTGCTGATGGAGGCTGCTTATTATTACTTGTCAGAAAATAAATACAAATGTTTGGAAATGAAAACAGAAACTATGAACATGAATAAAGCTGAGAAACACAAAGACGCTGGAACTTCACAAACAGGAAGTTTGTGCTCCAAAAATATGAACTTCATGCTGCAACAACTGAAAGTTAACACAGTCCCTGAACCTCACATGAACATCTGGACATGCAGTCCTCAGTGTTTCTGAGTGTTCAGTCATTATGTGCTTATTGTGGACAGAATAATGCAGCGCTGCTATTTTTAGATTCCCCGACAGGTTTGATGGTGATCAGAGGTTTTGTTTTGTAATGATGTTTTGTTCCCATGTGGTTGATTTATCTGTGAATAAATAAATGATCTGTCTGTATCTGTGCAGTCATTTCTCCCAGCAGCCTGCAGACAGACACTCATCAAACCTCTCAGTACCGTGCCTCATCAGCACGACTCACCTCAACATGAAATTCAAACTGTTCATCTCTGAGTTGAACTCTGAGCAGCTGAAATCATCACTGTGTTTCTTCCAGAGTTTGTTTTGTCCACTTTGCATCAGCACCAACAGTGAAATGTGTCATAGCAGAGACAGCACTCACAAATACTGAGAGGCAGACACACACACACACACAAAGCTGAGCAGACACACACACTCTCTCTGTGTCGGTAACCTCCAGATGTGGAGAACCATGAAATCTAATTTCATCGCACTGATGTCTCAGTGCAGAGACACATTTTGTCTCAGTGTTGAACGGTGCAGGAGGCTGCTGTTGGTGGTGGACTCACACATGTCGACAAACAGATATAAACTGGATTTGTGTGTGTTTTCAATCAGCTTTGCTTTGAATGAACCCCTCGGATGAGAGAAAGAGTCTCACACACGTCACAGCAGGAGTGATGCATCACAGCACACAGTGCAGACTGTAGACTGAAGGGAGCAGAGGACGGCTGAAGCATCTTATTCTGCTCTCATACCTTCTTGTTCAAAGATGCTTTGGGGTCCAAACAAGGTTTTCTTGTCTCTACTGGATTTTCCAGCTAAAGCTAAAGCCTGAAATGTATTCTCTGATAAGTGAGAGAGTTTATTTTTCCTGTCGTGATTCATCAGTCTGATTATTTTTCCTGCAGTTCTTCTTTGAGATCCTCAAGCCTTGAGAATGTGAATAATTCATGATGAATATTGAACAGTAATGAGACTTTAGTGAGCGTTTCATCTCTGTGATATAATCTGGAATAAGAGGAAACTTCAGACCACACAAGGACTGAACTACAGTGAAGCTCCTCATTCAAGTTCATTTATACATTTCACACCATAGAGAGACATTAGAAGCCCAACTGATCTCCATCTTCTGACCAAACCTCTCTGACAGTGACAGAAAGACTGCACTGAAGTTCACAAACAGTAGAAGAAGAAAGTGTGAACAGGAACAGACTCATGGCTGAGTCGACAGATGAAACAATGTGCTGATACAACAAAGGACAATTCATCATTCACAGCACATTAACATCTTCAGAACATGTTGGAGAAATCAGCTCAACTGAAGTCAATGAAAATGGCCTCTGAGCTTAATAATAATGACCAGTGGAAGACGAAGAGCTTGTTGTCATCAGTCCTAGAATATATGTGAAGTGTCAGGCTGTCTGTGTCATGGACGCAGGCGGAGGGGGAGTTCAGCTGCTCTGTTCATCAGCATTGAGCTGGATCCACCTGCACACATCATATGATCACTAACAGAAGTCTGGAAGTCAGAGTGACATTAAATCACTGAGCAGTTTGTTTGAATGAGGAAGAAAAGCTCCACTGATTACCGTGGCAACAAGTGATTATTCCAGCACGCGTGAGACTGAAACCCTCAAATGAAGTGAGATTAAATGTCAGATGTCTGATGCAGTCTGGATGCCTCGTCCTCTCTGGTGGAACTGAAGTGGAATTATTCACTTAAAGCAGCTCTAAATACATAAAATCCAGCTGAACCCTGGAGAGGCAAAAGATGAAGCTGACCACCACAGAAGAAGACAAACGAGGTTAAAAAATAATGTTGTTTTCTCTCTACAGGCCCGTCCTGATTCCTTCTCTCTTTTGTTTCTTTCCTTTCTTCACATTTTCTTTTGTCTGTCTTTATCTTTCTGTCCCTCTCCAGTCTCTCCACCTCTCCCTCTCCGATCGTCTCTTTAAAATTCTTAAACCACAGTTTCCACAGCTCTGTTTATTCAGGAGGACCGTTTCGTCTCCAGATGCCAAGCTTTTCTTCAAATCCATTTCAACACCTTCCTCATCCTTTATGCATGTCGGCTTCCATTCATTCTGCTCTTTTCTTCCTCCAACTTACTGTCTGACTGATAAGGAAAATAGATTCAGCTCCTTTGAGAAAGTTAGAGAGAGAACAGAGTTTCTGTGACTAAAACTGCTGAATTTGATCAGTTTTTGGAAAAGAATCATTGTTCTTGTAACTCGTGACTGAAAGATGACAAAGGAGGGATTTTTGGGATCGTTATGACAGTGAGTCCACATCTGCAGGACTGAAGTTTTCTGTTGTTATGTGACAAAAGTCAACGTCTCCATTAAAATGCAAATAAATAATTAACATTTCTATCTGTCATGAATACATATGATGTCATAACAGCTTCAGTATATGTATAATGATGAGGTTCACTGAGATCTCAGCCTGTTCAGATCTGACTGCAGCAAAGCAGCAGAGTTTCATCTGCTGCCTCCCCTCCACGTCCCATTGGCTGTAGCTCACAGCTGTTTAGTGTCAGAGCTGCTGAATCACTTCAGTTAACAAGTGGAGAGTTTGTGAGGCAGCGTGCGCTGGACTGGACACACGATCTGGCAGACATAGACCTCCACATAGCTTTAAGTCTGATGTCTGACTGCAGAGCAAGTCTCCTTACAATCATCCAAAGAGTCAACACGACACAATAAGTATTCAGTCTGTTTTACAACATTGAATTAAAGTAGATCCAATGTTGCTGTTTTCACACTGATTGACAGAAAAAGATGATTTCATGTCAAAGTAAAAACAGATCTCTAGAAAGTGTCTGAGTTACTTTCAGATATAAATATGAAATAAGTGTTTGCATCAGTGTTCAGCCCCTGCAGTCAGACTGAATCATTACCAGTGCTGCCATTTGGTTTTAAAAGTCACACAATCAGTTCAATGGAGATCATCTGTGTAAAGTCAAGAGGTTTCAGTTGATTGCAGGGAGCAGAGCAGAGGATCAACTCATCAACCTGAAGAACGATCAGATCCAAACAAGCTGCACAGAAAAGACAAAGAAGAGCATCAAATGTTGTCTCTAAAATCCTGGCTGCTTGTGCTGCTGCCTCTGCAGCCACATTCATGCTAACCTTTGTGCTGTTGTAAAGAGAGAGATTCACAAAATCTGACCCAGAAAAAAGGCCATTTACAGAGTTCATTGGACCAAACTCTGTCATTTTGTTCAGGGTTCCAGTTTCAGTGAACCTTCAATGGTAACAGAGCGAGGGCTCAATTTTCATGCAGGTGCGGCCAATGTCAGCAGTGCAGATCAGAAGGTAGAGTTTGATTTCAGCTTGAAATCATATTTGCTTTTCTGACTGCGGACACCTGGTGTCACACATGCAAGTAAACACAGCATTTCTGTGGCTTCCTGTGGTGGACTTTTGCCTGTTTCTCTGATTGGATGGTACTAAGCTTCATTAAATCTTCTGACCATGCAGGGGTCAACAGCAGTCATGGACACTCTTTGAACTGTAAAATACTTTGTAATCCAGTTCATCCATCTCATTAGGTGTGACTCTGCTGCAGGTTAATATGATCCCTCCCTTCTGAGGAGACAGAGAGGCACCGATTGGGACATGAGAGCAGAATAGTTCTTTTCACAAGTTTACATTGAAGCCAAAAGTAACTGACCTTTGGCACTTTGTATGGAACAAGACATTTCTTCTTCCTGTCAAACTGTTTGTCAGCTGTTCTGTTCTCACACTGTCTTCAGCTGTCAGCTTTACTGAGCAGATAAACCAGAGCCACAGCAGAGCTGTTTGTCTCACTGAGTCTGAAAGAGTCCTACAGCACAGCAGCCTGAGGAGCTCAGAGCAAATGAAGCCAGTTTGTTGAGGATGATGTAGCTCCTGAGTTTCTAATAAGGTCAAAGGTCATTCTGGAGGGAAATGACTCTTCCATGTGGGAGACTCAAACAATCAGAGCTGTGCTGAGGAAAGATGTTCACTCAACAGATCGTTACTTTGGCTGAGAGGAAAGAGAGACAGCGGCAGTGAGATCACAGCATGAAATGTGTTGGATATAAAGCAACAAAATGTGTCAAACGAGCCGAGTTTCCATCGGATACAATTTGAAGAGAGCTTTAGAAACGACACAAAAAAGAAGAAAATGTGAATTATGAGCATTTCCATGAACTGGTTTCGAGCAAACAGTAGTAATAGTTAGTGAGGAATCAGAACATGAAGTAGTTTGTACTCACACAGAAACATTCAAGCAGCTGCCTCATGAACAAAATGTATTCCTGTTATTATTCCTGAATTTCTCTCCTTCCTCTCCAGAGAGGAAAGAATCCTTCGTAACACTTCAGCAAACTGAGCTGGAGGAGCTCAAGCTTTGAATTTTCTGTCTCAACAGCACAGAACACGACATCAGCACCTTTTAATCAGAACTAACAACCAGCTCCAGTTTCAGCAGCGAGAAACAACCAACACTGACATGATGAAGCACAGACAGCGCCTTCACTTCAGGAAGATTATAGTGAATGAATTGTGTTTTAATTGTGTCTTTTCAGATCAGAGCTTTAATGACTGTGTCTTTGTCTTCTTATCAGCAGATTATGACAGCAGCAAAGACACAGATTGGCTACAAATGTCTTGATGTCACCAGAAACTCCTGCATTCATCTGCTGCCAAAAGGAGTCTTTCCACTGTCAGAGTGACAAACTGACTGTCGTTGTTCAACGTACACTGAGAGAAGCAGGATGTGAAAATCATTTGCGTGGATAATCTGCCCTGTCACACTCACCTGCTCCAACAGTCTAATCCAGCTCAGTGTTTCTGCAGCAGGTATGTGGAACATATTCCAGCTGATAGGTGACAGCAAAGACAGAGCTGTTCAACCTGCTGAACTGTGACAGAGAACTGAACTGACCCTCATATTTCAGCCCTTTTCCTCAGCCTCTATCCATTTAGTAATGGCTTCCAGTAGAAATAAACTGCTCCTCTGTGTTGGCATCAGTGTTAAACACACATTCCAGTCTACAGTACACACACAGCTCATGCTTTGGCCTTTCTAAATGGACATGTTGGCCTGCAGTGGTGGTCCTGCTGCTGTCTCCCTCCACTGCTCTCTGACACTTGACTGAACTCTCCTTCTTCTCTCTCTGCAGGTTTGAAGCTGCAGAGCAGCTTTTTAAAGTGTTGCTTTGTTTCTTATCTGCCTCACATCCTGCAGCAGGAGTCACACTGCATTTGTCACATCTGATGACACTTCACACGTCCACAGAAACCTGACAAATGAATGATGCTGATGCTGATATTGATAACTTTCTCTTCAGCTTAAAGGGTTGACATTTAAGAGGAAAAGCTTCAGGATCAGAATCTGACTGTCAGACTTTAAAAGATGAAAGTGTGACAGATGTGTTGAAATACAGTGATGATGATGAAAATGGATGGATTTCAGGTGAGACGTCGTCTCCAAAGAGAAAGAGAAAATATCAGAGGTTGAATGAGGTTTAGCTGAATCCCACATGACTGAGAGCCGAGCGTCCTGGAATATGGACGAGTCCAGGGGGGAACCTTCAGGGCCTTCTCGGCCTTCAGAGAAGGAAAAAATCTGGACCAAAAAATATAAGTATTAAATTATTATATATAATCTATCTAATTTAATTTAATACAATACATTAATACATTTTCTCTAATCTATGTTCTAAAGTGAAGTTTACTGTCAAGTTCACATCAGCAATGAAAGGGTTACTGTCCTGAAACATATTATCCAATCAGAATCTTCCATCTCTATCAAAGCCCGGTTAGCTGGCTCATTAATTGGTTAGGACTTCATGAATCCAGGGGAAGGCCAAGCTATGTGTTTTGGTTTGGAGAGTGATGGGAAAATTGACCAATCACCGTTTGATTTTAAGTGGGCGGGACAAAAACAAAAGATCATAGGCCTTCGTGAAGTCCGAAGGGCGGGCAGAGTGGTGAGAGCGGTGAGAGACAATTAAATGGCGGACGACGAGAACGAAGTTGTGGCTAGCTTGTTAGCATCGCCTTTTTCAAGGCGGCCTTTCCTCTGTGGAGCGCTCTTTCTCGGCTCTGAAGCGCATCAAGACGCACGCCAGAAACAGTACTGGACAGGATCGCCTGGGAGCTTTGGCACTGATGTCCATAGAAAAAGGACTTCTTTTGGAGCTCAAGTCAAAGATCAAACTTTATGACGCTGCCATCACCCACTTCACAAAGAAAGACCGACGAATGGACTTCGTTTTCATGTAAGGTAGGCCTATGTTGCAAGCCACCTTGATTATTATTTCAAGTGATTAATTCGGGCCAAGTGGACATTCAGTAATTTGTATTTATTGCGGAGGTTGTCTGTAAAAAAATCCAGCGCAATTTGCGCCTTTAATTCCTTTGCCTTTAATTCAATATGTAAACTTATCAAACTTATCAGAAGTGTGTGGTTGGACTTTTGTTTTTTAGAGGGTTTTTATCCCCCCCCCATGGCTCCCCCCTTTCTGTCCCTTTCTGAGAATTAAGGAGGTGTAGTGGAACCTATGAAAATTGTGACTTTTGACATAAGTATTCATTGCGCCGTGCGTAATTGCGCATGGAGAGGTATTTGCACTTCAATTCAACTTTAAAAAAAACTCCAGCTACCAGCTTTGTGTAACTTTTTCTATATTGTGCATTTGAAATTGTATAGTTTGACGATGCTCGTGAATTTATTTGTCAATGTGTGTATGGCTTGCTGTGCGCCTTGATTTATAGCGCTGTCCATGGTGATGAAGCCTCGGTGTCGGTGTCAGCAGTGTCACGTTCTGGGTTACCTCATTTTATATTTCCAGATTTTGGCTTATGTTTATTTAATGTAGCCTCCAGTTTTATGAAGGTACTGTTGAGAATGTTTCTTGTTGCGGAGAATATTATTGATGTTATGGTCTATTTGTTTACATTCTTGTCATCGTTAATTAAAGGATTGCAGTTGTTGAACGCTTTCAATTCATCGTACTGTTTCTTTTTTTCCGCGATGATTTCTTTTCTTGGCAGTGAGGGCTGAGGTGAAGGCCCAGCTGTAGTGCTCACAGTTCGCCACTGGACGAGTCCTGATCTTTCCTGCTGGGAGATTCTATGATACTCACAATTATTTATCTCAGTTTCCAGTCAGCACTGAGTGGTATGAACTCAGGAAATCAGATCAGTTTAAAACAGGATGTTTGAGGGGCTGTGGTTTATCTGAAGGTGTCCACTGGATGGATAATATCTAATCAAACATCAAAGTCTTTAATCATTTTCATCATGTACAGAAAACATTGACTTTATGTGATCAATCCTAATTATCTTCATGTTATTAAAGCATATTTGAGTTGTGTTTATTTTGGTCCATCACAGTTTGTCTCACTGCTTATTTGTGGCAGCAACAACTGATCTGTGATCTGATCTCAAGGCTGATGTGGCTCTGCATAAACTAACATGTCTTTTCTTAGTGCAACAGCACTGACAGTTCCTCTTTTCCTGACTGGACCATGTTTACATGCAGCTCCACTTTGTTGCACCTGTCCTCCCAACCTTGGAAATAATTTGTTTCTCTTCTTGTGACCCTGAAGAATCCATAACTGATCTTCATTCAGGTTAATGAAACTATTTGTTGGACATGGAGCAGCTTTAAGGAAGCACTCAGCAGAGAGAAACTCAGGAACAACACATGACACTGATGCATCTGCCTGAAAATGAAAGGTTTGTTTTTTGTGTCTGTGTGTATTTATTTTTGTCCTGTCAGGCCTTGTTGAAAGAGTTACTTGTGCAAAATATTCGATTTATTAAAGTAAAGTGAGATCTTAAACTCATTATGGATGGAAAAATGAACACTTTGTTTGTGATTTCATTCAAATGAATATTCATGGAGGCACATTGACATTTGGTGACACACTGGCTGTGTTTAGTGGAGGTGGTGACACCTGGAGGAGGAGATTCTTCTAATCTCTCTGACACACTTCATTTGGCCTCTAATTAACACTGAATCCAAAGGCCAAAAGGACCTCAAAGCAAATGAAGCATTCAGTGTGGCTCATTTAAAGTTCTCTCTGGGAAGACAACAGTGCATGACATTAAAGCCATTATGTGTTCAATAGTGACCTCAGCTCATCATTCTCAAACACATTCAGATTGCATTTCTAACGGCTTCAGACATCAGAGCTTTCTGAAGTGTTCATGTGTTTATTTCTGCGTCTGTCTGCATCAGTGTGATTCAGCAGAAAATGTGCAGGACTCTCTGCAGTCATCATCATCTCAACATGCTGTGAGGTAACATCACTGTTCAAAAGTCCTGTCAGACTCTGTGCTGCACTATGGAAATGTAAAAACCCTCAATTCTTGCTGTGAACAAAGAGAAAAACAACACGAACTCCCATCTGCTGCTCATCACATTTAACCATCACACAGTAAAAAAGGCTTCACCAAAGTCATCAAACTTCATTATCTACACATTTCTGCTTTCTGCTTCCTCTCAGCCCGACAAAAAGCTGTTCCCTGCCAAAGTGTGTCTGCAGCCAGAGTGTGTGTGACTCTCAGGGAGCTGTCAGTCTGCAGGGAGTTAAGGCCAGCTCTTCTCTCTGCTCTGCTGCAAACAGCCACACTGTTTCCTGACGCCTGTGAGAGGACCAGCTGCTCCTGTTTACATGATGGCTACAAGCGCCTTCCTACCACCCACCTGAACAGCAGGCTGCGCTGGTGAGGAATAAATGTCAGTATGTGTGTAACTGTCAGCGTCTTCAGCTGGACAAAACGCTATCGTTCAGTCACCACGTGAGCCAAGAACTACTGGTATGTGGCAAAGGTTCAAATGAGTATTTTATGTGAAAGGAATACTGTCGAAGTCTGATGAACAGGGACGTCATTGGCCGTGGAAGGTGGAATCAACAATGTACGAGGAAAGTTTTTAGATTTTAGGCTCAAACAATAAATACAACTGCCTTCAGCAACTAAAGCGCAGCGTTCTGTTATTAAATGAGCATCTCAGACCTGTCAGTGCCTGTGCCTCGATCAAAGAAGGACAAAAAAAGCCTCCACACACATTAAGCTCTGTGATCGTGTCGGATTGGTGTGTTTGATGGTTCAAACAGTGTGAGGCTGCAGAACGATGATCATAAAGGTGTGTTTCACTGAGGAGACTGACATAAAGACCAGGGGGAGGATGTCATCTTGTACCATTTCATGGAGTAATTGCTCCATCAATCACAGAGCAGCAGAGAGAACAGCTGTGAAGACGCTGGACTCCATTTCAAGCAGACAAAGTCATGTTGGCTCAAACACCGCAGGAGTTTTCAGGATGTCGAGCGGTTTGTGTGTCTGTGCTGAAGATGTTCGTTACTCTTTATGTCGCTGAGACTCGACCACCAAAAGTCTCCTCCATGATGTTCAGACACAGTCTGTCAGCAGGCCAGTTAAGGAGGGAGAGGAGGAATCTCACTGATTGTGTTTTCACAAACTTCTATTTTCTCTCTCCGTCTCTCTCAGTGATAGATTGATGTATCAGGGCTTCATTACTTTCAGTCCTGCTGCAGTTCCATCTCATTTGTCACTCCCATTATGCTGCATTCAGATTGTCTTTGAGAAGCAAACTTTGGTTAAAGGTAAAATAAAAAATGAGTCTTGGTCCTGGTAATTAGTTTGAGGAGGAGGAGCAGTGAGTGAGATAAAATGCTTGAGGCAAAGAGGAAAGAAAATGAAGAAAAACTAAAGTCTGAAGTCCGGCTGAAATATAGTGAACGGCTGAAACGATTACTCAAAGAATTCAAGTGCACAGATAATAATCAGTGTCGCTTCAAGAGCTGACGTATGCATTGACCACACAAGCTGAGAGTGGAGGAAGACAAGAGAAGAGGAAGAAGAGACGACAGACAATAAAAAGACGAAATGATCAGTCTCAATTTGAAGGCAAACGCTGCTGGGCCACAATAAAGGGTTAGCATTTAGCTGTGGTTAGCACAACTAGCTTAGCATGTTCGTGAACTGAATGACAAAAATAAATATGAAATAAACAAACAGTTTTCAGGGCCAAATGTCTGGCAGCATATTGATGTTCTGAGATGACTCTCAGTCTGAAGTGCTGCTGCCTAAAGTGGTGTGAATGCACAGTGTGTGTCAGTGTTCATTAACATCTCCAGAAATCAGAGGTTTGATGTGCGGATCCACACATTCCTCAGGTGAATAAACCCTTCCTGACTAAACGTGGATCCTTCAGAATAAAACATGCTTCCTGTTCTTCTCTTGCAGTAATTGTGTTTTTCTCACCATGTGACAGCGCTGATAATCACACCTTCAAGCAGCCACAGAAGAAGGAATCAGTGAAATCACCTGCTGTGGTCTGCAGCTGGAACAAAAACTTGTTCTGAGATACCTGACACATGGTTTGACAGCCCTGATCTGTCACAAGCTCACAAAAAGGTGCAACATGCTCATCTTTCAGAAGGTAAAGCCACAATCCAGCAAACTAAACCTGCAGGTCCATAAAGAAACAGCTGAGCCCGTTTCCAAGCTCTCTGTTCACACAGATCATGTTCAGAAAGACAAAGACAAAATGAACTAGACTCCATGGAAACAGTTATTAATGCTGGCTAATAATTAGTGCCTGGCTCCAGAGCATCAGTCAGAACTCACAGATCCATGCAAGAACAAAAAGCAGCAGAGATCCCAGTTTTTATCAGTTTGAAGCAACTCACATCTCAGAGACTCAAAATGTCCTCATGCAGCTGGTCCTGATGACAAATGCCACCAACAACAAACAACCTACATCAGCCACTGCAACATCAACACAAGGACGCATCAACATGCAGTGCTCACTGGCACCAGAAGCAGAGATTTAGTAGTTCAGTATGTGTCTGTATGACAGAAGTGAAAGAGCAGAATCACACACACACACACACACACACACACACACACACACACACACACACACACACACACACACACACACACACACACACACACACACACACACACGAAGCTAACATGATAAGTGGGTGCAGTCTAATTCCTGAAAAAGACAATCAACAGAGCACATGCTGTGTTGGACTGCAGATAGTGAAGTATATTTATATCATTCATGGCATGTCGTCTGTGAGGAGCACTCGCAGAGCCACCCATCGTCCAGTCTAATGTCTCAATGCATCAGCGGTCTCTCAGAACCACAGGACATTTCCAAACAGACTGCTGCCTCACAGACACTCACAGCTCCAGCATGTGTGTCCATACGAGCAACAGACTGAGTCTGTTTCACTGCTGAGTGTCACAACTGTGAAGCAGCAACAGGCAGAGAGCTGGACGAGAGACTGCAGACACAAACAAAACACAAGACAGCAGGAAACCAAAGAAGATCTCAGACTAAAGAGACAGCAGCTCTGCCTCAACCAGGTTTCTGCTGTTGAACACAGAGCCACAGCAAGAGGAGCAGAAGGACTCTGAACAGTTACATCAACCTGTTCATCAGAGTTTCATTAGAGAGCAATCAGTGGAGCATCATCTCCTTCTCAAGCTTCTTTCTCATTGGACGACAACAGGAAGTAGTTGTGATGAACAAAAGGAACATCTGCTCGGAGGCAGGAATGAGGGAAGATACATGAAAGAACAGACACAGTGAGGGAGAGATTCAGATTCTGTTCAGAGAGTTTCTGACAAGACACGAAATTCATGGAATCACATCAGCTGATCATCAGCTGATCCAAAACAATCACACTACAGAAATATCAGAGTTGTTCTTACTGTCAGTTCTGAGGATGACGATAAAGCAGGAGGTCGAGTCTTTTTCATCCAGCCAGCAGAAGACACACACACACACACACACACACACACACACACACACACACACACACACACACACACGGTCGTCTTACCTAGAAGAGAGAGCAGACAGAAGACAGACTGTAAAATCTTTTCTCTTCTCCATCATCAACAGTGTAATTGTCTCTCTGAGGACAGTCAGTGCTTCACAAACTCTCATGTGTGGAAGAATTGGTCACAATGTCCTGATGATCTGGAAAATACCAGACAGGAAACTTCAATCAGCCTCTTGGAGAGTAAAGGCCGTGATAATCTGAGCGTGGACAGTAAAGTGATGGACCTGCTCCCTAACAGAGAGACACCTGCAGCCCATCTGTCCCCACAACAACCAAACAGCTTTTATTCTGCTGCCTCAGTGGACAAATCCAGTCAGAGGAGAGGAAGTTCACAGGAGAGACGGCAGAGAACATTCAAGGAAACACCAGACTAAGAGCTTCAGCGCCTCTTCAGGCAGATATTCTCCATCCTGACTAATTCCCACATCTTCACTATGATTCTGGTTCAGGCCTCATGAAATATGATCTGCTCTCCACTGCCAACACCAACACATGTTGGAGAATTCCCTCTGAGAAAAGAAATCTGCCAGAGGTTATTTCTCTGAAATCTGACCTCAAAGTCTTTGATAATCACACAAAATGCATCTTTACACACTCTCCTTCTCACTGAGGCCGAATCCTTGACAGCTAGAAATGTTCCAATGAACTGAAGCACAACCTTTCAGGCACTTTACATTTTAAAGCTGCTGTTATCAGAACTATGTAAAGTCCAGTTTGTCCTCAACCTCGGGATGTACGAGCCAAAACACTGAACTCATTATATCTTCCTGCAGCTCGTCACCTTCAAAGGACCACACAGTGGGAATACATGCTGATCTCTGAGACAAACTAATGCTGCTTTACTTTTCCTCTGTGGAGTCTTTGTATGCTGACACTCAGCCAGCTCCAGTCTGACAGAAGAAACATGGAACAAAGTCACATGTTAGAGGAAGAAATGATTTCCTGATTTGTTTTACTGCAGTAACTCCAGTACAAACATGTTTTCTGAGAGTCGTTGTTCATGGTGACAAATTGATTCACGTGTCATGAGGGAGTTTTTCTAATTAATTTCCTCCACTTAGTTCTCTCTCATGAAGCGTCTCTGTCAAACGCAGCAGCGATGATAAATGATCAGCAGCCTTGTTAGAGGAAGACAGAAGAGGTGGAACAGCTACCTGTGATTGTAATGATGCTCAGAAGATGAAGAGCACTGACAGACTGAAGAAGAATGAGAGCAGATTGTTCACTTCAATGAGAAGCAGAAAGAGCAGAGTGAAGCTGAATCAACAGACTGAAGCAGATGCTGCTTCTCACACACAGACTGATTCACACAGATGTTCACTACGAGGCAGAAATGATGCTTTTACATTGAGGGAAAGCCAGTGGGACACTTCCATGTCGTTA
Source organism: Chaetodon trifascialis (assembly GCF_039877785.1). Classification (NCBI taxonomy): domain Eukaryota; kingdom Metazoa; phylum Chordata; class Actinopteri; order Chaetodontiformes; family Chaetodontidae; genus Chaetodon; species Chaetodon trifascialis. The sequence continues at coordinate 9,889,705 of NC_092064.1, forward strand.
TATGGACCCTGTTGTCTTGTCTTGACTTTCCAGTCAAGAGTCCAGAGCTTCTCTATAGCTGATAAACTGCTCACTACAGGAGGGACCCTGAAAACCTGACGGCCCTTCATTCAGTCCAATCTGACCAACTGCTGAGAAGAAACAGAAACAGAAACACATTCTGCTTCTAGTTCTGGTTTGAATCCTGGTTCAGTGCAACAAACTGCACTGATGTGCAGAGCTTCACACACACAACTGTTAGTAATGAGTGCAGATGGCAGCTTTTATCTGCTGTGGGAAACATTTTACAAAACATAAAGCAAAAATCACATGATGCAAAGCATCATGGGAAATGTACGAGTCCAGCTGAGTCTGTAATTACAGACATTATCTCTGAGTTTTACAATGCTGCAATCAAAGACGGGTCACTGCAGGTAAGAACAAACCCACCTCATTATATTTCCTCTTCAGAGACTTTTACACTGTTCAGTCCACACACACACTAATTCTATGATGTGACCGCAGAGAGACTGTGGTCACACTGTGAACAAGAGACAGATCCTGGAGCTGCTCTGTGGACAGAGAATGATGAACAACAGGACACTGTGACAGCAGCTGGTTTTACTGTGAGATGGGCACATTTTCTGATTCACAGCTGTGAGCCTGCAGACCTGCACATGAGACTCTTTTGGGTGGAATATCTCAATGTGTCACTTGATGACATCATCAACCTGAAGTCTTGGAGCTCTGAAAATATTTGTACTAATATTGATTTTACAGTCTAAACTCACTGCAGCAGCACAGAGGAGGATTTTCCCTCAACGACAAAGTCGTGAACGTCGAGCTGCTTTGATCTGGATTGATGAGAAATGTCCCGCCTTCAGCATTTCAGTATTCACAAGGAAAACTGGATGTGAGTGTGAAACAAATGTCAGGGGTCTGCAGGGGACTCAGTGCTTTAAACAGGCATGGTTCAGCCCGGGCAGGGGTCCTCTGTGCTGTGACTGACAGAGGGAGAATAACAGGCCTCCTTCTCCTCCTTCGTGCCTTTCTTTCTGGTGAGTGACAGCAGGGTTGGTTGGTGGAGTCTCACCAAGAATAGCAGGAAGCCGCACTTTTAAAGGAGTTCAGAGAGTCGAAGATGGACGACACAGGAAGGAAACACACTGTGTGGACTGCTGAACAAAGGTTTGGTGAACTGAGCTCCAGTTCAAGATCGATGGTTGATCCAGACTCTGAGTCAGCACCATGGACAGAGACACTGACAGCACAGAGTTTAACTCACTGAAAGAGACAAAGAGACACTTTGAAGACAAATCAAATCTTTAAATGTCAACACTCTGCATGTGTAACTGCAATCTTTTATGCAAATGGGCCATCTTTTGGATATTGTGTGACATGAACACCCTGTGGGCTGTGATTGGTTAAAGCACAGATGAGGTCACATTCTGTGTAATTTCATCCTGCAGCATCAACATGTGAAGTCAAGTCACACTCTCCCCTCCTGTGTTTCTACAACTTTCAGGCTTTTGAGCTGTTGTGGCTGAAAACTTGAGTTCATCCTGAGGTGATTCAGTGTCGTTCAGAGGGCGACAGCACAGCAATGAATGCACTGCACTCCTGTACTGCACCTGATCACAAATGAAAGACTACAGTTTCAGTTTGGAACAGTGAAGTTGACTGAAACACACCAAATGTGTGTGAACACAGACGAACAAACAGGCCTTTTAATCTGCAGCCTGAAGAAAACACAGTGTTCAGTGGTGGAAATATGTGTGTGGAGTTTGTGTTGTGTTCATGTGTTTGAGCTCATGTTCTCAAAAAAGAGAAAAATGTGAGTTAATAGAGATGAAATAATGACTTTGAACCTCGCTGCCTTTAAATCACAGCATGATGTTTCTTTGCTGTGAGTGAACCAACAGCTGCTGTGTCACTTCATAAATGAGGGAATGCAGGAGAGAAGATGATCAACAGCCAGTTAAAGGAGAGTCGTGGGGTTTTGTTGTGATTGTGGTCTCAGTGTTCAGCCGTCTGAAACAACAACAGGTGAAGAAAAACAGCCGCTGATGTCAAAGCTCATTCAATTAAAGCTGCTCTTGGAAAATGAATGATGTTACATCAGAAACGGTCAGAAACAGACTGAAATTTCATTCATACCCAGACAATTAAAGCCACATTTTAGCAATTAAAAAACACACTAATGACAGCACCATTAAAATGTTGTTTGGCAGAACTCAGAGGCGTTTTCATGTGGTCTCTCTTCTAAACTTCACAGTGTTAACTCAGTGGGGATGTGGACACCACAGCAGGCTGATGACAACTGAAGGAAAAGACTTCAAGAAACCAGAAACAAACAAACACATGACAAAACAAACAAACATGACTGCTGCAGACAGCAGGCTCTACCTGCTGATTGAACTGGCTCATGCTCAGAGGACAAAGCACAGCAAACCCTCCTTTCAACCAGAAGACACTCAACTGTCATTTCCACAACTTTCAGCCCAATAACATCATGTTTGTTCAGCTAAATATCCAAATACGTGTGGTCAAGGCCTTGTAGTGTCTCGTGAAGCCAGCGAGCTCACAAACATTCATCTTTCTATGTTTGTTCTCGTCAAAGTTGGAAACTCCTTCACACAAAGCAGAAATCTCACCTGTGTGTCTCTTGTCCCAGTATGTTGTCCACTGCAGTCAGTCAAAGCTGTTGCTTCATTTAGTCCTTCAGTCACGTCTTCACACACTCAGAGTTCAAACCTGAGAAGAACTTTCTCTGTCGGCCATTTTGGCTCAGCAGTTTTTCCATCATGCTCCCTGAAACTGGATCTGTTTCCTGCTTGACTGACAGTTTCTGTGTGCTCCATTTCTGTAGTAAAGATCACAGCAGGCTCATTTTTAGATGAGGTGGAAACTTGCTCGCTTTGGAACATTCAGCTGCAAACTACCCAGCATGCAACACTGTCTTAAAGCAGCAGGTTCACTCCATTCAAACATCAGCTGTTGTAAAAACACAATAAATGTTGAGTTTTTGGAAATAAGTAAAGTTTTTAACATAATTTGTAAGAAAAAAAAAACACATTCACATTTATTTGGGCCGCTACAGATTCATCACAACACAGTGACTTTGCAGCATTATAATGGATCAGCTGCACCCGAGCATCAGTAATGTGACTCTTTAACATAAACCTCACACTAAAGAATCTTTGTTATAAGTCAAACTATTATTGAGCTTTTGCTTTGGATCAAACCAAAGGCAGTGAAAAGCCCAGCTGCAGTCTTTCTGTGTGGAGTCTGTCCCAGCTCCCCACTGAGCCGCGGAGGTGGAGGATATTCAAATCACTGTGATTAGCAGGAAACAGCTGAATGAAAGAGCCACTCTGCCCTGGCTTTACTAATGTTCAATTAGAAGGAAAAGGCTCTTAATTATAGCTTGAAATGAAATGATTTAAAATAAGAGTTGTTAGATAAGATCTAATGTTTCATATGTGTGGTCCACAGTTTGTCAGAGGGTTCAGGATTAGAAATGAAGGCTTTCAGTGGGTTTTCCAGTCTGTTTTCTACATATTTAAATCTTCTGTCGTCCTGCTGGCCTCAGCCTCTCTGCTCACAGAGCTCACACAGACCTTGTAGAGACTGTGTGATGGGCAGGGTTGCACAAGTATTGCACGTCTGACTATTATAATGTAGAATGAATAAAGAGAAAAGAGTGTGTGAAGTCGGTCAAATGAAAGTCAAGCTCCACAGTGAAACACAAGATGAGAGAAACATCCACACACTGCACTCCACTTCTTTCAGACAAAATGAGAACACAAACTGGAGAGACCGAATGACTCTGAGCTGAAGAGAAGGAAAAGAGAGAAGGTGGGAGGAGGACAAAGACAGAAAGGTGAGAGTGTCACAGCCCACGAGCGGCTCTGCATTCATGGAGGGAAAAAGAAAAAGTTTGGAAACTTGTCATGAATACTGTGAGAGGCAAAGACAGAGCAGAGAAGACAGAGCCAAACTGGAAACAGCCACTGGCAGTTCAGCATGAACAGCAAACATCTTTCCTTTGAAGAGTCAGAATGACAGAAAGAGACGACGCTCCATCTCAAGTCAAACGTTCGACTGTGAGAGACGTCTGTCTTCTTTTTCATCAGAGGAGATTCATGTTCACACAAACACACAGCACACTGAGGGACATTTACTGTCTGTTTATACTAAATAAATGATCAACGTGGATCTGAAAAAGTCACATTCAGGTTCTGAATCATTGATACGTTTGGTATTAATCCAACCATCACTCCTCTTCTGCTGCTGCATATTACTATTATTTTCACTTGGCGAGTGTTTCTGGCTGAACTGGAGTGTCAGTTCAGAGAGGACACGAGGGTCACATGTTGGCAGTCTGTCCACTGATCCCTACACACATCAAATAAAATCCCTTCTCATAACAAGGCGTTCTGTTGAAATGACCTGTTGCTCTTGTTCCTCCTTCACTGGCTTCTGTTCCTCTTTGCTTCCACCTCACCGGCCCTCTGCCTGCTGCTTCTCCCTGTTGAGTCTCTGGAAGCTTTTAAAGCATTAACTCAGCAGTGTTGCTGCTCTGGCTCGGCTCTGTGTGGACCCTCGGGTGATTTGTAATGTGCTCCAGCAAAAACTTCGGCAGAGTGGATCATCAGACAGCAGAAAAACTGGACCACCATTGGTTGCAATAATTGGTTTATTGGAGGGATGGTGAAATTGTTCCTGAGTGATGCTGCAGGCCGACTGACTGAAAAGTCCATTTTCACTCCATTTCCTCACTACATTATAACTTCCCATGGGTCATTGAGCCATGGTGATATCTGAAGGAGTGTTGGTCTCCACAAAGACGTCGACCTTCTTTCTATTCTAACTTTAATAACACCTCCTCCATGAACACACTGTCTTCACATCTGATGAGTTCAAACAAAACAGCATGACAGCAAAACCAAAGAGACATAAGAAGAGCCAGAGAGGTCAGATGCAGGAGTTTCCAATAAAACCTTCATACTTTCAGATACAGCACAAAGAAAATGAGGACTGATTCAACCCTTGATAAAGTCCATTTAAATCTCAGGATCTAATGATGTGCTGATTTTCCACACTTCACTGCTTTTCTATGTAAATTGACTGATGAGTGACACACATCTTCACTGACAGGCTGCTGTCAGGGATCAGTCAGCTGTGTGAAGTCGAGGTGGGAATTAAGATTCACTGAAAAGTTCATGACAAGACTCTGAAAACCTGAGTCCATACAACACTATCTGAATGTATCAGTGCAGACCTTGTGGAGACATGAGCCTTGAGACATGGTCAGTTCTGAAAAGATTTTTACACATCAACTGAAGAGAAGTTAAGAAATGTGGACGTTTTTGAACCATTTTAACTTGAAGGATTACTCGTTGATTGAAGCTCGTTCCACTCAAACTGTGTCCTCCACAAAGTTCCCTCTGGAGGTTTTCTGAATGTGAGAGGGCTTATTATGGACTGAAAAAACACCCCACAGTCATTTCAAGCAGCAGCCAGGAGACAAACAGTCATCAGAGAGCCTCTTCACCGCGCTCTGACAGAGAGATGCAGCCCAGGTCAGCCTCTGGACAAGAACAAATGACTGAACACTGCTGGGACTGAAGTGGGTTGGACAGCAGCACAAAGGAACTTGTGGACTTCAAATAAATGACGGTCGAATCACAGACACATTTGGAAGTTTGAGAAATTGCAGCAAGAAAAGCTCAAATCACTGATTGTTGAACTGATTTCATTCGACAGAAAAAGCAATTTCATCATATTATTTCTCAGGACACTGACTGAGGAGGGTCAGAGCATAAAACACTGTCTCCTATTACTGTCAAGAGCAGAAGTGTGTTCACTCCCTGTGACAATACAGAGATCAACACTGTCTGTGGGTGTGTTTGTGCTCAAATGGTTGATAGAAAAAAAGCTTTGTTTGAATTTGGAGGAGCTAGAACACATGATGAGAACGCTCAGCTATGACCATCATTCTAGAATGCTGACATCATCGGAACATCTTGGCTCTATAAGCTGCCTCTTTAGAAAAACCTCATTCCCATCTGACAACCTGAACTGAGGACTACGTCTCTGTCTTTGGTGGAAACAAACTCTCAGCTATTACAAAATACAACATATCCCTCCATTTACAGATTTATCTTCTGTAACAACAAGATCTATATCAGAAAGTACTACAACTCTGAGACTGTTTTCAGCACTGCTCCTCTCGAGCTCAGCCGACTTTCTGCTGATATTTCTTCATATTTTGTCTCAAGCTTCAACAGACCCTTTTAAAATGTGCCATCTTGTTTCTCTCTGCTTTGCCAAAGCAGAATATTCCTGCTGTGAGTGTTGCTAAAAAAGGGAAATCTGCATTGTAACATAACTAACCAAGCGTGTGTTTCAGCCCTGATTGAAAACCATAAACAAACCCTAATTTCCACCAAAACAATCTCATCCAAATTTACGTCCAAACAGAAACAGTTCAAACTAATGAATGTGAGAGTGTGTCTGTGGTGTGTCTTTGGCAGTCAGTAAATAACATAATTATTCAAAAAGAGGACTAATACTCTGAATATGTCTGAATTTAAGGCTGGCTGTGCCAACATGTTGCTCTCTGTTGAGGAGTGCTCCAAGGATTGCCGTCCTTAGACTTCAGTAGGTTTGGCTGTGAATAAGTGCACAGTGAGGTGAGCTGAGGTCCCAACAGTGTCACTAAAATGTTCACCAACAACATCTTTCATTTGTTTTCCATCAAAACCAGCAATGCACGATCCACTTGTAGTGACGACAGCATGATTCAACTTTTTATGGTTTTCTTTGGGCACTGGCAGCACTTGGTTCATGTTTGGGAAAAAGAATCTATTTTAAGACAAAAGGCAGCAGTGACTTGAGATGGAAGGTTTTTTGTCAGCATTTAACTGAAATCACAATATTTCTCACACTTTAACCAAAGCTCGTGTTTTTATTCTCTTCTCTCTCTTCCCTCCACTCTTTTCTTCCACAGTCCCTTCCTGTAAATTCAGAGACAGGGTGGTGTTTCAATGCTCTCTACTTCTACAGGACACACAGAATAAATCCAAGATTTTCATGTTTAAAAAATGTTCTAGTTCAGCCTCAAGTTCAGTCGATGTAAAGATACATCGTGCTGATATTAACAGATTTGAAATGCTTTGAAAATTAATTCTGTCTGATGGAAAAAAGAAAAAAAAACTCTTTAGTGAGAAAGACAACACATACTTTGACAGTCAAACTTCTAACTAGATCTAACAGCTTGTTAATTTCTCTAATAAACAGCTGCCCGGGTGTCAAAACTCTGCTCAGCTGTGCTCATCACACACATACACACCCCTCTCACACCGACTCCTACTGCTCTGCAGAGGAGGAGGAGTAAAAGTAAGAACTCCATCAGCAGTGTGAGATATAAACAGCCCTTATGGGAGCTTTCAAACACCCCCCTGCCTCCATTCACTCTAACATGAAACTGATATAGAGAATGTTAAATGTGTGATGCAGAGCCAGAGCACTGAGACATAAAACATAAGAGAAATATATCTGGACTGATTGGTGATGCATCCATGTCAAAGCACGACTGATGGTCCAGACAATACACAATCTACTGACTGATCTGGGAGCAGAGCAGAGCTGCAGCAACAACATTTTGCCTGCTTTCACTTTATTTGGTGATCCAGTGCCGACACTCAACTCAAGTCACTTCTATAGTCGGCTCTTGTGCCTCCACCTCACTGCTGAGAGAAGTCAGACTTTGTGAATAATGTTAGACTTCATCACTTTACGGAGGTCTAAGAAACACTGACACTACGAATAACAGCAGACATACAGCATTTATTAATACAATACGTTCTCGGTCTCCAAGTCAGCTGGTGGATTGTCAGGTTAACAGAAGATCAATTCTGTGGACTGTGACAATGAAGCAAAATCCATTTTGCTATTATTACTTTGACTCGATCATCGATCAGACAGAGAAGTTCTCCAGTGGTCCAACCTTGTGAACTTTAAATTCATTTTTTATTGTAAATATTAAATAGTAATGACACTTGACTGATGAATATAGATTAGAGAGGAAACCTCAGGCTCTTAGAAGAGTTCTTTGAAGATCAAAATAATTCATTCTGCCGTTGGACTTCTGTGCTACTCATACATCCATAACTACCACAGCATTAAGCTTCATCATCAGGGGTTTGGCACCAGAAAACTGCAGACTAATGATTGATGACTTTGACTTTATATCTGCAGTTGTGTTGAACAGTCAACAGAACTGGTAAAGCCAAAGATGTACAGTGGGTGAACTGGGAATGTGTGACTGTGAGGACTTTGTCAGAATATTTCCTCCATCCCAGTCGAGCATCTTAAAAAAGCCTCCATTGTTGAGGCAGAAGCTCAAAATCTCTATTCAAAGCTTCATCTGAGGTCATGAACTCTGAGTAAAACGAGCTTCCTCTGCAGGGAGTCTGGACTGACCCTCAGGGACAGGGTGAGGGCCTCTCTGAGGTTTACAGTTTTATATGTGTGTGTCTTTGTGTGTGTTTGTGCACACGTGTGAATATGTGGAGGGCAGTCAGTCTGATAAGAGGCTTTTAACAAGACAAGCAGCTGTTGACTCACTGTGTCACTGAGGCTGAACAACATCAACACACTGCTGCTGATCCCATTCATCATTTTCACTGAAGGACAGATCTCAAGAGACATTTTCCATTAATGTCCTGACACACACCATCTCTCTCTCTCTCTCTCTCTCTCTCTCTCTCTCTCTCTCTCTCTCTCTCTCTCTCTCTCTCTCTCTCTCAGTTTGTCTTTTTCCTTCATCTTCTTCTCCTGAGAGGAGAAACTCTCACCTGTGATTCTGTCACTTTTCTACCTTATTTGCGCTGCCTTTCTCCTTTCTCTCCTTGTTTCACACACTGCAGCCTCTGTTGTCATGGTGACACTGATCATTTCAGGGATCATTGTTTCCTCCACTCTGAAGCACCAAAAGTTGAGTCCTCAGGAACTCAAATGTTCATCTCAAAGATGAATCCTCCTGCAGCTGTTTTCACTTTCTACTCTCTGCTGTTCTCTATTCCAAATGCATTTTTGCCAAAGGAAAATAATTAGCTAAATGTGTCATAAATATTCATGATGAGCTTTTAAAAGGGAGGAAAAGGGAACTGTGAGGGAGGCCAGCGGTGACATTCCTGTGAAAGAGCATCTGGATAGCAGCTATTAGCCCACAAAGGGAGGAACAGGAATGCTTTGTTTGATTGTTGAGTCAATTTAAGGAATTTCAAAGCTTCCAGATCTTTCTGTGTCTTCACATTCATGCAGAACGCTGCCAGGAGGGAGATAACAAACTCAATGAAGACGTCACATTTAAAGGCAGAGAGCGTTATAGCTCCTGCTGAGCTAGCTGCTGTGACCTGTGTCCTCATAAGATTACACAAGGCTGCGTAGAAAAACTGAGTGAACGTTATTCTAATGATAAAAACATGGTTCTGCCCACACAGTGTCGCTCTGTGCTCTGAGTTCATCACTTTCAGCCACTTATCATTGACCTGCAACCTCATGTTTTCTTTTCAGGAAATGCAGCAAAAGATTTCAATGTAACATCGACTAACAATGTATCGACAGCGGAAGATAAATGATGAACCTGATGATAATAATATGGTTGTTGTGTTGGAAAATAATAATGATGGGATATAAAGCTCTTTGAGGAGAGCTGGATCTGAAGGCTTCGTTCCTTTCTGAGATTCAGCTCATGCTTTTTCTTTTTGTTTTTGTTGTTTTTTTTAGGGGGGTCAGGGTCACAAGGTTCATCTGTAAAATAATCATGAGGAAAACGATCGAGAAACATTTGGATCAGATTCAAACTGAAGTCCAACACATTTGGTTTCTTTTTACATGTGTGGACAAAGTTTAGTAGCATTAAATCTCTCATATTGTCAGACTGAATGTCAGTGATCTGCATTGTAAACAAAAGAAAGAAAAGAGGGAAAGTTAAACTAAAAACACAAGCTGACCTTCAAAGACTCCTCCTTGAACTGCCACCTTATCGTGGTGGAGGAGTTTGAGTACCCGAATGATCCTAGAGGCTATGTTGTCCGGGGCTTAATGCCCCTGGTAGGGTCTCCCAAGGCAAACAGGTTCTAGGTGACGGGTCAGACTAAGAGCAGTTCAAGAAGCCCCTATGAAAGAAATTAAAGCAAGGAAGCGTACGTCGCCCGGATTGGCGTCACCGGGGCCCCGCCCTGGAGCCAGGCCTGGGGTTGGGGCTCGCAGGCGAGCGCCTGGTGGCCGGGTCTTTGCCCACGGGACCCGGCCGGGCACAGCCCGAAGGAGCGACGTGGGCCCGCCTTCCCGTAGGCCCACCACCCGCAGGAAGGATCAGAAGGGGCCGGTGCTATGTGGAATGGGTAGCAGTCGTGGGCGGGGGCCCCGACGACCCAAATCCTGGACAACGACTCTGGCTATGGGGACATGGAATGTCACCTCACTGTGGGGGAAAGAGCCTGAGCTAGTGCGGGAGGTTGAGCAGTACCGGCTAGAGATAGTCGGGCTCACCTCCACGCACAGTCTGGGCTCGGGAACCCAACTCCTTGAGAGAGGCTGGACTCTCTTCTACTCTGGAGTTGCCCGCGGTGAGAGGCGGCGAGCTGGTGTGGGCTTGCTTATAGCCCCCCAGCTCAGCCGCCATGTGTTGGAGTTCTCCCCGCTGAGCGAGAGGGTCGCTTCCCTGCGCCTTCGGGTTGGGGATAGGTCTCTCACTATTGTTTCGGCCTACGGGCCGAACAGTAGCGTAGAGTACCCGGCCTTCTTGGAGTCCCTGGGAGGGGTACTGGAAAGTGCTCCAACCGGGGACTCCATTGTTCTGCTGGGAGACTTCAATGCTCACGTGGGCAGCGACAGTGACACCTGGAGGGGAGTGATTGGGAGGAACGGCCTCCCCGATCTGAACCCGAGTGGTGTTCTGTTATTGGATTTCTGTGCTAGTCACAGTTTGTCCATAACGAACACCATGTTCAAGCATAAGGGTGTCCATCAGTGCACGTGGCACCAGGACACCCTAGGCCGGAGGTCAATGATCGACTTTGTAGTCGTATCATCTGACCTTCGGCGGTATGTCTTGGACACTCGGGTAAAGAGAGGGGCTGAGCTGTCAACTGATCACCACCTGGTGGTGAGTTGGATTCGCTGGCAGGGGAAGAAGCGGGACAGACTTGGCAGACCCAAACGTACCGTGAGGGTCTGTTGGGAACGTCTGGCGGAACCCGCTGTCAGGGAAGTTTTCAACTCCCACCTCCGGGAGAGCTTCAACCAGATCCCGAGGGAGGTTGGAGACATTGAGTCCGAATGGACTATGTTCTCCACTTCCATTGTTGATGCAGCCGTCCATAGCTGTGGCCGTAAAGTCGGCGGTGCCTGTCGTGGCGGCAACCCCCGAACCCGGTGGTGGACACCGGAAGTAAGGGATGCCGTCAAGCTGAAGAAGGAGTCCTATCGGGCCTGGTTGGCTCATAGGACTCCTGAGGCAGCTGATGGGTACCGGCAGACCAAGCGTGCGGCAGCTCGGGCGGTTGTAGAAGCAAAAACTCGGGTCTGGGAGGAGTTCGGGGAGGCCATGGAGGAGGACTACCGGTTGGCCTCGAGGAAATTCTGGCAAACCGTTCGGCGCCTCAGGAAGGGGAAGCAGCTTTCTGTCAACACTGTTTACAGTGGAGGTGGGGAGCTGTTGACCTCGACTGGGGATATTGTCGGGCGGTGGAAGGAATACTTCGAGGATCTCCTCAATCCCTCTGTCATGTCTTCCGTAGAGGAAGCAGAGACTGGGGACTTGGAGGTCGATTCATTCATCACCGGGGCTGAAGTCACTGAGGCAGTTCGCAAGCTCCTCGGTGGCAAAGCGCCGGGGGTGGATGAGATCCGCCCTGAGTACCTCAAGTCTCTGGATGTTGTAGGACTGTCTTGGTTGACACGCCTCTGCAGCATCGCGTGGCAGACGGGGACAGTGCCTCTGGACTGGCAGACTGGGGTGGTGGTCCCTCTTTTTAAAAAGGGGGACCGGAGGGTGTGTTCCAACTATCGGGGGATCACACTCCTCAGCCTCCCTGGTAAAGTCTATTCCAGGGTACTGGAGAGGAGAACCCGGCCGATAGTCGAACCCCGGATTCAAGAGGAACAATGCGGTTTTCGTCCTGGCCGTGGAACACTGGACCAGCTCTATACCCTCCACAGGGTGCTTGAGGGTTCATGGGAGTTTGCCCAAACAGTCCACATGTGCTTCGTGGACTTGGAGAAGGCATTCGACCGTGTCCCTCGCGTCATTCTGTGGGAGGTGCTCCAGGAGTATGGGGTTGGAGGCCCTCTGTTGAGGGCTGTACAGTCCCTGTACAACCAGAGCAGGAGCTTGGTCCGCATTGCCGGCAGTAAGTCGGACCTGTTCCCAGTGCATGTTGGACTCCGGCAGGGCTGCCCTATGTCACCGGTTCTGTTCATCATTTTTATGGACAGGATTTCTAGGCGCAGCCAGGGGCCGGAGGGGGTTCGGTTCGGGGGCCGGCAGATTTCGTCTCTGCTTTTCGCGGATGATGTTGTCTTGTTGGCTTCCTCGAGCCAGGACCTTCAGCATGCGCTGGGGCGGTTCGCAGCCGAGTGTGAAGCAGCTGGGATGAGAGTTAGCACCTCCAAGTCCGAGGCCATGGTTCTCGACCGGAAAAAGGTGGCTTGCTCCCTTCAGGTTGGAGGAGAGTTCCTGCCTCAAGTGGAGGAGTTTAAGTATCTTGGGATCCTGTTCACGAGTGAGGGAAGGATGGAACGTGAGATTGACAGGCGGATCGGTGCAGCGGCTGCAGTAATGCGGTCGCTGTATCGGTCTGTCGTGGTAAAGAAGGAGCTGAGCCGAAAGGCGAAGCTCTCGATTTACCGGTCAATCTACGTTCCTACCCTCACCTATGGTCATGAACTTTGGGTCATGACCGAAAGAACGAGGTCCCGGATACAAGCGGCTGAAATGAGTTTCCTCCGCAGGGTGGCGGAGCGCTCCCTTAGAGATAGGGTGAGGAGCTCTGTCACCCGGGAGGAGCTCAGAGTAGAGTCGCTGCTCCTCCGCATCGAGAGGAGTCAGCTGAGGTGGCTCGGGCATCTCTATCGGATGCCCCCTGGACGCCTCCCTAGGGAGGTGTTCCAGGCATGTCCCACCGGGAGGAGGCCCCGGGGAAGACCCAGGACACGCTGGGGTGACTACGTCACTCGGCTGGCCTGGGAACGCCTCGGGATCCCCCCGGAAGAGTTGGAGGAAGTGTCCGGGGAGAGGGAAGTCTGGGCGTCCCTGCTCAGACTGCTCCCCCCGCAACCCGGCCCCGGATAAGCGGAAGATAATGGATGGATGGATGGACCTTCAAAGATCTCCTCACTGTGTCTGTTGAAGTGTCTTTGGATCGATTCGTGTGTTTCCTCGTCTCTCTGCACTTCCTGCTTTCACTTGTGTCAGTCTGCTCTGCAGCCACAGCAGCCCATCCACTGAGCTCCTTCTCCACATGCAGCTGGAGGAGAAGTGAAGCCACTGAGCTGTCCATCATTTCCTCTGTGCTTCTGTCATCCTGTTTCATACACTGAGTTATTATTCATTCAGCCATCAATCAGGGCCAAGATGATTCAGTGGGAGGTCTGAATAACATCAGACATGGTGGAAATGTTCAGGTACCACCTGCATGTGGAACAGCTCCACCGGAAAATTAAACACAGGATTGTACTCATTCTAAAATAATGGTTGGTAAATGAACTTCCTGTGATGATGGTAATAAAAGTGGTCCAATCACTGAGCCCAGTGGTTCAGTCACACATTTCTAAAAGGTTCCTCTTCATAACGTTGGTCAGCGCTCCAATATATTCATACTGATGAATCAGCAGAGGAAATAAAGTGATGCTGGGCTGCTGGTGCAGTTCAGCTGTTTGCTGCAGACACTCTGGCTCTAATAAGGTTTCCTCAGAGGTCAAAGGTCATTCTGCAGAACATCTGTCCCTTGGCACCAGAGAGATATGTAACCATAGAGATCACAGCTGGAATACAAAGGTGTTTGTCGAAAGATGTATTTAGGTAAAGTAACTTCAATGACTGTGAATCCTTCACACTGAACTCTTTGTGTTACCTGGGAGGAGTTAAAGACACATCACAGATGAGACTGTCAGCCTCAGGATTAGACATGGATTATCTAACTGTGCTGCATTGAGCCCAAACATTTCTCACTGAATTGTTTTAATCTGTTGTGATTAAAAAAAAAACATTTTGAGCAGTCATTCTCCAAAATGACTGCAGCCCTCTCATAACCACCTGTTGTGTTCATTTGTGTCTAAATATTCAATGTATTTAACTTTAAAACGATCCTTCATTACCGAGTGACAAACAAAACCTGCTGAGCGTTCAGCTTATTTACCTCAACAACAAAGTAAACCTTTTCATCATCACACAAGAAGGAACAAATAATGACCTTCAGTGTGAGCAGAGCATTTAAATTCACTGTTTCCACTGAGATCACACTTGGTAGCATTTCGCTCTTTTCTGCTGTAACTGTAACACAATCTGACAGAGCAAAGCTTTGAGTCAGGAGAAATCCTTGGAATTTAAAGCTGATAAAAGGTGCTTTTACATCGTCTCTGATAACTGACTGCAAGTGTTGAATGTAGACTGAGAGAAGCAGCATTCAGGCTTCAGCTGCCACCAACCAGTTATAACCAAGAATTACAACATCCAGAAGAAACGTTTCCATGCACAGCTGCTCCCGCCTTGTCACACCAAGCTACTCCAGCACAGTCTAATCTGCTTTGGCACTTTTTATATCCAGCAAACAGAAACTGTTCCAGCTGAAAGGTGACAAGGAGAAAGCTGTTAAACCTGCTGAGCTGTGACAGAGAACTGACCTGACCCTCCTCCTTCTGCACCAAAACTGCTCAACTCTTTTAAAAGATAATTATTTAAAAGCAGCATCACAATAATGTTTATTCTGTCCACCAGTTCTCTGTCTCTCCCCTTCTCTTCACCTCCGTAACCCTCTCCATCTTTCTCTGTTGTTGTTTCTGAGGTTGGTGCTGGTTCTGTTTCTGTCTCTCTCCTCTGCGGTGTGAGATGTGACCACCAGTCAGATGTTTTCAGCTCCACAACAGCTGCCAGAGCTTTTCATTGGTTCTTGGTTGCCTGACCCCCTGCAGCAGGAGTCAAATCACATTTCTCAGCTCTGCTGCTGCATGTCTGCAGAAACCCAAGAAATAAATGGAAAGCGTCTCAGTGCTGAGAATAATAACCTTCTCTGTCGCTGGAGGGATGAGATTTAGCAGTAAAATCTGACATGAGACAGATGTCTGAAATAGTGCTAATAAATGTAATGGATCAGTTTTAGGGGGGAAATACACAAAAACATGATTTCACCTTTTCAGAGATTCAGCAGTATGTGGTTCAGCTGTGAGGCTGTGCAGGAGTCTGCATGAGACAAGTGAAATCATGCAACACATCCAGACTTCTGTCGAGCGCTGCCTGACTGAAGACACATTCACTGACCAGGAGCAACATTAAAACAACAGACGTCTGAATCAGCAGCCAACATCCTCAGTTAATGTCAGAACACACTGATTCACACAGCGGGCCAAATGTGAGTCACCACAAATTAGAGATCAATACTAGCAAAGTGACCATTCATAGACTGTCTGATGGAGGATTAAAACCACGATGGAGCATGAATCACAGAGAAGAAGACGTGTTGTGATATAAATAATTCACCTGCTGTGGCATCAGCATCATTGATGAGAACGAGCAGATCACAGCATAAAGCACACACACTCTTCATATCAGTGTGTGTCGATGCACAAGAGAGAAATGGTTTGCCTTTCACTCACACTTGTACTGAGAGAGTACACTCACTGCTGCTGCTGTTAAAGCAGAACAACAACACAGCTCAGCCCACAAACTGACACCTTCTGATCCACAAACACGAGCTGTAATCCCATCTTTGACTGAATATACTGGATTTACAGTCACTGAGTGGACAGGAAGTAGAGCGATGAGCTCAGAGGAGGATGAAAGGACATGTGGAGCTTCCCACAAACCCAGTGTGAGTTCATGTGATGGAGCAGATTGGAGCTCCCAGTGAGCCCCAGCACATCCTCCACCTGCACACACCCAAAGTGATTTATGGAAAAAGAGATTTCACACTGCTGTTCAATGTGTGGACTCTGAACGATCGCTGAGATGTCAGAGTGTTTACTGAAGAGGGGGGAAGGAAAACTCTGTTTGTGTGACTCTGGAGATAATATGCAAATCAAAAGGCACAGCTAAACCTATCAGAGAGCTTCACTTTAACTTTCCATTAAGATCTGTGAGTCACTGTGATAGTTCTGGTAGAACAACCTGATCGGGAGTGAGGTTCAATTTGTTTCAGGCTGATTATCAACCTGCAAACAGTCTGACAGTCGTTTCAGGTATGAGAGCAGAAAATCATGTAAACACCTGCAGTGAAGTCCCTTCAAAGACATACATGATTAATGTTGGGACGTGTGAGATGAAGATTTAATGGATTAAAGACAAAACATCACATTAGTGTGACGCCTGTAAAGAATAGTCTCATCGACTTCATGTTGGAGAAAAGTGTTGAATATGTTGAATGAACACAGTCTGATCAGCGGAGAAAGCTTCATTTCTATGATAAACAGAGGGAATATGGCTGAATCATGAGGAGTGTGCTGCTCATGTTGCATTTACTGTCTTCAAAATAAGATTCATTTATTGTCCACAACACCAGCAGACAAGGCTGAACCTCTCTGTGGCTGTGCTTTGTCATGGAAATGCTCCATTTTGTTTGAAAAGAAAAGAACTCTGGGAAAAATGTGCTCAGTCATTTAAATTACCAGGAGTGGAAAAGTGGGACGTTTGACTAGTGTTAATAAAAACGTGGAAATGGAGGAAAATCGTTTAGTGCTGAGTGAGAAACGTTAGTTTCGCCTTCTGTGATCCTGACACACTCACAGTTCATTCATTCAGCTTCATGAACACCATTGACCAGAGCGCATTTACTTTGCTGTTGTACAAAACTCTGAAGAATGAAAATATTCTAGCTGAGCAGCCCAGCTGGTTATTCAACAGCTGCTTTCAAAGAGAGGAGAAATCTGGAGTGGAGATTTAATGAAAAGCTGATCAATAGCAGCCAGATGTGTTGACCAGACTCTTCCAATCTTCTCCAGGGAGCAAAGTTTCAGTCTGCTCATGTTGTTGTGGCCTTGAGGAAACTGTTTCCTTCTTCAGAGTTCTCCCTGTTGGAAGATTCAATTGAAATTCAAGTCTGAATTTGACCTTTGAAATGAGGAGTCCTCATTGAAATGTAGAGCTGCTGCACTCTTCATCTCTCAGTTGTCTTCTGAGCTCGAGGCTTCAGGTTCAATTCAAATATTTGAGTCTTCAGTGAATATAAAAGGCTGCTCTTAAAATACAAGCTGGACATGTCTGTAAGGCAGAACTGTTTGCTGTCTTTTATGGTGAGGGGACAAATATTGTTCTTCATCTGCATTACATGACGCTGCAGAGTCAACGCAGGCTGAAGTCAACAGCTCAGCGGCCTTGAACGGAGCAAAGCTCTCAACGTGAGAATGACTTTGTAAAACAGGGATTACTGCAGCTGAAGCTGAACACAGCCATGTCTGACAGTGAAGCACACAGCTTGAGATCAACAGAGCAGAAACATCTTGTTATTCAGTGACAGCACTGCATGTCTCCAGAGGTACAACTGCTCCATGAAGACTGTGTGACTGGATGAAACACTGAGCTCTAACATCAAACATGAATGAGCTCAAGTTCAGTTTTTTAACAGGCAACATTCCAGCTGCATGGCTGACATATTGGATGTCAACATGTTATTAACATATTCTGTTCTGCTGAAGTTCATTAAGTGCAGACTGTAATTTAAAGGAAGTGACAGCACAGAGAGATGAGCTGCACACAGCTGTGACAGATGGATGCTGGTTGTTGGTGGGAGGTGAGATGCATCATCAGCAGGACGAGCAGCAGCAGAAACAACTCAAACACATCATTATGATACGAACACAGAAGCTGCAGAGCACAGCGCCATCACAGCTGTCTGTCACTGGAACTCATGGATGTTTATTCTATGAAAAATGATGACTACATTTAGACATTTTCTTTTAAAAATATGGACAAAATGACCCCAAAACATCTGAGCTTTAACCAGAGGGAGGTGACATCATGAGATTTGGGAAAACAGAGCAAAGCCAGTCCAGGTCCTGCTGAGCCCCCAGCACTTTAATCACATTAGCTCATTCTTATGAGGACAATCATTTCA
Source organism: Chaetodon trifascialis (assembly GCF_039877785.1). Lineage (NCBI taxonomy): Eukaryota > Metazoa > Chordata > Actinopteri > Chaetodontiformes > Chaetodontidae > Chaetodon > Chaetodon trifascialis. The sequence continues at coordinate 9,908,025 of NC_092064.1, forward strand.
AGAGGACAAGATTAAGCTCTAATTAGAGTTTCCAACAGAGACCACAGAAAGAACATGAACAGAAGCTTCTGCCACTTCATGACTTATAATTGCAGAACATCAAATATGATCCTGCTTTGAGTGGATGAAGAAAAAAGATTCTCTTTGTGAGAATTTAAAAAAACAAAGATTCAGCCAAACAGCTTTTCCAGAGACCGCAGAGGTTTGTCTTCTGCACTAAAGCTGTGTTTTGTGATGAAGGTAATTAGTCATAAAGACTCTTGACTGCACAAAGTTAAACACTGTGTTAATGTAATAGAAAAAAGCAAGACAAATTACAGACGAGAGACACAAAGATCTTATTTTGTATTCCAGAGACCGAACATTTAGATCCAAACTGTACATGCTGAGAGCTGTTTAATCCAGTTTTATGCCTCATTCTCATTGGACGACATTAGGAAGAAGCTGATGGTGACTGGAGGGAAACCATGGCCTCCTCACACAGATATTATTCTGTATATTCGGTCTCACAGATCCAACCCTTTCAGTGGTCGTACTTTGCTCTTTGCTGAACTGTGGTGAACGATGTCTGAAGACAGTGAACTCGATTCTCAATGAATCTCTTGTGAAGATGTTTCACATCCTGCCTTTGCTCTCAATTAGAGCTGCAGCTTCACAGTCTGGTACGAACCAAATGAGCCGCAGAATGAATCACACGTTCATTGGTCCCTGATGTTTAACAGAGTTGTGTTCAGATACTGTGATGAAGATCAGAGAACTGCTCACCAAACCCACACAAGACTGAGAGCAAGTCAGTCAAGAAGATACTGGAGACATGGAAAGATGAAAGTGGACAATATTAAGATGCTCTAATACAGCGTCAGGCAGAGTTGGCCATTAGCAACATGAAGTGAAACAAGAGATAAAATGAGGGCAGGAGAGGTTAAAGAGGGAGATTCAGACTGTGGCTGACTGATTAAAATGACACTGAAGCTGTCAGATGTGGTGTTGGACACACTCCTCCTAATGGACAGGATATATAACCCTAATATAGTCAAACACTGGAATATTTTTACACATGGCCCAGTAATACATGTCAAATATAATGATGTGAAAGATGAGTCAGGAGGATCTAGTCTTTATGTTCAGTCTGCAGATGTGGAACATGAACAAAACGACGTCCTTTCCTGCACAGACTCAGAAGAACATGAGTTTCCTGTTGAAACTGTTGGACTTTCTGCCTTTGAATTAACAGCAGAGTCCTGGTCAAACTGTTCAACACTGGTCAGAGAAGATGAGAAACAGTGGTGAGCACAGATTCTCATCAGGACCACAATATTTCACAGATTGGATGGTTTTCACTCCTGAATGGCACTCTGGGTGATTTGAGGGCTCTTAAGGGGCACTTGGACCTGAAACCTGATCAGACTGATCAACAGATCAACGTACAGTCTGTCCACTGACAGCAGAGCTCCACTCGATCAATCAGCCTCTGATCACAAACACAAACCTCTGTCTTACTGGACGACAACAAACCTGCTGTGCAGTAAAATAAAGTGCTGCTCTCTGATCTACTGACACTGTTGAGTGTTGCTGCTCGACTGAAACAAAAGCCTGTTTTCATCCTCGCTGTTCACCAGCAGCTTGTTATTCAGCACACAGTCTAATACAAGCTAATAGACGATAACAGAGTCATAACCAGCATGTCATTAGGTGGTCAGCCTTTAAAGCCTTCTGATTAAAAGACTTATCTGATTACCCACAATCCCCTGCTTTCATCAGCAATTATCTCATCGCTGATCTGTGGCCGTCACATAAAGAGTATCTGATCTGAATTTAGTGGCTGATTTGATTGGCTGAAACAGCGACAGAGGACAGAAAACACAGCGTTTAAACAGGATTTAAAGCTTCTCCACAAACACACTTCAGGAGCAGCTCTCACTGGGATTATAGTTTATGTTTGAAACTCTCCGTCACTCCTGTCATGATTACTGCATCTGAGTCTGCAGGCACGCATGGATTTGAACAAACACACACACATTTTGACTTCTAGGATATCTACACTTCACCCACTTATATGTCTGATACAGTCTGCACACAGAATATCAGCTCAGTGAGGCACACTCACACATTGATTGACTTTTTCTCTGTTGTACAAATCCACTACTGAAAATAAATTAAACTGCTCCACTGAGGCTACCTTGTACAACAAAACTCAAACTAAATGTTGTTAAAAGCTCTGAATGAATAAGCGTGAAGTCAAAATGTTTCTGTTTAATAAGCAGAACTGCTCTGTGTCGTGGCCAGAACCACGTTTTCTCTCTGAGGGAGTTTCACTGTGCTGAATGGATGACTGCACCAGAGTATTATCCAGTAGCTTCAGTAATTACTATTATTTAAATCACTGAAATTATTATCTGTTCTTCTTCCAAGAAAAAAAAAATCATCCCTTTAATACATAAATTAGACACATTTGTCTACAAAATGTGCCAAGCTTGCAGAACAGGAGCAGCCTGAGACCTTTGATGGATATAAATGAGCAGAAAGAAAGATAAAAAACCTCATTTCATCATCACACAATGAATATAAGATTTATATTAACATGCAGAAAGAAATCCTGTCAAACGTGTTAATTATACATTTAATTCCACATCAAGGAACAGACTGAGTGATTTGGACCAATGATCATTTGTTACCATTAAAATTTTGGAATATTTCATCTCAATGACAGTTTCCTGAGTTCCAGATGTGAAGCAGATGTGTGTAAAATACCACAGAGAAGTAAATGTTGAACACGCTGCCAGACATCAGACTCAGTACAGCCGAGTAAACTTCCTGTATATCTGATGGTGAACTGGACAAACAAGGACACTCAGTCACTCAGAGATCCACAAACATTATTGTCTAAACCTCCTGTGAAAAACTGACCTGACAAGCAGAATAAAGATGGAAACAATATTCCAACATTAACCTGCAGGTTTTTCATTGTGTGTGACTGCATGTTGGATTTGTACTGAAGTCCAGAGGCCTCTCTTCTTTGCATTGAGCGTGTCTGACCTGTTCTGTATCCACACATACAGCAGATTCATCTCCAGCACATTTCCTGCTGTTCTGAACGTGTCAGAAAGAGTCTGTTGCTGCTGTGGTGAGAAGTGAATTTCAGGTCCTGTCATCCTCACCACATGTTCAGCTCTGCCTGATATCAACACACACAAACAGAGGAATATCCCGTCCTAACAGGGGGAAGATATAATGCATGTTTGAAAAGGACAGTCCCCTTGGCTTTGAAGAATCTCTGTGGAAATAGATTTGGTGACTCTGCGTGCCGTGGACATCAGCTCATAGAAAATGTGATGCTTCTATTTATTTATTGACTTTTTTCTATTCCAGCAAACAGAACAGACAGTGGAGGATTACCATTCAGACCCTCTGTTTGTCCTGTTCTAATCTCCACTGACCACCAGCTCACACAACAGAGCTTTCCTTTTTTCTGACGCTGAGGAAAAACAGCTGGAGCTTGTTCTGGAGGGTTCAGCTTTAAAACTGCGACTAAAACGTTCAAACTCCATGCAGGATCTGTGAAGAGAAAATAAGTGCAGGGCTGCTGTAAGTACACATGGACTGTCAGGGGCAGATCAGATGGGGAGAGCTTTCAAAGCGCATCACCATGAAGACTAAAATCATCTTCACATCCAAACTGCGTCTCCTTCATCAGCCCCAGAAGACCAAACTATAACTGTGGCAGATTCTTCCTCCTCTGCTTGTTGACATTCCTCACCTTCCCACTCTCTACTCTTCCTTCCTCCAAATGATATTTTGTCAACAAAATCACATTATTCAAATGTCTTCATAAATATTTATGATGAGGTATGAGGGAGGCCAGTCGAGGTTTTCTGCTTCCACCTTTCTGCTTGTTGTAATTATGCAACTGAATGTGAGAGATCCAGAGAGAGAAAGTGAGAGAGAGATTTCTGAATGATTTCTTTGAATGGCAAACTGTACAGCCACATCAATCAGCCTCATAATCTGCCAAAACCCACCCTCCATCATAAAGGTCAAAAATGCTGTACAGGTGGAGGCACATAGCTGGAAACCAGCTGTCAGCAGAGTCTGAACATATTTCAGCCTCAGGCATTAAAACAAGCTTCATATCACGACTTCAGCTGAGACATTTATTGTCCCTCATGTCTCACACATTTATTGCTGACAGTGATTCAGCTCTCGTGCCAGATTATCAGTATTTGTTCAGCATCGTAGAGTTTGTGCATCTGCTGCTCTCTCCTCCTCTCTCATGTTTGTGCTGTTGGACAGAATCAGGCCTGTCGTCCACACACACATCCTACTTTGAAAAGAAGGTTTTTCCTCCTTCGTTGCCAAGAAAAATCCAACCCACACAAGCACTGTTTTAATCACAAAAACACAAGTGAAAGGCTGTGAAGAGGATGCCAAACCAACAGGCGGTGATATTACTCTAACCCTAAAGCCATGCTGGCCAATCAGAAGCCTGATTCCACAGCATTTTGAATATAAAATCAAATGAACAGTGACTGTCTTTATCCACTGACAAGAATTTCCAGCAACTTCAGTGGATTCAGAAGCTCCATCAGTCAGAGAGCACATTCACATTCAGTTCATTCCTTTGAGGTTTAAAGAATGTGTGCAGAGCAGCTAACCTGAATCAACACTTAGCGTGAACAGAATGAGCAGAATTAAACATTAACATCATTATTTTATTATCCCTAACAGCCATCTGAGAGGACTGAATAATGATAATAATCATGTTCTTCTGCATCAAATCCTCATTAATCTCCTCACACAGATTAGCAGGCAAAGCTGTCACCATGTTAATAAGACCAGTGGGTGTGTGGCTGTGATCTTACTGGATCACAGTATGTGCTGCTCTCCAACTGTTTGCCTTTTTAAAGATGTGCCCCATAAAACCTTGAATCCCATCTTGAATCTTGTGTCCAAACATGTTGAATGAGCTGAAAGGGAACATAGAATGAACTGATCCATTCCATGATGGGAACAATGGATGATGGAACAGAACATCAGGATTCTAATTCTAAATCTCTTCAGATCTCAGCCTCTGACTCAAACACACAAACTGTTGACTGACTCCTAAAATACTTCTTTAACATCAAATCCTCGCAAATGTTGACGGAATACTGCATCTACCTGTCCGTCAAGTGCATTTACCTTCTGTTGAAATGGCAAAGGTGAGATATTTGATCTATTTGTGTTGATATTGTGGGTGACAGTTATATTAAATTGGTTATGTCCAAGTCCAAAGACTCCCAGACTGGGCTAAATTTGGTTGAAAAGTGAAAGTATTTTACATGACTCGGTTTCATATAATCATCATTTCAGAAGTGTTTCAATGACTTTGTTTCAAAGTAAAGCAGATATGAACGACATACTCAAATATTTTTTTGAAAATAATTTCCTATTTCACTCATACAGAGGTGATGCCACTCAGTGACTTATTATCCCTCGAGTAACCTTTGAAGCATTGTGTTGTACTTCTCTGCAGGATGCCAGAGCTGATCAGAGCAACACAGGTCTTTTCTCTCTCAGTCAGAGAGCTGGAACACAACTCTCAGCCGGTCTCTCTCTGACGGCACAGAGTCAGATCCACAGTGCAGGTTGACATTTGAAACCTTCATCATTGCTCCTCTCTGCTCTTGTGTTTTAACCTTTGGACAGATTATTAGGCACATGTCTTATTTTGTAATCATGAGAACATGGTTGATGAAAGATCAGAACATATTCAAAAGGCTAATTTAGCAATACACATAATTGTGTCATAACTATGTGGCTGTGTTTATTACTGTCTGTGAACAACCATGTTATCAATGACCAACGAGCAGCTCCATAAAGCTGCTGGACAGAACTCATCCACTGTGCCTGATGACTTGTTCCAGCTCATCGAGGAGCAAAACAATCTCATGCAAAGAGAGCCTGCTGATTATGCATTCAGCTGTCAGTCACAGTCAAGTGGTTCAGATGGAGGTCTGAATTTGACCTGATGATATGAACCTGTTGATAACCGTTTCTTCAATGTTTTTGATTGTTTCTGCTTCAGATCAGGAAACAGCTCAAACAATCAAACATAAAGTCTGCAGTAAAAACAACACCAAGAGCCAAACAACATCCATTCAACAATAATCTGTATATTGGAAATGTTGCTTTGCCCTGTCAGTCTCCTGGAATGGAGAGAGTCTAACATGACACTAAAAAACACACTGAGCTGCAATAACAGAGTTGAACACATTCATAGACATGAAACATTTTCTGCAGGCAGAGCTTTCCTGGTGTTTTCTCTGTGTTGTCATTTGTTCATCTCCAGGTCTGCAGCACTGCTCTGAACAGTCAGAGAGGTTCAAGCTGCAATAAGAACTGAGATATTTTACACTGGAGTTAATATGTTGTTTTTACGTGACTGATGTTTACATTCAGAAACCTCGTATCGTCACTCTGTGATCCTCACAACTATCAGGAGAAGTGACCTCCAGCCATCTCATGCTCAGTCAATGATTGATGCTGAATGAAAATACGGCCACATTTTCAGGTGTGTGATTTACTTTTAAACTGTATGAGATTATTATTAGCAGTGAGCAGATCTGTCCTGTCATTTTTCAGGTGATTCTGAAGGTCTTCAGATCCTCTCGTCTCTGAAAGAACACTTTTCTTCATCACAGTCAGCTGAGCTGAGGTCAAACAGAATTTGCAAAGGACAAACTTATGGCCACATTCACACCAACTCACAGCTGCTCACTCACTGCAGAAAGCAGACAGGAAAGAGGAATTCTGTGTTTCAGAAAGTTACAAAAGTTTTCAGACTCAAGCTGCTGCAACACACAGCTTTATCCACAATGGTGCTTTCTCCAGCAGACAAACAGAAACTCTTCTAGCTGACAGCAGAGAGGGAGCTGTGAAACCTGGTGAACTGTGACAGAGAACCGAACTGACCCTCAACTTTCAGCCACACAATACCTCCATTCTGCTAAAGCCAAAACAAGCTGCTGTTGTCTGCACCTCCTTTCTTTGCCTCTCCTTCTGTTCAAGCTGTGGACGAAAGTTTGGGAAAGCTAAAGACAAACATAGCTGGAGAAAGGGAACAAGAAAAAGGTCAGCTCTAAACTGCCCTCATCCCTGACTTCACCTTCATCATCCTCCAATTTCTGTTGCCCTTGGAAACAACACAACAATGATGGAGGACGGCCTCTGTGTCCATGTTGGACTTTGTTGTTCAAACAGCAGAGTGTTGCTTTTAGAGTGAACGTTTGGTGCTTGACTGGGAGACGCTGTCTTCAAATAACTGTGCTGAGATTGTTTCACTCTGATGAATAAACAGTGGTGCACAATTAAAGGCTACAAGTCAATCAGTGTCCTACAGTCCCTTTTTCCCCTTACTGCCCTCATACAGTATGCCTGATTCAGCTGTGCATTACTTGTTAAAATGCACTGAGAAGCCTGCTTCATGTCTTGTCAAGTCAAAGCTCAATAAACTCATCTTTGATGACAGACGTCACTCTTGGCCACCAACGCACAGCAAACAGGAAGTGATCTGAATGAAAACTGAGTGTGAAGCTTTTTGTTCTGTTTGAGTGAGGACTCACCTCACCAAGTCTCAGATCATCAACACATGCTGGATTTTAAGAATCCCAAAAACATGTTCACCAGAGAAGATATGATGAGGTTCAGAGCTGATGTGAACAACAATCTTTGTCGTGTGTCAGAATGATCATTGAAAAACTGTTGCATCTATAAATTTGATCATGTGACTGCAGCAGAAAAACAGACAATGTTAAAATGAATGATTTTATCTGAGATTTCATCTCCAGTGAAAATGGGAAACTGGCTGAGGCTGAATGAGAAACAGTTTCGTCCCACATGGCTGAGATCAGCAAGACCAGCATGAAATAGGAGACATGATCTCAGCTGATGGGACATTCTGCAGCACTGATCTTCATCATGGAGGATTTTAGAGGCTGTGGGTTGTGTGAGAGGCTGCACAGGCCAGAGAAAAGCATGCAGAGCATCTACAGTCCATCAGGACGTTTAAGTCCTGAACTGACTGTGGATTGAAGGATGATTTATATCTAATACGAGCTGAATTTTAATTCATGAATGTCCCGATGACACAGTAACATGAGCTTCAAACAACAGAGAAAAGAAGTGATGGGATTTAGAAACCAAAGCAAAGTCGGTGCAGGACCAGCTGAGCTCCGAGCACTTCACTCACAAAAGCTCTTTCTAGTCAGGACAATGAATTCATGAGGACAATAATAAGCACTAATTAGATTTTCCAGAAGAATCCACTGGAGGAAAATTAGCTTCCACTTGCCTCCTGACTCACAAATGTAAATGAAGACATGATCCTGCTTGAGTAAACTGCTGGAACTCGTTTCCTTTGTGAGTGAGTAATAACATACAGCTGTTCTGACACAAAGCTTTGCTGCCACTGGAGAGGTCTGCATTATGTATAGAAGCTGCAGGAGGTCTGTGTTTAATACAGAGAGGGGAGAAGTGTGAGTCTCTGCAGAGATGAACTAATTATTAATGCTGACTGGTGTCTGGCAGCAGAGCATGACTCAGCTTAAACCTGAGAGAGAGAAACCTGTCAGACAACACAGGTAAATGATTAAAGGTGTGGAACTTCTCTCTGTCCTCACACTTCCTGTCTCTGTTCATCACCTCCTCTCTGTCTAAACGAATCTCTCTGCAGCTCAACTGCCTTTACAACAACCTTGTTAATTCCAACCTGATTTACTGCCAAATGAAATCAGCAGCATTTCAGATCCAGTCTCCAACTGAGGAAGGTTTATTTCCCGCTAATTAGAATGGATGTAGATGGTTCACTCCCCAGTTTTTATTGGTTGAATACAGATTGTGTGCTGGAGTTGGTGTGCAGGCAGAGGCCTCTAATAATAATTCACAAGAGATTTCAATAAATGTAATACAGTTAAACAACAGAAGGAAACAGCATCAAGTGTGAATATGCTCTCTACCAAAAGCACAGAGACTGTTGAGGTTTCACTCTGTGACCGTATACAATCAGCAACATGTTTGTTTAAGAGGCTCAAGATCACGCTGATACGACACAAGTGGTAAGTGGCAGCCAGTCGGATCAGATGTCAGATGTCAGGACATCTGTGACTGTAGCAGGACAGTCAGGTTTGGGGGGGGCATCGCTACTCACTCTGCATGTTGTTTCATATCAACCAGCTCTACAGAGTGGAGGAAATGACAGAAGAGGAGCTCCACAATCAGACATCCCAGCATCTATTTATGGAGTGACAAGAAATCAGATCACTGCCACAACAGTAACTGATGCTGAAATGAGAGAAGAGCCTGAAACCAGGCTGATGCAGGTGCAGTGCATACTGGACAGACAGATGGATCAGACCACGGCAGCACTTCCTGTCCTGTCCTTCCTGACAGCAGCTGGATGATTTTCAAATGGAGCTGAAGGATTTAGATCTTATTAGGACGTCACAGTGACAGACAGCCAGCGAAGAGGCTGGAAATCAGTCAATTTACCAACAGGTGAGAAAGCTGACAACCACAGAATGAAGACTGGAGTGAAAGAAGTTCAGCTGTGCATCACTTCTGCAGACTTTACTGATAAAAACAGACCAAACTTTCACAAAGTGACACCCTCAACTCCAGCTGATTTATTTTACTGCAATTTCAGTTTCATGAGGAAAAAGTCACTTTCAGCCATCTGTCAAAGCACATCAAGTGTCTCTCAATGAATTACCAGTGTCTCAGCAAGACAACAGGACTAACTGTATATTTAACAACAACAACAACAACAACAACACATCAAGAAACAGAAATAAACACAGTTTAAATCCATCTGACAATAAAGATTCAACAGTTCTGGCCCAAAGAGGTTACTGCTATCAAACACAGAGCCAAGAGGAGGACAGAGGCTGTGGACAATAACATCAACCTCTCATCAGCGCCTCATTAGAGGACAATCAGTGGACCCCTCGTCTACTCTAAACCCTCTTTCTTATTGGACGACATTAAGAAGCAGGTGTGACGGTGGCTGTGAGGAAGAACAGCTGACCCAGAGGGAACATTTCCTCAGAGGTCAAAATGAGAAAGACAGAGTGTGAAAGAGAGAAACTGAAGAAAGAGACAGTGAGGGAGACAGTTTTAAACCTCAGGGCTCCATCTATGTGTCTCCATGGTGTGTGATCGCCTCAGGAAAGGCAGCCATTGTGTCAGTCAGAGAAATGTGAAGCATTTGGCTGAAGAGCAGAGAGCAGGATCACTTTGGATTTGACAGATTCTGTTTGATCTTTTCACAAACATCAGCACATTGGAGAGTTTCCACTGCGGCAAGGTGCCAACCTCAACCTGCTATCACAGTGTGTATTACAACATAACGTCCAACAAGCCTCTGATGTCACTGTGACAATGACGAGCTGGTATAGAGCTACACATCACACATTCACTGGTTCTGAACTGGAGACAGACTGTCCACATCTGCACTTGACATTAGCTGAACTGTCTTAATATGCCAGAAGAAAAACTCAGGGAAGCTTCAAAACTCTCTGACTCGCTCACTCGTATAAAAAAGGAGGAACATGGAGCATCTTTGCTGTGTGAATCAAAATCCAGATGAAACTTCACTGAACATGGACAGTGTTTGCAGGCGTCCAATGAAATCTCTGCAAGTGACTTTAAAATGAGCACATCCTGCTCTCCACTGGACTGAAGTGGACGACGCTTCAACTTGAAGAGCTTTCAAGTTCCTCTTCAAGGCGCACAGACAGATGTGAAGACCAGAGGACTCCACCTTCAAAAGCTCTTCAAAGTTCACTTCCCTCAGAGGTTCTGACTCCAGATGAATCAGAAATGAAGCAAATGAAGAATGACTTCACTGCAGCAGAGTCACAGTCTCAACAAAGAGATCTCATGAGATTTCAGCCACATGAACTAGAATCAGTCACTTTGGAAAATCAGCTTGAGATGAAGATTTTAAACGACAGCTCAGAATATCAAACTGGTCGCTCCTTCTCTCTGTGAAGGAAATGAGTGCACATCTTTTTCTTTTTCTTCCATTTCACACTCAAACTCACCGTCCAGCTGATTTACAGCATCTGGACCATTTTGAATCCACTTAAATACCCGAGAGAACAGAAAAACAACAGCCAGTTCATCAAGTTTAATATCATCATGAAATTATCTGATTTAACTGCTGAAATGTTTAATTTCTTAAAATGTTTCCATTTTTTTTCCTGCCACATCTGCACATTTTAGAGTAATGTGTTGAGTTCAGGCATCAAAGCACAAATGAAATGCTCTGATAGTTGATTTACTGTATGATGACGTCATCTTTTTCCTGTTCATTGGCTCAGTATTTCAAAATGAATTCATGACTCTGGAACACCTCTTGTGATTGTAATGGGGGCTCTGAACATGAACTAATTACAATCTGCTGATTGGAGGAGAATTTTCCTGAAACTTATTGTATTTCAGTGTCGATGCAGCAGTGAAGCAGGTCGGCTCATGAATTCTCCAGTTTTCAGTAAATCCTCCTCGAGGCAGTGTGGCCTCACAGGCTTCACACCTTCAAGCTGCTCTGCTGCATTTCAAGCTACTTCTGGAGGAAGAAGAGGAACAAGTTCCACTGAAGAAGAGCAATTCAACAGGAAGGCAGCAGAGGGTAAAGAGGAGAAGTTCAAACAGTGTCTGACTGATAAAAATGACATTCGAGCTGTCAGATGAGGTTCTGTGGGGAGATTTGAAATCCTCTCCTCGCTCTCTGTTTCTAATGGACATAATTAATAGATCTAATGTGGCCACGAGACCCTGAAGACAAACACAGAGAGCAGAGGACACACAGATCCTCACATCCTCACATTCACACACACAGACATTAAACAGAAATGTCGCCTGTGCTCTTTGAAACCCTCTCAAAGCTCCACAGTCAGATTAGCTCATGGAAAAGCACCACAGTGTTCACCAGCGCTGTTCCACTGGTTTGAGGCAACACTCAGCATCACACACTGTACAACACCCACTCTCCCAACACAGCACCCTCTCCTCTTTCACTGCAGCCATTCCTCTCTTTGTCACACTCATTCTTCAGCAGCCAGACTTCCAGTCTAGACCAGTGGGAGTCCTCCCAGAAACATTTATTCCACCAGCTGCACACAGAAACGTGCTTTGCTCTCTGCAGGAGCTTCAATGGCCGACTGCTTTTTCTGTTCTGTCTGACTTTACAGCCACACTGAAATACAGGATGCTGATCAGAGAAGACAAACATTTCTGTCTCTGCATGTCTTTGAGCTTGAGGACTCCTGTGGAGCATTGTCTGCCAAAGACTAATGAGAACTTTCCATGAAGCTGATTCATGGATCAATGAAGGAAACACTCAGTTGCCTCTTTATTTGTTTCTGAATCCAACCTCAAACCAAAACTGCAAAATCAAATGAAGCTCTCATGTTGCTTCATTTTACTGATGATTTAGACTCCTGCTGTTGTGCCCTCAAGCAAGGCACCAAATTTAACAGCCCTTCAGCTCTCCTCAGTCCTCAGATGTTTATGAGTCAAGTTTCTGAGACAAGAGTGAGCTGATCCCACCGATGAGTGAACTGTGTGAGAGAGAGTCACAACACGATGAAGACAAACACAGAGGACACATCTCCATTCTCTAATTTCATATCTTCCTCTGTCTTTGCTTCACCTGGAAATCGAGCCACTCTGCCATCATTCAGGACGTCTCAGTTCTTTTAATTCTGCACAGACGATCATGAAGCGTGGAAACACAAACGCATCCTGTCACATGACTGGTAGAAACACTAAAGAGAGCTGTTGGCCAGTATGAGCAGTCTGTGGGTCCGGCTGGCTGTTAGATGGCTGCTCAACACATGTGGGTGGTGACAGTAACACCACTTTGTCGACTGTTGCTGAAACAAACAAAGGACTCGAGGTCCTTAAAGAGGAAAACATGAACGTAAATCATCACATCTGTAAATTTGTGTCTCCTCTCCTGCAGAAAATGTCTCTTTGTCTCTCTGATCCAAACTCACTCTGTTTTCCTGCAACTTGTTCATTTATTTAACACGTTTAGTCTGAGTGAACTGACAATGATTCAGCGATGACCCAGCATGCAATTGGGTAGCCAGCCTTTTGAACCTGATGATGAGAGGAGACACCTGATTACCCACAATTACCCCATGAAAGCAATTACCCAGTGTGTGTGTGTGTGTGTGTGTGTGTGTGTGTGTGTGTGTGTGTGTGTGTGTGTGTGTACAAATTGAATGATGTTTCATTGCTCAGTATTTGCTCAAACTGTGTAAATGTTTAAGTGCATTTCAAGTCAATTTCAGGAAAATAAACTCAGCTTTTATCTGTCCAACAAATGTTGTTCCATATTTCAGCCTGCAGTCGTCACCTCAGACATGTACAGTGTATCTGATCACAGTACAGTGAGAGCAGAGCAGAAGTTGAACTGGATTCAGTGTTTCTCTCCTCTTGATCTCCAGAGCAGAGCTCCCACTGGGATTCAGAGTTTGTGTTTGACTGCAGGAAAGAACAAAACACCTTCAGCAGTCTGTGGATAGTTTCTGTTTGTTTGCAGAAATGTGAAGCTTTTCCCTGTTCAGACGATGACTTGACATCCAGAAGAAAAAGTCACATCAGAACAGGATCCAGCTCAGGTTCATGTTCTGTCCTTATGAACTAACCAGTGCTCTTATTGCTGCTGTCACTCTGCTCTTCTCTGTTGTGCTGCTGTCAGTGTTGATGTCTACAGTTAATATCAACGTCAGACTCTCCTGTGTTTTGATACCCTGCTGAACTCACAGAGGAAGCACGAACACACCACAACTGAAGCAATGAAGAAAACAGCCGAGACCATCAGTGACTGTAATTCAGTGATGATTACAAATGTTTGAATCTTCTTTTTTATCTGTTCTTTGAAACCATCTTTACTCTGCAGAAGCTACAAGACAGATTCGTGGAGTTCAGAGGTCACGGTCATCACAACAAATGTCGTTAGAAGCCAAGAATTATTTCTGATAATAATGGATCCTGACTCAAACTGCCAGTGTGGATAGATGTGTTGTCATTGTTGCACATCAGCCTTCATCTACACTCACAGTCAGCAGAGCAGCAGAGTCTCAAATGTGACCAGCAGCATGTTTTCATCCTGTACTGTACAAGAAACTCAGCCAGCTGAAGCTACTTTACACTGATGATACTCAGATAACCAAGAACGCTGAACAGCTTCTGACTCTGCTCACACATTATTACAAGAATCTGTCGGCAGCACAAATCACCTCTGACCCTCACAGCAGTCAGACAGAAAGCGAGTCAGAGGGGTGGAGGCTTTCTGGTCCACTGGAGAGGATTGGTATTTCATGCTTTAATAAACACTAATGGCACTAAATGGACAGTGCACAACTACAAAGAGCAGAAAACTTGCTGTCAGCATGGAAACATGTTTTATTCAATTTCATGATGAAGACTGAAACAAGTTTTAGAGCCTCAGACTTCATGACTGAAACAGATCATGTGGAATATTTGAGCAACAGCCTTAAATATGATAAGTGACGTATCACTCCAACCATTGTGTGATACATGACACGGCACAAAATGATGATGAATGAACGTTTGGATGCCAGAGTGACCTCCTCTCAGTGCTGCAGAGCTAATACAGGATTTCTAGAGTTCCTCTGCCTCGAGTCTGTGCTGCAGTTCAAAGAGAGTCGAGCTGATTTCTTTGGAGAAAGTCACTTTTACTGTGTGTGTGCTGACTTTTACATGTTGATCTGGTCGTGGTTTGAAAATGACTCCTCTCATTGTGGGCAGGTGACAGCTTGAACACATCAGTACGAATTAGCTTCAAAGAGCCGATGTGAGAATAATCTCTACAAAAGATTCAAGTTTTCACAACGTCACACACAGACAGTTGACACTACAAGACAAGTTTAGCAGCAAACCCACCAGTCCAGTGAAATCTCTAATTACAGACAATTCCTCAGGGTTTTACAGCTCTGCAATCAGAATTGTGTCACTGTGGGAAAACAAGTCCTCCTCATTACACTCCCTCATTAAAGAGAAAGTTCACATTAATGCAGTGTGCTCATGTCTTCTACTGAACACTCAGTTGAAAGCTCCTGACCTCTAGGTGTCTTGATCTATAATTAATGTCCAGCTCTCAGTGTTTTTGTCCCCCAGCTAAACTTTGGATGTCACTATAAAAACTTGCGGTTATGTTTGACTGTAAACTTGTAAAGCTACTTTAATTTCTCAGGAGACGCTATGAGAAGCTCAGGATTGGCTGTGAAGTTTTACCAAGGGGAGCCTTATGTGTAAAGGAGTTTAAAGAGCTGACGTGGACTGTACAGGTCCAGTAAATATAATTTGTTATCACAAATGTTGTTATTCATACAAACATTCATTCATTCATTCATTCATTCATTCATTCATTCATTCATTCATTCAGACAATGATGTCAAATTAAAATGTGGAGGTGTGAATGTCAAGATCAGAGCCTTTAATGAGGACAGATTCATTAAATCAGGACATTAATCACAGAAAATGACAAATGAAGCACTGAAGGTAACGCCTGGCTGGATGTGGTAAATAGAAAATAACAGGCTGAGTCTAATGACTGGCTCTTCATTAGTTTGGGTTCAGCACACAATGCTCAGACAGTTCTTCAGTGTATCTGGATCCAAACACAACATGTGGCTTCTCTGAAGTGCTTCAGGGTTTGCTGACAGTACAGAGCTCGTTGAGCTGAAGTCGATACTGTGTCTGCGGTGTTTCATGAGGAGAGAGCACGGAGAGGCTGAATGATTTCTGCTGCTCGTTCTGAACAAGATGAGAATAAACTGGCTGAGTTAAGATTCCCTGATTGTATGTAAAGACACTGCTGATGCTGCAGACCTGTCTCCTGGGACAGCCAACAGTGGGTTGTGTGTCTGTTTGCACGGTGGTTACATGTGGATGAAGATGGAGCACAGTTGTGTGTTGATAGTCTGCCTTTGTGTTTAATGTAGTGTATTATCTCATGCACACAAATGAACCAAAGGTGGAAACCAACTGTATCTTGCTCACACACAACAGCATTTTGAGTGCTCAATGCAGTAAACCCTATATTCTCCACATCAGACCCTCCTCAAACATCACTCAACAATTTATTTCTGAAAAATAAAATGCATCTAAAAGCAAATCAAATAAAATGCTGAAAACACTTTTTGATCTCCACTCGATCCAAACTCCTCCATTTAACAACCGCCGCAGAAAAAAGAATCAGCAAAGGTTTTGACCATAAAAGAGGAAGACAGCTCTGAGCCGTTCTGTCTCTATCAACACATCCAGCAACAAAACCTTCCACATATCAGTCATTCTGCCACAATGAAGAATCATTGTCCCTCTGTGTGATGAGCTTCAGAACGAGTCACTTCATGTGTTCATGTGCAGGTTGTTGTGCCACACTCACAGCCTGTGTGGACTGATGAGTTCTGCTGACACTTGATGAATTCATGACACTTCACACCAGAAACATGCACACACATGAAAACAGCTCAGAGCTGCTTTGGGTGTGAGAACAGAAGAGAAGGTCACACAGTGTCAGAGCCTGTTACTCTGTCTGTATCCACAAACAGATGCAGGAAATCCCCCAAACACAAACATCTTCACTTCACTGACTTGACCTCACTGTGATACACAGCACACAAACACACCAACATGTAACTCTGAAACTTCATCTGGATAAGAACGAATCATGTTCTTTCTCGACTCACACTGACAAAAATGCAAACAGTTGAAAGTGTTTTAATGTTACATACTTCCTGGTTATATTTCACAGCTTCTGCTCCAGAATAAGATGATATAGTGTCAGTTTGAACTTCCTCCATCATCTTCTCAGATGACAGGTGTGACTGTTATTTGAAGGTGTGTTTTGGCAGCTTATATTTTGACTTTCAAAGGTTCAACAGTGTCAAAAGATTCACTGAGTTCATAAAATGAAGCAACAACATCATGAATCATGTAAGAGATGGGAAGTGATACAAAGCTCATCGAGACTGAGAATTTAGCAGCAGCATCTATAAAACTCATCTCTCTCTGTGTCTTTTGTTGTCACCTAATTCACTGATGTCTCCTGCAGGAACAGAGGCTGACAGGATCTGGTGTGTGCCAGGCTGAGACAGTGTGTGTGCCAGCTCTGCCTGGCATGGCAGCATGAGAGACGCTGGCCTGAGGTCAGGTCTGACATCAGGTGAAAAGGGCTCAGTCTATTAGCAGATGGAGGCTGAATGGATTGATGTTTCGTGCTCAGTGGGATGAAAAGAAAGATTTCATAGAAGGGATTCAACATCCAACAGCAGAACTCTGCACAAACATAGAAAAGCTCTGCAAAGTCAATAAGTAGCAGCAGTAGTCGTATGTGGTCCATATAAAACATCATTTAGTCAGAATTATTCTCTGTGTAGCTTCATCATTCATCTTTTGCATGAGGATGAACATCCAGAGCGGCCTGTGAAAAAAGTGATGAAGACTTCACACAGAAAATAAAATCGACTGCAACAGAAAAAGTAGTTTGAGGAAGAGAGAGAAAGAGACAGAACAAAGAAAGAGAAACAGGAAAGAGTCCATGATCCATTAGCACAGAGGAGAAGGGAAGAAGAAGAGAGAGCTGAAAGGCTCAAAGCTGACATGGAAACTGTTCAACAGAAGAAGAAGAAGAAGAAGAGAGTCAACAGTCTGAGTGAGTGATGTGATTCTTCAACCCTCTCTGAACAAGTCATCAGGCTGAGTGATGAAGCAGCCTCTGACAAACTTTCATTTGGAGGATTTGTGAGGGGGAGAGGACTTATTATGGACTGATGGGAAACTCAAAGACACTTGACAGTCATTTGTATCAGCAGCCAGCAGACAAACACTCATGAGAGCGTCTTTCCACCTCACTGTGACAGAGAGACGCAGCTCAGTTCAGCCTCTGCACAACTCTGAAGGACAAACACTGATGTCAGTGTTTAAACACACAAACGATCAGAAGCGGAGCGACAGTGATGGAGGACAACACAAGATAATTCATCAGAAACCTGAAAACCTGATCTCAGGTCAGTGTCAGTCAAAACAGAACAGGTTTTCTCTCAGTAGAGGATTGAACCAATGACAGAGTGAGATGAGAAGATAAACAGTGTCTGATTGGCTCTCAGATTCCAGGAGGACAGAGAGGAGAGGAGCTCACTCTGAATCTGCTTCTTATTCCTGCAGCTCCACAGTTCAGCGTCTCCTCAGTCACAGTAAGACAAAGAGAAGAATAATGGACTCTGACTCTCAAACACCCTGACGGCTCACTGCAGCCCTGTCATCTCTTCATTCATCCTGGATTCATGCAGCACTGTGAAACCGTCTCAGCAGGATCTCCTGATGCAGCGCGCTGCAATCAGTTCACACTCAGACCTGCAGATCTGCCCTGCTGGCAACAACCAGAGCTGGAAGCTGGAAAAGATTCCCACTTACAGGAGGAGGGACTCACACAGCAATCAGAGCTGAGACACGACAGACGTTCACCAGCTCAACATGAGCACAAGAGATGAGCGAGATCCTTCACGTTCCTTTGTGTTGGTATTGTAAAGCCAAACTACGTCTCTACAGCAAAACAATGTGTTCCTCATCTGCTGCCGTCACACTTCCAATGAATTCAACAACAGAGCAATGGGCCATGGAGCTCTGAGTTTCCTGGAGTCTGTTTCCTGGCTGTTCTTTCTTTCCACTCTTGTGTCTGGACACTCGATGAAAATGGCGTCAGAGATGAGGTGAATCTTTGTTTTGAATTGTTCCAGCTAAAGGTTAGATTCTGTGTTCAGTCTGCTAAATGCCAACTGAGCAGCAGCCAGCCAGACTTGAGATGGTCAGACACTACAGTCTGGAGGACTCTGCCAAGACCGATGCTGCTGGGAAAATATTAGTGAGTAAAAATGGATCTACTCGTCAGGCAGTTCCTGCTAATTATCATGTTTAAATCTATGTGAAGCTGTTTTATTGCTCCATAAGCTGTAGGTGGGATCTTCTGTAACTATTGGTTGGATCTGCTTCACTGTTTAGCTGTCAGAGAGGAGACATTTGGTCTCTAAGTCCACCTCAGGTTACACTGATCCATTACGTTCACTTTGAAATCAAAGTTTCTCTTCCAGAGCTGCAGCACATTGCTCAAATAAAGATGGTTCATTAAATGGATTTCAATAGTGAGCTCAGATGGATCAGATTTACTCCCTGCCTGTTATTTATTCGTGCTGAGAGGAGATTTAGTTTTCTTGTGTTAGAGTTGAGAGACATTTAATGAAGTTCATTTGCTGCCTGATGTTACAGAGATCTCATTATTCTCTGCATCTGTGTCTTCACTGCTGTCATTGTAACTGTCTGCAGCAACGACATTAAAGTCTGTTCTGTCTGACAGCGTCCTCAGACTGAGACATGAGACATGGTCCAACTGTCTCCAACCTGAGTTTGTTTCTCCTGTGAGTGTTGTCGCCTGTCGCTGTACAACAGTTCAGTAAAAGTGATCAACAGGGACTCCTCTTGTCATGATCCATCCTTTTCTTTCACCTCATTGCCCATAAAGACAACAGCTACACGACCGTTTAGCTGAACGGCTCCTTGTGGTGTTTCAGTTACGTCTTTGTAATTCACATTGATAAATCACATCACTGAAGTCTCCATGAAAGCCATTAAATCTTCCTAACAGCCACCTCGTTCTCTAATAACAATATCCACTCGGCTCATGAACAGGCAGAAAATCACACGTGAAAACAAACAGAAGCTGAATGTCATTGCTGTTATTGACTCTCTTTCACTGTGGAAAAGGAAATAAGGTGAGAGAAGGAGGACATAACTGAATCCAGCAGCTGTCCTTTAAAGACTCTTTGGACAGACCTTCAGGTAAAAAACAAAAGTCTCTCAGCTGAGCCAGTTGTCCACAGACGGTCATGAATTTGTGCACTGAAGCTCTGCCATCCACTGTCAAAATGTTCTCTTCTCACATATCATGTTTTCAGCTGTCAGCTTCATTTAACAGACAACCAGCAGCATAAAAGAGGCGTCCTGATGAGAGGACAGACGGGGGACACAGAGCTGGATTCAAATACTTATTAAAGGACACTTTGCTGTTGAATACTCATCATCTGCTGCCTCACAGATTGTTTTCCCTGCAAATCCAAAGATTTGTGATATGAAATGTAATATGTGCACAAACAGGCCTCTCATAAACCTCACTGATTACATCTATCACTGCCCAAATCTTCAGTCCATTCTACTCCACAGAGAAATCAATCCTCAGTCACTTTAAAAACAAAGCAAAGCTGTGGAGCTGAAATCTCACACTGTCTCAATGAAGCTGTGTTGATCTATGAAGAGTTTGTCTGAAAAAAGAAAAACTCAGAGCTCAGAGCCTGTGTTATCATATTTCTCTCAGACAGAAGATGGAAAATGTTTATTGAGCACAATAAATGTCAGTGAACAGAGTGACTGCATGTAATTCACCTGAAGAAACACGTCAGTGCGACACAGGAAACGACATCCATGGACAGCTGGATGTGCTTTGATATAAAGGACTCAGTCTTTACTGCAGTGACACACCCTGCTGCACCACACAGCCTCATCCACATCAAAGCTTTGTCCAGCAGACAAACAGAAACTCTTCCAGCTGATAGGTGACAGAGAGGAGGGAGCTGTTAAACCTGCTGACCTGTGACGAAGAAGCCAACTGACCCTCCTCTTTGTCCACTACAATAAATCCATCCTGCTGGAGGAAAACCTTCATTCAACAGAAGCAAAGTTTCCATCAAGAGACACAAAGAAGTTACTGTCCACGACTCTGGTCTCTAATCTCTGCTCTCCCTGACTTTGAAATGGAGGAAATTCATCAGCTTTCAAATCAAGTGAGTGTTTCAAACACTTTCCAGTGTGTGTGCTGGATAATGGAGTTCTTTACCAGCTTCCACTGCTGTTAGAACTGACTCATGTGGATGAAACTCATTTATGATGAAGACAAACAGCAATCACACGATCTGCAGCTGAAGCACAGGCTGCTTTAACTACACGAACTGATCTTCTTTCTGAACGTCTTCTTCCAGCAGACATGAAACCACATGCAGTTATCCTCTGTGCTGGAAGCCAGTTTGGACAGAGTGGACAAACACACGCTTGGTGTCTGTTGAAGTGACTTCAGGTTTCATGCTGTTCAAGCAGAAACACTGTGACTCTGCGAGATCCACATGCTGAGCACCAAACTGCACAAATACGATACAACACTGTGTTGAGGGTAAACGGGATCATTGTCATGGACTGGACTCCAGTCAGCAGCTGCCATCCTGTTTTATTGGTTCTGATCAGCCTCATCCCCTGCAGCACGAGTCACATCACATGTCTCAGATCTGTCTCTGCTCGTCCAAAGATGCTCCAGAAAGGGACGTGATGAAGCTCGATGCTGAGACGATATCTGTCTCTGAGGCTGGATGGTTGACATTTAGCAGGAACATGTTCAAATCTCAGTATACTGTAATCCTTTAAATGGCATCAGTGTGTGCACGTCCTGACAAATGGATGAGACATTATCTCCCCTTGTGGTGGACTCTGAAATATTGATATTACTGATGGAGTGTTTAAGAGGCGGTGGCTACAAAAGACAAGTAAAGCAGTGCAGACGTCATTCAGACACTACGGTCCTGAAGATACAGCTGCTTTCCAGGAACAACAATAAGAACAGTGGTAAAATAAATCACAGGGGAACATTTTACATTCTTATGAAAAGACAAAATATTATTCCTCACAGAGGACAACATGTGACTGTAAAGGGACCTGCTGAGCAAGAAGACTTTAAAGCAGCAAACATTCAGTTCATTTTTCCACTCGAGTGGAATCACAATGATGCTCAGACTGCTCATGAGAATAGAGAAATAAAGTCAGAGCTTTAAATAAATATTGTACCCTGTAGACCCTTTGAGAGGAGAAGGAATTTCAACAGACATTTCATTTGAAACATCATCAAAGTCCTAATGAATGAATGAACAGGATTCTGTCTGGTTCATTGTCTCAGTGTGACTGTAAATGTCTCCATTACTGAACGTCATCTGCAGTGTGTGTATTTTAACGTGTCTGTGCTCAGAGATCCAGTCTGAGTTTCAGGTTTGGCCTCATCTGCAAAAGTTAACTAGCAGAACAGTGAGACACTGTAAGTGGGTTTTGGGTGGGGGCAGCATCACATCTGCCTTGGGCACATGAGTGGGCAGGAAGCAGGATGACAACTCTGTATTTTTAGGCCCAAAGGCTTTTAGGAAGGAGAGGGTGGTTGAATGATGGTGCCTGCCTTTTTGCCTTAATGGCATTGGCTACTCTCCCAGCTGTCACTGATGACAGAAACTCGTCACTCTGCCTCCACGACGGGGCCCAGTTGAAGAAATGGACCAGGTTACAGTGAAGTTACGCTGCTTTGGTTCAGGGCTGCTGCTCTTCACCCAGCAGTCAGGGAAGCTGCAGCACCTCATCAAACATTTTGGCTTTTAGCTCCCGAGAAGCACAGAGACGTCTGCATGAAATGAGCTGTGAAATGAGCTGCAGGACACAGATGATGCCACATTCTTCCTGAATTACTGAATAAAGTCTTCATTAAGATTTTATATGCTTTTCTAAGTATTTTTTTCTCCATTTTGTTTTACTTTCTAATTTCAGGTGGGGGTAACACAAGTTTAATGGTGGTTATTGACTCACACACTGTTACCTCTCTGTGGAGTCTCTCTGTAATGCTGTCCCTGGAAGTCCATTACAGTTTTTCACGATTGTCAACACACGTTTCTCAATACAATAACGGCTTTCTCAATACTGCACACACAAAACTGAAAACTGCACACACAAAATGCTAAACCTGACACTCCCTTTGCAAGAAGACTCTTGCCATCAAATCTCTACATTGTGTTCACAAAATGGAACTCATGTTTTCATTTGCTACACACAGTCGTATTTTCCAATGACACATACCATTCATTGAGCACACACAACTAAGCTTTTGCTGCACACTGCCAAGCATTTACAGCACATTGTAGTGCAAAATTGAAAACACTATTGTAAAATGGAACACACCATATGAATGACAATGACTCTGGAAAATAAGATATTTCTCCTTTTGTAAAAATGACTCAGTGTAGCCTAGTTTTTTCATAAAACAAACTTAAAACAGCACACAAATATGCAGCCAAAAAGGTTTTTTTATTGTACATGATTGAGGAATCATCATGATCAAGCATCATCACGCCTTCGGTTTCTGTCAGGCCAGAGGGCCTCGTCCACATCACAGGCGATGTTCTCCCTATCTAGACATCTCTGGAAGAACCGCCTTGAGTGGCGCATGAATCCCTGAATGGACTCGAGGCTGACGTCACCACAGGCTTCTTCCGTGGCCTGGACGAGTGGGACCTGGGTCTGGGGGTTTCGCTCATACACCTTCCACGTCCAAGCAGAGAAGAACTCCTCTATGGGGTTGAGGAATGGAGAGTACAGCGGAGGAATAACACCGTAAAATGTGGGTGGGCCTGGAACCACTGACGTACAAGCAGAGCCCGGTGGAAACTCACATTGTCCCAGATGACAACGTAATTAATTCTTTGTGGATCATCAGTGTGATCTGGTGGAACAAGTTGTTCGTGGAGGTCATCAAGGAAGGCCAGCAGCAAGTCTGTGTTATAGGCACCAAGATGTACATGGCAGTGCAGGACACCATGGTGATTTACAGTTTTTCACAGTTCCTAACACACGTTTCTCAAAACACTAACGGATTCCTTCAAATTGTACACACAAACCTGAAAACCTCACACACAAAATGCTAAACTTGACACTCCTTTTTCAAGATGACTCTTTGCCATCAAATCTCTTAACTGTTCACAAAATGGAACTCGTGTTCTCATTTGGTACACACAGCCACATTCTCGAATGACACACACATACGAGTCAATTGATACACACAGCTCAGCAATTGCTGCACACTACCAAGCATTCACAGCACACTGAAGTGCAAAATTGAAAACCCAATTATAGAAATGCAACACCCAATGTGAATGGCAATGACTCATGAGAATTACCCATTTTTCCTTTTGGAAAATGTCTGTGTAGGCCCACTTCTTCAAACATAAAATATCACACAAGTATGCAGCAAATCATTGTTTTATTTACAGTGTTTCAGTGCACAAGAAAATGTACGTTTAAAAAAAAAAAAAAAAGTCAAAAGGTTACACTTTTGCCTCAAACACGCCCACCCCCCTCCTCCCCTTTCACAGGAGGAATTAGACAACATCAAGTCTCCTGTTTCTATCTGGCCAGAGGGCCTCATCCACGTCACAGAGGATGGTCTCTCTGGCAAGGCACCTCTGGAAAAATCGTCTTGAGTGCCTCATGAAGCCTTGACAGGCCTCAGCAGAGACGTCACCACAGGCCTCCTCCATGGCCTGCAGCAGTGGGACCTGGCCCTGGGGGTTTCTTTCATAAACCTTCCACCTCCAAGCGGAAAAGAATTCCTCGATGGGGTTTAGGAAAGGGGAATAAGGGGGGAGGTAAAGTACTGAAAATCCTGGGTGGTCCTGGAACCACTCCCTTACTACTGCAGTCTTGTGGAAGCTGACATTGTCCCAGATTACTACATAGTGGATCTCCGGGTCAACAATCTGGCCTCGTGGCACCAGCAGGCCATGCAGGCTATCCAGGAATGTGATCAGCCGCGCAGTATTGTAGGACCCCAGGCTTGCGTGGCGATGCAGGATTCCATGATGGTTCATGGCTACACACATTGTGATGTTCCCACCACGCTGCCCAGGGACCTCAACAATGGCCCTTTGAACAATTATGTTCCTGCCCCGCCTCCTCCTCTTCACCAGGTTGAAGCCAGTCTCATCAATGAAAATATATTCATACAGCTCATTGGCTGTATCATGCTCCTGGATCCGCTGAAACACAGAATGAGAATGCAAGTTACAATATGGCCACAGAGCCGCACAGTGGGATACAGTGAGACACTGCAGAAAAGGAACTATATTGAATTACAGGTACAATACTTGTATGTGTCAGTGCTGAATACTGTATATGGAACTTACAAGCACAAACTCTCGCCGGAGATCCTTTATGCGTTCAGTGTTCCTGTCAAATGGCACACGGTACACTTGCTTCATCCGCATGCTATTCCTACGTAGGATGCGGTCCAGTGTTGAGAGACTTATTGTTTGTATAAAACAATAAGTCTTTCTGGAGCCTGCTGGCACCAGCAGTGGGACAAGAGCTGCTTTTTAATGTTTTTATGAGATTAGAGCTGAATTTATAGTGGTAACATCTCATGCATATATAAACACGCAAGTAATTTCCTCTCTGCATTTTTAGTTTTAGTTGTACAAAACTGCAAGATTCACCATGTGTCTGCACATCCCTGCTGATACACTGGATATATATTTATTTATACATAATGTGAGCTTGTGAACATGTGAATATTTCACTATAAATGTAAATAAATACACAATTATGAAGCCTGTCAGAAAGTTACCTCTTAATCTTCGTCTTAATTAATTAATTAAGTCCTAATTTTTTTTCCAAAATCATTTCACAGCAGCCAGTTCACATGCAGTAAGAGAAAATGACAATAGTCAGAAATTCATTTCATTGGTAAGTTAATCTTCATTATTATATAATAGAGATATTGCTGCTGTTTCCATTTACATAAGACAAAACCTCTTTGCATGAAAACACACCTTTTGACTTAACTAAGTATCCTGTATCATAAATACACGTCTGGCATTGTATTGAACCAAATGGCTTGAATTTTATATATATATACATATAGGCGAGTTATGATGATGATGTGATAATAGACTTGTCATGCAATACGATAAGATAATTTGTACTTTATTGATCACCACACAATATGCCATGCATCGGTGAACACAGCAACACACACAACATGTACATGACATGGTGAAATTATTATTTCTCCACCTATCCTTCGTCCGTCCTTCCTCCTCGACAGACCAGGAGCGGTGGGCTGCCAGCCGACAGCGTTACTTCCGTCTTCCAATATGGCGGCTGTTCCCTAAGAATTGTGGGAATTGGGATTGAATGTATGGCAGCCACAGACATGATTTTTAATCCAACGATAGACTACAACTACCAAGTGATGAGCCGTCGATTCACCTCACGCACAAACAGGCACACAAACCTCACACCCACAGGCTGCTCTGGCTGTGTCCACACTGATATGTTTCCATTTCAAAACATTGTTTTAACATGAAAATGAGCATTTCAGCACTGTTTCAGACTGTCTCACACACGCATTGCAAAGCTGTACTGCACAGGTGGTGCTGCTGGGAATTTCAGACATTGCACAGATGGATTTTTTTGATAGCACAAGCAACATGTATGTGTTTTTAGCTATCATTTTCCTCATGTTGGCTCGTATTTTTATCATTTAAGAGCAGGTTCTTTTTTAAAAATCCCAACGTTGCTTTAATCTAACTCTAACCTCACGTGTGTGTGGACTGTGGGGCGTTTTTTATGGTGCTGTTACTGTGGTAACTGGCAACTGCATATTAATGGAAATTAATATGCTGATAAACAGTTGTTCTTGTAGGCAACCTTAATAGCTTCAGGAACATGGGAAGGAGATAAATACAGCACCTGTGAGGGCTCAACGCTTAATCTGAATATTATTGAATATACTTGTCATTAGGGATGGGAATCGAGAACCAGTTCTTTTGGGGAACCGGCTCCCAGTAGCTCAGTTCCTTGGAATCGTTTGCCTGCCTGGATAACGATTCCGCCTGTCTTGCACATGCGCGACAACGTCACGCACGCTGCATTGTTTTGGTTTAGATCGTGGCGATATGGCGTCGAGGAAGAAACGCTCCAAAGTATGGCTATATTTCACGCGAAAAGATAACACCAGGGCCACTTGCAACACGTGCAAAGTTTCCATTTCTTCAAAGGGGGGAAATACCTCCAACATGCTAAAACATTTGTCCACACAGCATGCAATTTGTTTGCAGGAATGTCACGTGTTTGAAACGCTACTTAGCGACGCTTGTGAGTCCAGCGGCAGAGCAAACACCAGGGCGTCCTCTGTTATTAGTGCCGAAGGTAATGTTGAACTCTTACAAGCCGTGTCTGTTGTGTTACGGTTAGCGCCATTTCACTGTGTAAACTGCTTTCACCAAACTGCTTTGAGATGACGATGACTGCCAGAGTCAGGCTGGCTCAGAGGCTGCAGCGGGCACCGGCAGGTCTCGCGCACCTCTATCCACTCCTTTCACTGAGGCAGGCAAGACTAAAATGACCGAGACGAGGATAAAGCAATGTCACAGAGCAGTCACTAGATTTGTGGTGAAAGGTTTACAGCCTTTTGCCACTGTAGATGCTCCTGAATTTCGGTAGGTTAGTTCGTTGCATTTTACCTGGCATATCTGTTCAAATGAAAATCAGAAATTTGAGTTCTGTCAGAGTTGCATGTTGTTATTTTAACCAGTGTAGTTCTGCTTCATTCATTCCTACTCTGAGAAGTAGCTCACCTACTTTTTAGGTTTGTTCTGAGGTTACGTCACACATCATTTGCGCAGACTGTCTACGTTATATTTTCTGTGCAGAGATGAAAATATAAAAGACAGTTAACGCAAACAAACCCATTTGTACTTTTATTTCCTCACCCAATGAGAACCGATAAGAGAATCGATAAGGAATCTGATCGATAAGCAAAATCAATAATGGAATCGGAATCGTTAAATTCTTATCAATTCCCGTCCCTACTTGTCATAATCTGTTTGTGTCTCTCTATCTCTGATAGAAATGCCGAGCCAGGGGTCAACAACTAAAAAGTGTGTGGTCTGCCACGCACAGCTGTATGTAGCCTGCAAAACCTGCAAGACCTCCAGCAGCCTCCCAAGTTTGTCTTCAAAATGGTAAGCAGAGGAGCTGCATGAAGAGTGCTGGCAAATCATTCATTGGCAGGTTATGAAAATACGTTTGGACGAATAAAGGCCAGTCTCCATTACAAGCTGTCTAAATACATTGTATGTATGTAATTATTGAAGATGGACAGCGAGAAATCAAAACTGAAAGAGGAGGTTCTCCAACGCCTGTATCTGCACCAGCTTCCCCGTCCCCAGACATCAAACTTGAGACTGAGGACATCGGATCCACCAGCAATCCCCCCGCTAACCTCAGCTCCTCCTCTGTGATGTCTGTCACTGTGACGGACACAGGTTTTTTTGGCGACATGGAAGGTTAGCGTCAAAGATTTAACAGTTCCTGTTAGAAGGTTTAAGATTTGAAGGATTTGTTTTAATGTTTGTATTTGCTTGACATTTTGTCCACTGCAAAGGTGACTGGGAGGAGAGAGAAGACATGGGACATTGTGGACAAAAGGAGAAAGAAAGAAGGAGAAGAGAGATGGGCCCTGAAATGCAGATATACAGACCGATACAGAGGTATTGAGGAAGAAAGCATGGAAATGTGTAAGTTTTTCATAAGCCAGAAGAGAAGTAATTGCATGTTTTGTCCAAATCCAAATTTCAATATATGTGTTGTACTGACTGTACAGGTGTTGGCCCCCCAACTAAACCCCACAGTGTGCTGGCTGAGTGTAAATATGAGAACACAGATGCTGCCACCTCTGAGATGCTGCACCAGAAAAGTTTTTCTGGTGTTCCTTATTCCTCTACATAATGATTCAAGCTTTAAAGTTGGTAAATAAAAAGTGATACTGCACTGTTTGCATCCTACATCTGTGAGACATACAGTAACATGTTGTCTCCTCTAATTTCAGGCGAAGAATGATTGTCAGTCCGATGACATGGAGCATCCAGTAGGAGGTTTGGAAATGTTATTATGATAATTGTTCGGTTGAAGCACCACACAAACATCATATAGTCAGACTTTGATCATTTATTTAAAATGTTATAAGAATAATTTATTTCAGGCAAACAAAAACAGTCAGTAGCAGTAACACGGTCGCATTGTGGGGACTTGCTGTACCCATAATGTAACTCAGTCAATTTTAAGGTGAAGGAAAGCGAAACAGAAAGCTCAGTTTGATCTATTTCTTTTAATATTTGAATATGCTTGACATTTTGTCCTCTGCAAAGATGACAGGAAGGAGATAGAAGAAAGATGGCATTGTGGACAAAAGGAGAAAGAAAGACAGACAAGAGAGGTGGGCCCTAAAAAACAGAGACATCTTGACATGTCAAGGCCTTAAGCCAGTGGTCAACCTTTTGCATCTGGAACCACCAGTGATGCTACATCAGCTCCCATACAGAGTGGTACTGAGGAAGACAGCATAGAGGCAATGTGTATGTTTTCAGAAGCTTTAAGAGAAACAGTGGCATGTTTTGTCTGTTCAGGACCAACAGTACATTTCCAAATTTTAATATGTGTTGTACTGACTGTACAGATGTTGGCTCCCCCACTACACCAATGATTGTGCTGGTTGAGGGTAATTATGAGAACGCAGATCCTGCAGCTCTGGCCATGAAGCAGCACAACTACAAGTGATGAAACTAGAGAAAAAGTAAGGTGTCACAATTATTTGGATAAGCAAAGATGCTTCATTTGCGTGCATGGTCATAAAGAGATTTTCTCTCTGCAGGGTTCCTCAAACAGCTCAAAGCTCACTCATCACTCAGACCTTCAACAAGGTGGAGGCTCCATCCTCCAGGCCCTCCAGTAACTGTGATCTGGATACAATGGACCTTGATCAGCTGAAGACAGAGAAGATAAAGATGCAGATAAAAGTCTTGAAGTTACAAGAAGAATATTACACTCAGAAACTAAACGAGCGGAAACATTTCAATAGTTTCACTGGAGTCTGATTATAAAGCTGATGGTCGCAGGACAATACAGTCACTCAGGGATCAGTGAGGGTGTTTACAGGTCCACCAGAATACTGCAGACAAAAACTGCCGTAGACAACTTCATCTCCATCATTTCCATGTGTGTCAGTGTAATCAACTTTTGTTTATTTATATATATAATTACAGGCACAGCGCACACACGCGCACCTGCACTAAGAAATGCTGAATTTCATAAATGCTTTTATTTGTATGAATGTATGTGTCATTTATGAGACCCCCCCCCCCCCCCCCTTAACTGCTGTAAGCTGTTAGCATACCAACCAACCAACGGTGCTAACATGTTAGCTTGTACATATATTTGCTGCCACTTCACCAAAAAGTTGGCTTCCCAACTCTTTAAAGCAACATTAGCTGGGGTGGTGTTACTATAGGACATTCATGCAATGTACCTCATTGTCATGGCAGAAGACAATTTATTAGAAACAAGAACACTACATCCGCTGTAGGAGAGGCTACTACCAGCTAGCTGCTCCTCTCACGTTAATTTAACTGTTGAGTTGGATGTTGTGTTCATGTTCATGTGCTTAAGACGTTCTTTTACACTAATGTCGATGAGGCTGGTTTCAGGGGCGGATCTAGAAAAATATTTATAGGGTGGCAAGAGGGGGGCAGGAATTTTTGAGGGGTGGCAACCTATTTCGGTGTAAATATATTTCAGTTATCGCAGTTTGTAATTGATAATTTACACTGAAGTATTCCTGCTTGCAGAATGTAAGCAGCATTACAAGAAAAAAAAAATCTAAAGAAAATCTTACCCATGATCAATGGACTGTACTAAGGTCAGCATACATACACAATGGAAATAAATTGGTCATGGCACTTAAGCGAGGCACTGAACATTGCTTTTATTGATATTCACAGAACACAATGTATAAGAGATAGGATATATATTAAAAAAACAACAGCAACAACACTGCTTCATGTTCAGCAGGATTTAAACTATTTACACTAGTGTCACATTTTAAACATACCAAAGTTTACAGATTTAATACATAATACAAATTTAAATACAAAAGAAATTAAAGACAGCATACATTGCATGGATTAATCACCAATCGATGTCATGCTGCTTGTCATGCTTATAACAGCTGAATGCGGCGATTTCCATGCTGCTCAGCAAAACGCTTAATGAATTCATCTAGATCTAATGCTTTTGTCCGTTTCCATTCAATGCTGAGTACAGCCAAACTTGATAGTCTCTTTTCTGTCATAGTAGACCGCAAATAAGTCTTTATGAGCCTTAGAGATGAGAAACTCCTTTCACAGGATGCACTGGTGACAGGCAAAACAACAGCTATTTTACACAGCCTGAACAACTCATAAAAGACATCCTGGTATGGGTCCAAAAACTGAGTGAACTCCATTACAGTGGTAGGACTCTCCTTTTCTCCCTTTTTTCTTTCGAGTAGTCTCTTTGTCTGATGTAACTCATGTTTGAGATCCTCTATATTTGAGTCATAAGTATCAGCTAATAACAGGACAGTCTCCTCTCTCAAAAAAGTTGGACTGGACGGATTTAGTGCCTGGACACCCTGCATGATGTTACAGTTTGTGTCTTCTTCTTCCCATTTCCCCGATCATGTTATCCAGAACTGGGTAATACACAGAGACACAAAAAGTGTGCTTGTTATCTGGAACTACATGCTGTCCCAAGGTGGAGTTGATGACACTATCCTGAAGCACCTTTGTTGTCTGTCTTGGCCTCTTTGGTTTTCTCTGTGTTGTATCAATGTTAGAAACCCAAAGAGGTTTGGCTACGATAGTTAACCAGTGTCTCTTTGAGTGCTTCAATAAGCTCAACAGCCTTAGCATAGTCCACTGTTTTAGACTGGAGCATGTCCGACAAAAATTTGGAGTCACTCAGGACCTTTCTGAAAAGAACAAGACAGCCAGCAAAATTGAGGTCTATCTGAGCCAATATCCCCCTTGCTTCAACTGCTCTTTGTGGATGGTTCTCGGATGCAATCTCTTCAAGCACCTGTACTATTGCAGGCAACCTGTCCATAACATTGCGACATGCTATGTGCCTACATGCCCAACGTGTATCGCTTAGCTGTTGGAGTTCCCTTGGTGAACCATCAAACATCTCTCGCTGCACTTCCAGCCATTTGTTATGTACATAGGACCCAGAAATGAATACATACAGTCGTTCCAGTAATGAAAAGAAGTTTCCTGCATCTGCCACACTTTTTACAGTGTCTACTATGACTAAGTTTAAACAGTGTGCACTGCAATGAACATAGAAGGCATGTTTGGCTACTTCTTTTACTTTTGCTTGGACACCTGCATGTGCCCCGCGCATCACTGCCGCGCCATCATAGCCTTGGCCCACAAGGTTTTCCTTGTACTCCAGCCCATGCTTCTCAAGGAACTTAATAATCTTGTCGCTTAACGCAGAAGCATCCAGGTGTTCTGCCACTTCAAACTCCAAAAAACTCTCATGAACCACACCATTGTAATAATACCGTAAAACAAAAGACATTTGCTCCTTTTTCTGAACATCTTTAGTTTCATCAACGATCACTGAAAACTGCTTGCTCATTTTAACCTCCTGTATGATTTCTTCTTTAACCATTGCAGCCAGGCATTCAAGTATTTCATTTTGTATTGTTTTACTTGTGTATTTCGCGTTTTTAGCATGTTGTTCAAGTCTTTTTTTAATGATGGGGTTATGGTTACCAAGCAGATCTAACACAGACAGAAAAAGACCCTTTTTTTCTGAGTCTACAGACTCCCTGTGACCCCGCTGTGCTGTGTTTTCTGTGGCTGTTAACATTAAAATTTCAGCCAGTGTTTTAATGTAGTACTGATTTTCAGCCACCTGCTTCTTTTTTTGTTCATCCATTACCCCAAACACTGAGCTGTTCTTATCCATGTTTCTTTTATTCTCTGTCCATTGTAGCAGAACCGGCCTTTAACTGACCCCTTCTTTCCCTCCTTTTCTGGTGATACTCAAGGGAAATGGAGGTGTAAACCCGCCAACTGATTGAATTGTAGACCATCTGGTTTACCTATAATGCAAACTGATTTCGAAGAGAGAAAAGATGTCTGGACAAGAGACATCTCCTCCATGTTTTCTTTTCAGGGAAGCCAGGGACACAGACACCTCAACATCAAAGGTGGCCTTCTCCTCACCTTCTCCTCACTATGTTTCTCATGGCAATGCTAATTCTCTCCTGATAGCCCCAAGAGTGATCAAGACAATAAAACCGTCTGGAGAGACAAACGCCAGGCTCCAGAGGAACATCCACAAACATCAGCAAATGCTGATGGGTCGTAAACCGGACATCCATTGAGGCAACTTGTGTATGCTTGTGTGATTTTCCTCAACACTCCAAGATAACCAGACTTTTATGTTAAACTTAACTTTTCATGTTTTCAACTTGCAGGACTCGGGGTACGCATAATATTGATGTTTTTCCCGTATCTCTGACCTGAAGTATGACCAAGTTTTGATTTTAACGGTTTTATAAAAGTTTGTATGAATTGTCACCACAAAACCATACTGCCATCCAGAGTTTCCTAACTGTCAGATTGAATATGCTTGACTTGGCACATTTATCGATAAGTAACCATAATCGTGATAATCATTTTGACAAATATAATCTGCCTCTCTTTATTCCTACCTTTATTTTTGTATTCGTTATTCATTGAGTTATTATACCTGTTGGGATAAAACTGTACCATGATTATCATTTAATGTTTTCACCCAACCATAGAAAGTGTCTAATGCATGCTGTGAACAATGTTGAAATGCCATTGAAAATTGGTCATTGAAATTATATGTGATTGACCATAGTGAGAAGCAGATGAGCCCCTCGTATGATTCTTTGATTAGTTCAGCTCCATGAGGCGAGATTACACCGCGCGTCACAAAGAGTCTCCCGTGATTCGATGGCCTGCCTTTCGACACGCCCCGGAGCGACCTTTAAAAACTGCGTGTAGTGCGCGTTTCAGTAGTAGATTTTTAGATTTTCAGTAGATTTTTGTTTCTGTTAGTTGGTTTTAGTCCTGTTCTTTTGTTCTCTTTTCACGTCTAGTTACTCTCAGCTGAGTTATTGTCTTTGCTTTTGTCTTAAGTTTTGCACAGTCGTTTTGCTCCTTAAGTTTTCGTCTTCGAGCTACTCCAAGCCATTCCGAGTAGCGTAAATAATCTTCAGAAGACGTATTCTTATAATTTGCCGTAAACTTCAAAGTTAACTTCCTCTTTAGCCAAACGTTTTGTTTTGTTTTCATTAGTGAAATTAGGCAAGTAATACTAATTTTGTAGCCTTCTTCGACCGGCCATCGAAGAGACTCTTAATTTGTACTATCAGTCTAAAATAATCCGTCACGGACTCAACCGAACCAAACCCTGCGGCCAGCTGTTGATCCTTGGTCCGGTTCACAACCATCCGGAGCAGTCCATCATCTGTAACCGACCGCCGAACCAGTTCCAGAGACGCCCCGTTCCGCACCAGTTTGTCATCTTGGAGGTCTGGGCCTTCCACTAGACCACCAAGTAGATCGAGCCGCGGACGAACATCTGGAACGTCTTCGAGCCAGTTCGGAGCAGAGCACAACGGGACGCCAGCAACCAAGTAGGCACGCTAAGTGGGTTTGAATAAGAGTTGGTCCGTGAGGTTAAGATTAGGTCAATTCGTCCAAATTCTCTCCATTAATCGTTCTTTCCCCTTAACTCCGCGTTCGCGTCCCCATTACTCCTTTTAGACTGCCTCTCACTATCGCCAATTTATTTACCCTTGTGTTGCCATAAGTTTCTTGTTTGTTCTGTCATATCACCTCCCATCTTCTGTCTTATTGTTCATGGTACATTACCCATTATCCACACTTCTGCTTAATAAATGATATTTTGATTTAAGTCCTGGTTAGACGGTGTCCTTTTGAACTGAATATTTACGATCCCTGTATCCAGAATTTACACTTCAGGTTATCAGACTGGTTTACCGTTAGTTCATTCGTTAGTATTTATCAGCGTTATAGCAGTTAATTTCTGCAGTCCTTCTTAGCTGAGGAAGGTGGTGCCCCGACATTTTATCAACGAATGCAACATCAAATTAAGGTAGTACACACTACACCATGCAAACATTGCATTAATGTGGCCTTCAGATCTTGCATGTGAAGCAAAACCACTGTCTTTCATTGTGGCTTTTTTCCAATTTCGATATCCGTCAAATGAGGTGAAAACAGTCTTGGGAGTGTCGGGGAGGGAAAAATGCCTACAAGCAAAACAGTAAGCTGCGTCTTTGCACTGAGAGTACTCTAACCAGGGGTGAGCTTGGTACCATTCACTCCGGAAGCTTCTCCTGGCTCCCCCCTGCAGGGTCTTTGGGAAACTTTGTCTCTTTGGCTGCGCTGGTATTTCAAATCTGGTCTTGGATACATCTAGAAGATGGAGGGGAGAAGGTTCAAACTACACTGCATAATTTTACAAAATCACAACTGAAAACAATTAATTATATCCATCAGACTGTGGAATGCAGACATGTCCAAAGTGTTCCACAAAGGGCCAGTGTGGCTGCAGGTTTTCTTTCCAACCATGAAGCAGCACACCAGACTTTTCCAGGGTTCCAGAGTTTTCAACTGGTCTCAGCCTTCAGAAGTTGATTGGTCAAACTGTGTGTTCTTGAGTGGCTGGAACAAAAACCTGCATACAGCCTTTTGAAACAGTTTGGACACACCTTGTGTAAACACACACTAACATTTTAGCCTAGGAGTGTATTTTTTGGTTTGTTTGATTTTGGAATGTAACCTGAGCAATAGATATAAAATACATTGTACAAAAAATATTAGTATTTTGTTACCATCTGATTATTTACATTTAAGCCAACAAATTTATTTTAAGTCTAAGCAATATCGAATGACAGCAAAATGTAAATTTTTGTAATTTGTTCTTTTTAATAAGTAAACTATGCAGAAACAATTTCCATACCAGGTGGACCACCTCTACTGGAGGTTGCTGGTGATGGTTCAGGCCCTGTCCTTTGCCTTTCACTGTCCTGTCTCATTGCCCTCTCTCTTTGGTGGTCCTCTCCTTCATCCATGTGTTCTCCCACCTCCTTCTGTCCCTGCTCATCTTGGTCATCTTTTTCATGTTCTTTTTGCTCTTCTCCCTCTGCCTCCAGCTCGTCTTCATCCTCTCCCTCTACTTCCACCTCATGCTTATCATGTCTCTCTCCTTCAGTGATCTTTCTCTCTCCTTCCACCTCGTCTTCATCTTCTCTCTCTCTTTCCACCTCATCTTGTAGGTCAGTTCATTTTCTATTTTTGTGGCCTTTGTCTTTGGGGTGAAAAAATTGTATATGCCTCCCTTTCTCTTCATTTCTGTAAGATTCAAAGTAAATTTACTAGATTTCCCTTTACAGACACTGAATCAATGAATCAAAATGCCAGTCCAAGCTAACATTAACATTATAGGCTATGTATAGTTAGTAGGGCTGTCACTTAACAACAAAAAAAAAAAATCAAAAAAATCATCAGCTATAACAGCAACTTCTCCCCCACTAGAGCGGAGCTGCTCCATACACCGGGCATGAACGGACCGAGCCGCTGCTGTGAACGGACAGCCGGTCCGCTCATGCCCGATGTATGGAGCCGTTCTACTACGGAGAGCCGCCCGCCGTGAACGGACACAGTGGGAGGCGGTGATGAATAATGATTTTTTTTTTTTTAATTGTTGTTTGAAAACATACATCGCAAGGTCTGAGGCACCGCTGCAGTCAAAGATAAGCGGGTCAAAAGAGAGTTATGCTTGAATTATGCGTGAAATTTTCACGCAAATTTTCACGGTGAAAACTACATTGGTTAAACATGAATGACACAACATGAGCTCGAATTTATCTTTAACTTTCAGACAAAAAAATGGACTCGGCGTTTTCACCCCAAGCCACGTCTGAGCCAATATTCTATGAAAAGACGTGACAGCCCTATAATAACGTTCTTAAATTGGATTTTTGTCATCTCAAAACCACAATCACAAGTGTACTCGTATTGGGCTTTCCTTATTCGATAGATAATCAGTTTTTACCTCTTTCCTGGTATCTTCGTCCTTGACTCCTGGCTCTCTTGCTTCGCACCCCTCC
This sequence comes from Chaetodon trifascialis, assembly GCF_039877785.1. Lineage (NCBI taxonomy): Eukaryota > Metazoa > Chordata > Actinopteri > Chaetodontiformes > Chaetodontidae > Chaetodon > Chaetodon trifascialis. The sequence goes on from NC_092064.1 coordinate 9,945,001, forward strand.
AATCAAAGGAGTCTCGTGCCGCTCTCGCGTTCTCTCGTACTGCATTCAATGTCGTCGGACATCGGAGCTTTGCGTTCGTAAACGTTAAATTTGCTGTGACTTTTCTATCAATTCATTGCCGCCAACTGGGGTGGCAGCAGGGGTGGCAAGGGTTTGTTTTAGGGTGGCATTTGCCACCCTATGCCACCCCGGTAGATCCGCCCCTAGCTGGTTTACAACTTTGTAGTTTTTGTTCCAGTCAGTGTTTTCATTTTGAACCACTTTCTACTTGTTTATGTTTATATGCTGAGTTATATTGTATTTTTATTATATCATTATAATATTACGTAATATGTATTATACATTACAATACATATTATATAACTATATATTTAGTTATGCTTAGTTCTATCTTTAACAAACTGCTGTTATTCTTGTTTATATATTTTGTTACATTTTTAAACAATTGTTGGACATTTTTTGTGTTTGTCTTTATGTTTAAATTGCTACTGCAACAGAATAATTTCCCATATTGGGATCAATAAAGAAACAGTCTGTCTAAGTCTAAGTCTCTGCCTGCCTGAGTCCAGTGGTGGAAACTCAGCACATTTACTCAAGTATATTAAAGTACAACTTTAGGTACTTTCATTTTACCTCCATTAAAAGCTTCTTTCCTGAAATGGTGCAGACACATGAAAGCATCAATAATAGTAAATTTAGCGATAATGTCCCAGTACGAAAGGGGACATTCTCCATAACAAGGAAGTTTACTCTCGTTTCTGCAAGTTAATTTTGCTGATGATACTTTTACTTTCAGCTGAGTCGTTTTACACTGTCGTATTTGTTATTTATTTTATTTTTCACTGTCCAGCCCACCGCTGGTCCGCCGCGGAGGAAGGACGGACCAAGGATGGGTTAAATTAATTTCACATATGCTGCGCGTGCGCAGTTTCCCCCCCTAACTTCGCATATTGTGTGTCAAAATGTGACTAATAAAGAATTTCTTCTTTTAAATCAGAATGATGATTTAGTTTTTTCAGGGATGTTTCAATAAAGATTGTGACTTCCTCCAGTGCGACTCCTCATAATGATAATTGGCAAAAACCAGCTCTAAACATAATAAAGTTTGATCTCTTGACTCTGCAACCTGTGACCAGAGGGTCTCTCTCGACATGTTTCTTGTGTTTTAAAACAAACCAGCTCTGCTTTGGAGCACACCTCATGATTCATGGCCTAAAAGTGTTGTGCCTCCACTCAGGGGAGCTGCTTCTTCATACAGCATTTTATATGACTCAATTTATTTATGAAAATGATTTCTTCATCTTTAAACTGTTTAATGGCTGTTATATGTAACTGTATCTCAACATGCGCTCGAGGCTCATAATTAAATGATGTGGTCAGTTTCTCATTAAATCTCACTGAAATGTTTCATCTTCTGCTCTGTTTTATTGTGTTTGAAATTGTTTGTTAATCTGTTGCAGTGTTTTAAACAACTTGTTTTTTTATTTTTATTTTTATAAAATGTTATGTTCAGCACATTGAGCGGCAGCTCAGGTATGACGTGTCGAATATAATTAAGGTTTTGTGTGAACATTTTCCCCTGCTGGTCAGAGAGGACAACTTTTAAAGTGTATATCGACTGAAATCAAGAGTTTTCCGTTGGGGAGAGAAGGACATGGGGACATTGATAATGGTCACCATACTTACAGATGAACTCTGGCTGTCAGTTGATGCTTTAGAATCAGAATCAGAATCAGAACCCATGACATCATAATCCATTCTAACCAAGAGTATATAGAGCCGCTTCATTTCACCAGAGCAGTTCACAGTTTCACATCGACAGCACGGCGATCAAGACGTTTGGAGAAGCAAACTGAGCGATCCTTGAGCATCAAACCTTTTCAGTAAGTACTTCAACAGCAAACTGACTGTCATACTTTCACATGCAGGAACAGATCCAGTTAAATCTGTAACAATGCTTTATATTTATTAAATTGATCTTTACATTTTCGTGTTAAATCTTAATCTACCAAGTAACAGCAGCGACTCAAAACTGTACTGACTGTAAAAACATCACTGTAATATAGTTGCTTTCGTCAACGAAAATTATGACTAAATATCGTCGTCAACGAACCTTTTACGTGACGAAAACGAGACGAGACGCAACGTAAATGCTGGTCATGTGACGATAACTAAAACGAAATACATAATGCAATACTGTTGACGAATAAAAACGAGACTTAATGTGGTTTACAAAATAAAAACTCTGCTAAAATGTCTCTTCATTTTCGTTGGCGAGACGAAATGTTCTGACGTTATTTCGTCTCGTTAAGTCGCGTTGTTATTATTATTTTGCAATATTTCTGTTTCCCGCGTCTCGCTTCAGGGGCTGCATCAGGTCGCACTGCGCAGTCGCAGGCGACGTCACGGCATTAGTTCTCACTCGCGCCGTTATTTAGAAGATGCAGCTGCGGGTGGTTAACGTTAACGACAGACAGCTGACAGCCGGCTTTGGTTGGTAAAATAAATATGTTGCAAATTCAAATCAGAGTGTCTTCGTGTCTGGAATGGATGTATTCTTGAGTCTATAAGGTAACAATAATATAATAATAAGACAACCTTGTTTGAATTGTGAAATGGGTTTGACTCAAAGAAAATTTGGGTTTCATCTATACTACTATTGACTGGGTTAAATAGAATTGCATTACTAAAAAGAGACTAAAATACAATTTCCATTGACTAAAACCAGACGAAAATAGTCACAGAAAATTCTGACTAAAATAAGACTAAAATGCTCAGACTTTTAGTCAACTGAAACTTGACTAGACTATATGAACTTGACTAAAACTAATAAAAACTAAAATGACAGCTTGACACAAAGACTAGACTAAGACTAAAATTAAAACAGGCCGCCAAAAACAACACTAATACCATAATGTGAAAATACTTCATTATACAAGGAAATGTTCCAGCTGCCTTCAAATCTTACTGAGCTAAAAAATAGAGAAATGTAAAAGTCATGTTAAAAGTTCTCATCATGCAGACTGAGTCCTTTCAAAGACTCACACTATGACGTAATTATAATTTTGCAGTATTACTATTGATGCATGAACATATAAGCAGCGTTTTAATGTTGGAGCTGGTCTAAATTTAACAACTTTATATGTTGCTTATTCGCTAAATTCACATCAAATCCATATCTGCAAAGTAATTATATCTGCTGCAGAAATGTTTTGAACTAAATGAGTATAAAATGCTCTATAATATATGATGTTACTCCTCATGAAAGTGTCAAGAAAGTGTCTAAAAAGCAGCTTTCTATCAGTGTGTGTGACAGGAGTCCAAACTGCGGGACCATCGTCTCTGCTCCTGAAATGGATTTCAGAGCAGAGGTCGACCGTGCTGTGGAGGAGATGGAGTCCAGTCTCGAAGCGGCCATTTATGATCTGTTGGCCAACCCTCCACCTACTCCACCTCTTCCTCCTGTTCCTGTTGGCCTGGAACTCAACATCTCCCCTGAACCAGTAGAGGGTCCAGGGACGAGGATATGGTGGATTTTTCCCTGCAGGAGCAGCAAAATCCATTCATGGAAGCTCTCAACATCAGGCCTGTATCAAGGGGGCAGGGGACCCTGGTGTCTCTCCTCCTCAGCTCCGTCTCTCCTCCCCATGTCTGTCTCTCCTCCTCAGCTTCATCTCTCTCCTCCTCATGTCTGTCTCTCCTCCTCAGCTCCATCTCTGTCCTCCTCAGCTCTGTCTCTCTCCTCCTCATGTCCGTCTCTCCTCCTCATGTCTGTCTCTCCTCCTCATATCTGTCTCTCCTCAGCTCTGTCTCTCCTACTCATCTCCATCTTTCCTCCTCAGCTCCATCTCTCCTCCTCTTGTCTGTCTCTCCTACTCAGCTCCATCTCTCCTCTTCAGCTCTGTCTCTCCTCCTCAGCTCAATCTGTCTCTCCTCCTCAGTTCTGTCTCTCCTCCTCAGCTCAATCTGTCTCTCCTACTCAGCTCCATCTCTCCTCCTCAGCTCTGTCTCCTCCTCAGCTCAATCTGTCTTTCCTCCTCAGTTCTGTCTCTCCTCCTCAGCTCAATCTCCTCCGCATGTCTGTCTCTCTTCCTCAGATCTGTCTCTCCTCCTCAGCTCTGTCTCTCCTCCTCATGTCTGTCTCTCCTCCTCATCTCTGTCTCTCCTCCTCAGATCTGTCTCTCCTCCTCAGATCTGTCTCTGTCTCTCCTCCTCAGCTCCATCTGTCTCCTCCACATGTCTGTCTCTCCTCCTCAGCTCCATCTCTCTCCTCCTCAACTCCATCTCTCCTCCTCAATTCTGTCTCTCCTCCTCAGCTCTGTCTCTCTCATCCTCAGATCCATCTATCTCCTCCTCATCTCTGTCTCTCCTCTTCTTGTCTGTCTCTCCTCCTCAGATCTGTCTCTCCTACTCAGCTCCATCTTTTTCCTCAGTTCTATCTCTTCTCCTCAGATCTGTCTCTCCTCTTCAGCTCCATCTCTCTCCCCCTCATGTCTGTCTGCCCTCCTAATCTCATCTCTCCTCCTCAGATCCATCTCTCCTCCTCATCTCTATCTGTCCTCCTCAGTTCTGTTTCTCCTCCTCAGCTCTGTCTCTCCTCCTCAGATCTGTCTCTCCTACTCAGCTCCATCTATCTCCTCAGCTCCGTCTCTCTCCTCCTCAGCTCTGTCTCTCCTCCTCAGATCTGTCTCTCCTCCTCATCTCCATCTGTGCTACTCAGCTCCATCTCTCCTCCTCAACTCCATCTCTGTCCTCCTCATGTCTGTCTCTCCTCCTCTGATCTGTCTCTCCTCCTCACTCAGCTCCATATTTCTCCTCAGCTCCGTCTCTCTCTCAGTTCTGTTTCTCCTCCTCAGCTCTGTCCCTCCTACTCAGCTCCATCTATCTCCTCAGCTCTGTCTCTCTCCTCCTCATCTCCATTTCTCCTCCTCAGCTCTGTCTCTTCTCCTCATCTCTGTCTGTCCTCCTAATCTCATCTCTCCTCCTCATCTCTCTCTCTCCTCCTCAGCTCCGTCTCTCTCCTCCTCAGTTCTGTCTCTCCTCCTCATCTCTATCTGTCCTACTCAGCTCCATCTCTGTCCTCCTCGGCTCTGTCTCTCTCCTCCTCAGCTCCATCTCTCTCCTCCTCAGATCTGTCTCTCCTACTCAGATCCATCTATCTCCTCCTCAGCTCTGTCTCTTCTCCTCCTCAGTTCTGTCTCTCCTCCTAATCTCATCTCTCCTCCTCATCTCTGTCTCTCCTCCTCAGATCCATCTATCTCCTCCTCATCTCTGTCTCTCCTCTTCTTGTCTGTCTCTCCTCCTCAGATCTCTCTCCTCCTCATCTCCATCTGTCCTACTCAACTCCATCTCTCCTCCTCCGCTCCATCTCTGTCCTCCTCATGTCTGTCTCTCCTTCTCAGCTCAATCTGTCTCCTCCTCAGCTCTGTCTCTCTTCCTCAGCTCCATCTCTCTCCTCCTCATCTCTATCTGTCCTACTCAGCTCCATCTCTGTCCTCCTCAGATCTGTCTCTCCTACTCATCTCTATCTGTCCTACTCAGCTCCATCTCTGTCCTCCTCAGCTCTGTCTCTCTCCTCCTCATCTCCATTTCTCCTCCTCAGCTCTGTCTCTCTCCTCCTCAGATCCATCTATCTCCTCCTCAGCTCTATCTCTCCTCCTCAGCTCTGTCTCTCCTCTTCTTGTCTGTCTCTCTTCCTCAGATCTGTCTCTCCTACTCAGCTCCATCTATCTCCTCAGCTCCGTCTCTCTCCTCCTCAATTCTGTCTCTCCTCCGTCTCTCTCCTCCTCAGATCCATCTATCTCCTCCTCATCTCTGTCTCTCCTCTTCTTGTCTGTCTCTCTTCCTCAGCTCCGTCTCTCCTACTCATCTCTCTCTGTCCTACTCAGCTCCATCTCTGTCCTCCTCAGCTCTGTCTCTCTCCTCCTTGGCTCCATCTCTCTCCTCCTCAGCTCTGTCTCTCTCCTCCTCATCTCTATTTCTCCTCCTCAGCTCCATCTCTCCTCCTCAGATCTGTCTCTATGTCTCTCCTCCTCAGCTCTGTCTCTCCTCCTCAGATCTGTCTCTCCTCCTCATCTCCATCTGTCCTACTCAGCTCCATCTCTCCTCCTCAGCTCCATCTCTGTCCTCCTCATGTCTGTCTCTCCTCCTCAGCTCAATCTGTCTCCTCCTCAGCTCTGTCTCTATTCCTCAGCTCCATCTCTCCTCCTCCGCTCTGTCTCTCTCCTCCTCATCTCCATCTCTCTCCTCCTCAGTTCTGTCTCTCCTCCTCCGATCTGTCTAAGTAAGCTTCCGGGGGCGCGGCTCTGCTGCTGACCCCGTGCTCACCAGTGTTTGGTTTTGCTTGATTTTAAATCTGTTTTATAGTCTATTTTGAGCGGTTCTTTTGTCTGATGCGGACCACATCCACTAGAAACGCTTCTGCACTTTGCACTTTTCTACCATTATGAATTTTGTACCATTGTGGATACTTTTTTGCCTCATGGCGTTTGTGCCAGGGAACAATGCCTGGATGGGCCGACAAGACGCCCTTACCTACACGCGGCAGCACCTGCTGTCATTACGCTCAGCCGGTTACTCCTCATCTCTTAACTTACCCACGGACTGTTCTGAGATTCAGCGAACTGAAAGATGTCTGGAGAAAGGAAGGAAAGAGAGGAAAAAGCGGGAATCAAGAGGAGGAGGACTTTGGAAAGGCAGGAGTAGATTTCCTCTGCCTGTCATTACCCTGTCTAACGTACGCTCGGTAAGCAACAAACTGGATGAACTTATGCTTAGAACTGAACATGATTGTGAATTCAGACAGAGCAACCTGGTTTGCCTCACGGAAACCTGGCTTAAAGATCATCACCCAACTCCTACCTTAACGGGGTTCTCTACAATAATGGGCCACACAGTACTGTATACGGGAGCAAGTGTGCACACCGGACTATGAAATATTGACTGTATCTTTTAGACCTTTTTATCTTCCGCGAGAATTCGGCCAGATACCTGTCATACTCACTTATGTGCCAGGGCCGGATGATGATGCTGCAGGTGCGAGAATAGCGGAGAGTTATAATGACGCACTCACTCGCTCTGCAGATCAACCCATCTTGATTCTTGGGGATTTTAATTCCTGTAATTTATCTGAACACTTGCCTATTCTTCAGCAATATGTGGACTGCCCCACTCGTCTCAATCGGACTATTGACTGTTGCTATGGGAATATTCCTGATGCTAACAAAGCGGTATGTAGACCCCCCCCTCGGGAAATCAGATCACAACGTAATTCTTCTCTTGCCTAAATATAAGGCTATGTTGAAGAGGGAGAAACCTGTCACTGGACAAATACAGGTGTGGTCTGACCGACTCAATGGAGTTACTATTACCAGTTATTACCGAACTGGTGTTACCTATTTTCACTTTTTACAAATGAATTTATGGTCAATGACACACCTTTTAAATTGTTTAAGTATGCGGATGACATGGCCTTAGTTGACCTTCTTCAAAAATTAGATCCTGTAGGTGAAGCAGCCTATTTGGGTCATACTCAGGCACTTCAAACATGGTGTCATATCAGTTGTCTGGAAATCAACGTGGCCAAAACAAAAGAACTAATCATTTGTACAAAACAAGATCTGAGGACAGAACCAGTTTCACTTGGTGGTCAACATGTTGAAACTGTGGATAATTTTAAATATCTTGGCACTTTTTTGGACTCCCAACTGAGCTTCTCTGGAAATACAGAGTTTATCTTTAAGAGATGCTCACAGCGTCTCTATCTCCTCAGGAAACTTTGTGGCCTTGGAGTCAGTCAGCAGATTTTGGAGCTTGTTTATAAAACTATGGTGGAAAGTGTTTTAACCTTTCATCTTCCTGCTTGGTATGGTCACCTAAATTGCAGACTTAAGAACAAACTTTCTAGGATTGTGTCTGCAGCAAGTGAGATAAATGGCAAACCTCAGGAGCCTTTGATTCAACTTTTTACAGAAAGGACGAGGAAAAAGGCGGAGAGCATCCTGTCAGATCACTCTCATCCTCTATTCAGCCAGTTTGAGCCTTTAAACTCCGGGAGGCGCTACAGAGTCCCTCTGGCAACTAAAAATGGATTTAAGAAATCGTTTGTCCCTAGTGCTATTAGTATCCTTAACTCTGCAAAGTGACTGATGGGATGTGGTCCATAGCCATGACATGAACTTCTCTCAATACTTAATGTTTATAATGTATCTAATTTTATCTATGTACATTTTATTGTATTTTCTTTCTTATTTTATTTTATTTTGTTATTATTATTATTATTATTATTACTGTGTCTGGTGAGCCGAAGACAAATTTCCACCCCCCTGGTGGACAATAAAGATTTATTCTATTCTATTCTATTCTATTCTATTCTATTCTATTCTATCTCCGTCTCTGCTCCTCAGCTCAATCTGTCTCCTCCTCAGCTCTGTCTCTCTTCCTCAGCTCCATCTCTGTCCTCCTCAGCTCTGTCTCTCCTCCTCAGATCCATCTATCTCCTCCTCATCTCCATCTATCTCCTCCTCAGATCTGTCTCTCCTACTCACTTCTATCTCTTCTCCTCAGCTCTGTCTCTCCTCCTCTAATCTGTCTCTCCTCCTCAGCTCCATCTATCTCCTCAGCTCCGTCTCTCTCCTCCTCAGTTCTGTCTCTCCTCCTCTTGTCTGTCTCTCCTCCTCATCTTTATCTGTCCTACTCAGCTCCATCTCTGTCCTCCTCAGATCTGTCTCTCCTCCTCATCTCCATCTGTCCTACTCAGCTCCATCTCTCCTCCTCAGCTCCATCTCTGTCCTCCTCATGTCTGTCTCTCCTCCTCAGCTCAATCTGTCTCCTCCTCAGCTCCGTCTCTCTCCTCCTCAGTTCTGTCTCTCCTCCTCATCTCTATCTGTCCTACTCAGCTCCATCTCTGTCCTCCTCGGCTCTGTCTCTTCTCCTCATCTCTGTCTGTCCTCCTAATCTCATCTCTCCTCCTCATCTCCATCTCTCTCCTCATCTCTGTCTCTCCTCCTCAGTTATGTCTCTTCTCCTCAGCTCCATTTCTCCTCCTCAGCTCCATCTCTCCTCCTCAGATCTGTCTCTCTGTCTCTCCTCCTCAGCTCTGTCTCTCCTCCTCTTGTCTGTCTCTCCTCCTCAGCTCCGTCTCTCCTCCTCAGCTCCGTCTCTCCTCCTCCGATCTGTCTAAGTAAGCTTCCGGGGGCGAGGCTCTGCTGCTGACCCCGTGCTCACCAGTGTTTGGTTTTGCTTGATTTTAAATCTTTTTTATAGTCTATTTTGAGCGGTTCTTTTGTCTGATGCGGACCACATCCACTAGAAACGCTTCTGCACTTTGCACTTTTCTACCATTATGAATTTTGTACCATTGTGGATACTTTTTTGCCTCATGGCGTTTGCGCCAGGGAACAATGCCTGGATGGGCCGACAAGACGCCCTTACCTACACGCGGCAGCACCTGCTGTCATTACGCTCAGCCGGTTACTCCTCATCTCTTAACTTACCCACGGACTGTTCTGAGATTCAGCGAACTGAAAGATGTCTGGAGAAAGGAAGGAAAGAGAGGAAAAAGCGGGAATCAAGAGGAGGAGGACTTTGGAAAGGCAGGAGTAGATTTCCTCTGCCTGTCATTACCCTGTCTAACGTACGCTCGGTAAGCAACAAACTGGATGAACTTATGCTTAGAGCTGAACATGATTGTGAATTCAGACAGAGCAACCTGGTTTGCCTCACGGAAACCTGGCTTAAAGATCATCACCCAACTCCTACCTTAACGGGGTTCTCTACAATAATGGGCCACACAGTACTGTATACGGGAGCAAGTGTGCACACCGGACTATGAAATACTGACTGTATCTTTTAGACCTTTTTATCTTCCGCAAGAATTCGGCCAGATACCTGTCATACTCACTTATGTGCCAGGGCCGGATGATGATGGTGCTGCAGGTGCGAGAATAGCGGAGAGTTATACTGACGCACTCACTCGCTCTGCAGATCAACCCATCTTGATTCTTGGGGATTTTAATTCCTGTAATTTGTCTGAACACTTTCACTTATTCTTCAGCAATATGTGGACTGCCCCAGTCGTCTCAATCGGACTATTGACTGTTGCTATGGGAATATTCCTGATGCTTACAAAGCGGTATGTAGACCCCCCCTCGGGAAATCAGATCACAACGTAATTCATCTCTTGCCTAAATATAAGGCTATGTTGAAGAGGGAGAAACCTGTCACTGGACAAATACAGGTGTGGTCTGACCGATGTAAAGAGCAACTTAGGGACTGCTTTGAGGACACCATTTGGGACATTTTCTTTCTGTCCTGCCAGGATGTTGATGAACTCACTCAATGGAGTTACTATTACCAGTTATTACCGAACTGGTGTTACCTATTTTCACTTTTTACAAATGAATTTATGGTCAATGACACACCTTTTAAATTGTTTAAGTATGCGGATGACATGGCCTTAGTTGACCTTCTTCAGAAATTAGATCCTGTAGGTGAAGCAGCCTATTTGGGTCATACTCAGGCACTTCAAACATGGTGTCATATCAGTTGTCTGGAAATCAACGTGGCCAAAACAAAAGAACTAATCATTTGTACAAAACAAGATCTGAAGACAGAACCAGTTTCACTTGATGGTCAACATGTTGAAACTGTGGATAACTTTAAATATCTTGGCACTTTTTTGGACTCCCAACTGAGCTTCTCTGGAAATACAGAGTTTATCTTTAAGAGATGCTCACAGCGTCTCTATCTCCTCAGGAAACTTTGTGGCCTTGGAGTCAGTCAGCAGATTTTGGAGCTTGTTTATAAAACTATGGTGGAAAGTGTTTTAACCTTTCATCTTCCTGCTTGGTATGGTCACCTAAATTGCAGACTTAAGAACAAACTTTCTAGGATTGTGTCTGCAGCAAGTGAGATAAATGGCAAACCTCAGGAGCCTTTGATTCAACTTTTTACAGAAAGGACGAGGAAAAAGGCGGAGAGCATCCTGTCAGATCGCTCTCATCCTCTATTCAGCCAGTTTGAGCCTTTAAACTCCGGGAGGCGCTACAGAGTCCCTCTGGCAACTAAAAATGGATTTAAGAAATCGTTTGTCCCTAGTGCTATTAGTATCCTTAACTCTGCAAAGTGACTGATGGGATGTGGTCCATAGCCATGACATGAACTTCTCTCAATACTTAATGTTTAGAATGTATCTAATTTTATCTATGTACATTTTATTGTATTTTCTTTCTTATTTTATTTCATTTTATTTTGCTATTATTATTATAATTATTATTATTATTATTATTACTGTGTCTGGTGAGCCGAAGACGAATTTCCACCCCCCTGGTGGACAATAAAGATTTATTCTATTCAATTCTATTCTATTCTATTCTATTCTATTCTATTCTATTCTATTCTATTCTATTCTATCTCCATCTCTGCTCCTCAGCTCCATCTCTCGTTCTCATCTCCATCTCTCCTCCTCAGCTCTGTCTCTCCTCCTCAGCTCCATCTCTTCTCCTCAGCTCCATCTCTGTCCTCCTCATGTCTCTCTCCTCCTCAGCTCTGTCTCTCCTCCTCAGATCTGTCTCTCCTCCTCAGCCCCATCTCTCTCCTCCTCAGATCTGTCTCTCCTACTCAGCTCCATCTCTCTCCTCAGATCTGTCTCTCTTCCTCAGCTCCATCTCTCCTCCTCATGTCTGTCTCTCCTCCTCAGCTCAATCTGTCTCCTCCTCAGCTCTGTCTCTCTTCCTCAGCTCCATCTATCTCCTCCTCATCTCCATCTCTCCTCCTCAGCTCCATCTCTCTCCTCCTCATGTCTCTCTCCTCCTCAGCTCTGTCTCTCCTCCTCAGATCTGTCTCTCCTCCTCAGCCCCATCTCTCTCCTCCTCATGTCTGTCTCTCCTCCTCAGATCCATCTCTCTCCTCCTCAGCTCTGTCTCTCCTCCTCATGTCTGTCTCTCCTCCTCAGCTCCATCTATCTCCTCAGCTCGGTCTCTCCTCCTAAGATCCATCTCTCTCCTCCTCAGCTCTGTCTCTCTCATCCTCAGTTCTGTCTCTCCTCCTCAGCTCTGTCTCTCCTCAGATCTGTCTCTCCTCCTCAGCTCCATCTCTGTCCTCCTCAGCTCTGTCTCTCCTCCTCAGCTTCCTCTCTGTCCTCCTCAGCTCTGTCTCTCTCCTCCTCTTGTCTGTCTCTCCTCCTCAGATCCATCTCTGTCCTCCTCAGCTCTGTCTCTCTCCTCCTCATCTCCATCTGTCCTACTCAGCTCCATCTCTCCTCCTCAGCTCCATCTCTGTCCTCCTCATGTCTCTCTCCTCCTCAGCTCAATCTGTCTCCTCCTCAGCTCTGTCTCTGCTCCTCAGCTCTCTCTCTCCTGCTCAGCTCTATCTCTCCTCCTCAGCTCCATCTCTCTCCTCCTCATGTCTGTCTCTCCTCCTCAAATCCATCTCTCTCCTCCTCAGCTCTGTCTCTCTCCTCCTCAGTTCGGTTTCTCCTCCTCAGCTCTGTCTCTTCTCCTCATCTATGTCTGTCCTCCTACTCTCATCTCTCCTCCTCAGCTCCATCTCTCTCCTCCTCAGCTCTGTCTCTCCTCCTCAGCTCCATCTCTCTCCTCCTCATGTCTGTCTCTCCTCCTCAGATCCATCTCTCTCCTCCTCAGCTCTGTCTCTCCTACTCAGCTTCATCTCTGTCCTCCTCATCTATGTCTCTCCTCCTCAGCTCCATCTCTGTCCTCCTCAGCTCTGTCTCTCCTCCTCTTGTCTGTCTCTCCTCCTCAGATCCATCTCTGTCCTCCTCAGCTCTGTCTCTCTCCTCCTCATCTCCATCTGTCCTACTCAGCTCCATCTCTCCTCCTCAGCTCCATCTCTGTCCTCCTCATGTCTCTCTCCTCCTCAGCTCTGTCTCTCTCCTCCTCAGTTCGGTTTCTCCTCCTCAGCTCTGTCTCTTCTCCTCATCTATGTCTGTCCTCCTACTCTCATCTCTCCTCCTCAGCTCCATCTCTCTCCTCCTCAGCTCTGTCTCTCCTCCTCAGCTCCATCTCTCTCCTCCTCATGTCTGTCTCTCCTCCTCAGATCCATCTCTCTCCTCCTCAGCTCTGTCTCTCCTCCTCAGCTCTGTCTCTCCTACTCAGCTTCATCTCTGTCCTCCTCATCTATGTCTCTCCTCCTCAGCTCCATCTCTGTCCTCCTCAGCTCTGTCTCTCCTCCTCAGCTTCCTCTCTGTCCTCCTCAGCTCTGTCTCTCTCCTCCTCTTGTCTGTCTCTCCTCCTCAGATCCATCTCTGTCCTCCTCAGCTCTGTCTCTCTCCTCCTCATCTCCATCTGTCCTACTCAGCTCCATCTCTCCTCCTCAGCTCCATCTCTGTCCTCCTCATGTCTCTCTCCTCCTCAGCTCTGTCTCTCTCCTCCTCATCTCCATCTGTCCTACTCAGCTCCATCTCTCCTCCTCAGCTCCATCTCTGTCCTCCTCATGTCTCTCTCCTCCTCAGCTCTGTCTCTCTCCTCCTCATCTCCATCTGTCCTACTCAGCTCCATCTCTCCTCCTCAGCTCCATCTCTGTCCTCCTCATGTCTCTCTCCTCCTCAGCTCAATCTGTCTCCTCCTCAGCTCTGTCTCTCCTCCTCAGATCCATCTATCTCCTCCTCAGCTCTGTCTCTCCTCCTCAGCTCTGTCTCTCCTCCTCAGATCCATCTATCTCTTCCTCAGATCTGTCTCTCCTACTCACTTCTATCTCTTCTCCTCAGCTCTGTCTCTCCTCCTCAGCACCATCTATCTCCTCAGCTCTGTCTCTCTCCTCCTCAGTTCGGTTTCTCCTCCTCAGCTCTGTCTCTTCTCCTCATCTCTGTCTGTCCTCCTATTCTCATCTCTCCTCCTCAGCTCCATCTATCTCCTCAGCTCCGTCTCTCTCCTCCTCAGCTCTGTCTCTCCTCCTCAGCCCCATCTATCTCCTCCTCATCTCTGTCTCTCTTCCTCAGCTCCATCTCTCTCCTCCTCAGCTCTGTTTCTGCTCCTCAGCTCTCTCTCTCCTGCTCAGCTCTATCTCTCCTCCTCAGCTCCATCTATCCTCCTCCGGAGTCTCTGTGCTTTGTCGTTTAGCAGGTTCCACAGTGGCTGAATCTGGATTGTGCATTACAGCTGCGTCTCCTGCCATGGCCCTGCCTGACATCCACTGCAACTGCTACTACTGTTATTACATCCACTGTCGCTGTTACTGTGACTGCATGTCTCTCTCTCTCTCTCTCTCTCTCTCTCTCTCTCTCTCTCTCTCTCTCTCTCTCTCTCTCTGACTGCATTTCTGTCTGTCCCACTCTCTCTCTCTTGCTCTCCCTCTTACCCAACCGGTCGAGGCAGATGGCCGCCCACCCAGAGCCCGGTTCTGCCTGAGGTTTCTGCCTGTTAAAAGGAAGTTTTTCCTCGCCACTGTCGCCAAGTGCTTGCTCATGGGGGAATGTTGGTTCTCTGTAAATAAAAGAACTCGGTCTGTACCAGATCTGTATGGAAAGTGTCCTGAGACAACTTCTGAATTGAATTGAATTGAATTGAATTGAATTGAATTGAATTGAATTGAATTGAATTGAATTGAATTGAATTAAGTGGCCTCCCCTGCTGGAGCCACTCAAATCAATTAATAAATTATTGTATAAATACTTCTTGTAAAAAAAATCTGATTTTATTTAAATATGAAAGGGAACAGTTTTGAAAGCCATATATTATTATTTAAACACTGGAAAACAGTATCAAGAAAAGGGACCAGCAGCCACATGTTGAAACAGGCCAACAGGCATCTGAGCAACATGAATACAGGTGGTGGTTGCCACTGATGTAATCTATTATAAATCATATTTAGTGTTACCATTTATATCAGTGAGGGTGAACTAAATAACAACGAGGTGGACCGCGCGCCGTTTTCGCTCCGCATGACGAGCAAACAGGCGGGTGACGTTTGTCCATCATGCACACAACTAACCTGACATGTGGGAGTCATTTAGCAGCACATACCGAGAGTCAACTCCATGATCTCTAAACTGTCGCCCAATTCAGCTCCTGTGCAGACACACAGTCTCTCCCTCTCCTCCATTAGTTCTGTGTGTGTGTTCGCCAAAGCGTGTAATAGAGCCGCCGGTCCAGCAGAGGATACCGTGCCACTGTCACGTTTTGCCTCGCCTGTATGAAGGTGCGGTGTTGCTCCATACCATCAGCTCCACACGGACCAAAGTGAGTCTTAAAGAGTAGTCCAAGCTCCTTCCCGCCAGGTAAGATGAGGACACATGGCGTATACGTTTTTCATGCATTAATGGATTTTGATTAAAATGTGTTTGTCATGTTAATTCCGTTTCATTTGGAGGTAGGCGTTATAGCAAAATAACATGATCAACATATGACAGACAGGTCAGGGGCTGCACCTGTCCTCCTCATATTTTCTAAACTTTTTATGCACATAGCTCTGGTGTTACAGAGGTTGAAAATTTTGCAGCACAGGCCACACAAGTGTAGCAGTATATAAAAGGTCTGTTAGCATCTCTGAAGACAACCACACTGGTCCAGTTCATCACTGAGACATGTGACTCAGTGTAGCCTACTTTTTTCATAAAACAAACTTAAAACAGCACACAAATATGCAGCCAAAAATGTTTTTTTATTGTACATGATTGAGGAATCATCATGATCAAGCATCATCATGCCTTCGGTTTCTATCAGGCCAGAGGGCCTCGTCCACATCACAGGCGATGTTCTCCCTATCTAGACATCTCTGGAAGAACCGCCTTGAGTGGCGCATGAATCCCTGAATGGACTCGAGGCTGACGTCACCACAGGCTTCTTCCGTGGCCTGGACGAGTGGGACCTGGGTCTGGGGGTTTCGCTCATACACCTTCCACCTCCAAGCAGAGAAGAACTCCTCTATGGGGTTGAGGAATGGAGAGTACGGCGGAGGAATAACACCGTAAAATGTGGGTGGGCCTGGAACCACTGACGTACAAGCAGAGCCCGGTGGAAACTCACATTGTCCCAGATGACAACGTAATTAATTCTTTGTGGATCATCAGTGTGATATGGTGGAACAAGTTGTTCGTGGAGGTCATCAAGGAAGGCCAGCAGCAAGTCTGTGTTATAGGCACCAAGATGTACATGGCGGTGCAGGACACCATGATGATTTATTGCTGCACACATGGTATGTTCCCACCACGCTGGCCGGGGACCCCAACAATGGCCCGCTGGCCTATGATATTTCTTCCCCTGCGCCTTCTCTTGACCAGATTAAACCCAGCCTCATCTATGAAAATATATTCATATAGTTCATTTGCCGTATCAAGCTCCTGGATTCACTGAAACAAAAACAGAGAGAATGCAAGTTACTGTATGGACAAAGAGGTCAAAAGACACTGTAGAAAAGGAAAAAAAAAAATATTGCTGTACATCACAGGTAGGCTACATTGCCTGTATGTCAGTGCTTACTGTAATGTATGGGACTTACAAGCACAAAGTCGCGCCGTAGCTCCTTCACATGGTCTGTGCTTCTTTCGAACGGGACCCTGTAGACCTGTTTCACAGCTAATGAATTCCTCTTGAGGACACGGTCCCGTGTAGACAGGCTGACATTCTGGATCGTATTAAAAGCTGCATTATCTGCTAGGATCTTCTGTTTAATTTGTTTAAGGGTAATTGCATTGTTTTCACGAACCATGTTCACAATTAGGGTCTCCTGCTCTGGTGTGAAAACCCGTCTTTTTCCCCCACTGTGAGGTTGTCTTTCGGTCCTGCAAAATATAACTACTGTGAGCACACTGTATTATATTGAAATGCAGTATTGTATTACAGTACACAGTATATACAGTACACAATGTATACAGTACACAAATACATAGTACACAAATGCTGATTTATAGTAAAGTATAAACTAGTACCTGTTCTCCATCCTGAATGTTCTTATGATGGCACCAACTGTGAATCGGCTGAGATTGGACTGGACCCTCAAGCCGGCCTCCCTCATGCTCAAACCATGGTTCAGCACACGGTCTATCACAGTGGCCCGAATCTCATTAGATATAATGGTTCTCCTTCTTCTTAC
This sequence comes from Chaetodon trifascialis, assembly GCF_039877785.1. NCBI lineage: Eukaryota > Metazoa > Chordata > Actinopteri > Chaetodontiformes > Chaetodontidae > Chaetodon > Chaetodon trifascialis. Next base: position 9,962,047 of record NC_092064.1, read on the forward strand.
TCCTCCTCCTCTCTGTCCTCCTCCTCCTGCTCCTCTCTGTCCTCCTCCTGCTCCTCTCTGTCCTCCTCCTCCTGCTCCTCTCTGTCCTCCTGTTCCTCCTCCTCCTCTCTGTCCTCCTCCTCCTCTCTGTCCTCCTCCTCCTGCTCCTCTCTGTCTTCCTGCTCCTCTCTGTCCTCCTCCTGCTCCTCTCTGTCCTCCTCCTGCTCCTCTCTGACCTCCTCCTGCTCCTCTCTGTCTTCCTCCTCCTCTTCTCTGTCCTCCATGTCCTCCTTCTCCTCTCTCCTCCCCTCCTTGTCCTCATTCTCCTTCTCCTTGTCCTCCTCCTCCTCTCACTCTTAGACTTCTCCTTCTCTGGTTGCTCTCTTCAAGGTTCTCCATTGTTCACCAAACACAGAGGAGGAGGCTCAAGGCACTTATATGCTGCAGTCCTGATTGTTAATTGCTCAGCAGACCTGAATTTGTTGAGTTTTGAACACTTGTGTGTTGTAGGTTGATACCACTGAGTTGTCACATGAGAAGTGTGTGTAACAACAGAACATTGTGTGTAGTGTTTTGACAACAAGTTAATGTGCAATTGACTGCAGAGTGTATTGTAGGTTGAAGCTTTGAGCTTTTACATGAGAGGTGTGTGCAACAACTGCACATTGTGTGTAGTGTTTAGACAACAAGGTGATGTGCAATTGGCGTCAGAGTGTAAAGAAGGAAAGTCAGAGTCTAGGGGAGTCATAAGGGAGTGTGAAGTAGTGACAATTCGGGTCGAGCGAATGGTACGTGAAGTTAAGGTTGTGCAAATTGTGCCAAAGTTTAGATTTTTGTGTGTTAACAATCGTGAAAAACTGTAAACAGGCCTCATGTGTGGGATGTCCAGTGCATATATTGTGAAGTCAATTAATTATTGAGTGGACTCACACAGTCGACTCACACACACACAGTGAGCACTTCCTCTGAGTCTGATCTGAGATATGAGTCTAAACTCAGACCAGAGCTGAGGATGGAGACAGAGAACGTATCAGAAACAGCAGGACGGAGAGAACTTGGAGTCTGTCCTCCTCAGGTACAAAAGGAGAGGCTGTACTCTCATGCTAACGTTGCAAAGGCCTTGAAGAGACTGTGAACGTGTGTTTTGTGTGTTCAGACAGATGAAGATGAAAGGTGAAGCCTGGGGAGGACGAGTCAAAGAGGGCTCAGCGTGTTCTGTCTCCCCCTGTGGAGGGAAGACATCATGGAGCTGGAACACAAAAACAGATGAATAGAAAGACAGTTCATCTGTGATGTAGCAGGTGGACATGAGGACAGACAAGAAGATGAGGACAAGTAAGAAGAGAGACAAAGAGACAGAGAAAAGATTCAGGCGGAAAGAAAGAAAGCAGAAACTAAGAGAAGTAAAGAATGAAAAGAGGGAACAAAGTGACTCTTACAGATGGAAACACGTCTCACAGCGTGTCTATATTACTGCACTGAGACAAAGAGGCAAACAGCCAATCAGAGTTTGACCCTCAGAGATTCTCCCTCCAGTGAAGCAGATCACAGCTACAGACAGGCCTCAGTGACCAACACTGAGCCCGACACTGAATCACACAAACTTCACACTGCTCACCATTTACAGCAGACATGAAGCTCATTAGAAGGACAATATGTCCAGTAAATATACTGCAGCTGTTTGTCTCTGATGATGAAGATGAAGAAGAAATAACAGTGAACACCACTTAGTCTGCAGAACGAGTCTGTCAGAGCATTAATGTGATCTGTTAACTGTGAAGTTCACAAATGGTCCAGTGTGTGTGTGTGTGTGTGTGTGTGTGTGTGTGTGTGTGTGTGTGTGTGTGTGTGTGTGTGTGTGTGTGTGTGTGTGTGTGCAGCCTGTACTGTAGAAATGACAGTGATGGCTGTGACAGCTGGTGCTGGTTTGATTGACAGCTGCTCCAGGTGTGTGCAGACATGCTTGTTATCCAGTAGCTGTTCAGTATAAACTCCACTGTTCTGACTCTCCAGCACCATCTCCTCCACCTGACTTCCTCCACCTGCTTTCTAAACTCTCCTCCTGTCAGACAGCAGTCTCTGCCTCAACAACATGCAGTGGAGCTTCTCTCTATTGAGGATTCTGAGAGGCCAAAACCAACATGCTGAGAGAGCACACAAGAGTTTCATCAACAGGTTATCATTGGTCAGTTCATTAATCAGTGATGGAAAGACATTTTTGTGACCCTCCAAGTGTGGATGTCTGTGACCGCTTTGAGTTCAAGCTCAGATGAACAGAAAGTGTCTGAATGCTGCAGAGCAACTGAGGTGTGAAGATGAAGATCAGAGTGTGACAGAAGCAGGAATGATTGATGTGATTTATCTAACCTGGCTCACAGTGATCACGGCTGCTCTGACATTTCTGCTCTGTGCTCATAACTGAGACCCTCCAAGCAATCCCAGATTAATGAGCACATTAGCAGTTCTCATTCTGACACTGGAGCCAATAATACGCTCAGACATTTGGTGTGAGGATAAGACGGCACGACGTTCACAACAGAGCCAGCTGTTAAAAAGACAGAAAAACACAGAAGAGACTGAAAACACTGCAAGCGTACAAAAAACACTGCTGACATCACTGAAAGTAAACTTCAGAAAACATCTTCAAATGAACAAACTTGTCAATCAAACAGAGAGTGATGCTGCTGGAGGCGACACTTTTCTTTGGATCTGGATTGTGTTTGGTGTCTTCTGGATATTAATGTGTACATTAATCAGCTGTCAAACCCTCAGACTTGGAACCATCAGGGGGTCCTGACCTCTGGTTGGGAGACTTTACCTGATCTCTACATCACAGTGGTCCCACCCCCCACCTGTACTGTCCTTCTGCTGCAGCCTGAGCCTCCAAACAGACTGACAGAGAACCACCAAGAGAGTCGAATCTCACATCTGGAAAGAGCAGAACTCAGAAACAACACTCAGCAGGATGAAGAGTGACTCCACTGGAAAGAGCACAAATTTTCATATGAAATATAATAATATCAGCATAATTTAAAGATATATTACACATTTTTAGGACAGCATTTGATGGAGTAATGACTCTATCAGTCACAGCACAGAGCAGCAGAGAGACACAGAAGAAGTCTGACATTTTAGCCAGAAGAAAAAAAAGCTTCACACCAGCAGAGCATGTCATCCTGACGTGTGTGTGTGTGTGTGTGTGTGTGTGTGTGTGTGTGTGTGTGTGTGTGTGTGTGCGTGCGTGCGTGCGTGCGTGCGTGTGTTTTCGTCCTCACAGCCAGAGGCTTCTTCTCAGTCTGTCAGCAGGCCAATTATGAGCTAATTATTGTCAGATTAAAGTGTGAATTTTCAGTGATCTTTTGAAGCTGCTGGCTGAAGAAATTCAAGCTGCTTCACATGAGGAATTAGAAAATGCATCAATGATTTTGGGTGAAGAAAGAGCTGGAATCAGCCAAACACTTGGGAACAAATCCAGATCAATGACTGAAAACTAAAATAAAAAGACACAAAGTCAAAGTGTATCTTCTTTTATCTTTGAATACAGTAATTCTCAGTATAACAAAAGTCATGTTCCTCAGTTAGTTGCTGTTGCTGTTCAATAGCGGAGCCAACCCTGACCAGAAGGAAGCTAAATGCATTCAGGAGTGTTTCCAAGCACAGCCAAATGCTTCTCACTGCAGAGCTCGCATGTGTTGTGTCTCCAGTGGTTCTTCAAAAGGTCATTATTTATATTCAACTTCAGTTTCCTTCCTTGTTATATTAGTGTCTTCAAGCAGGAAAAAAAGACCAATTCCAGTCTCTTCTATGGGATTTACGTCTGCTGAGCCCTCTGGGAACAGACAGTGTATTTCTGCCATCAGCAGCATCAAAAAGAGGTCAAAACTACGACACAAAAGGCCACTTTCTCTTTGACTAAACTGTCAGTGCTGATTCTCATTAGATTTATCCATCGACTGTATGCAGAGGAAGTCGGCCCCCCTGTGAAAAAATTCTTTCAAATAATGGATTTTATTTAACAAACATTTCATGACATAAAATGCAGTTTGTGTGCAGAATGCTGAATTAGTTCAATGTACTTTGAGACTGAACCAGACCTCTGCTTGAGAAAAGATTATTATGATTTATTTCTGAGCTGTCACTCATGTTCAGGACGTATCAGACCACTGAGTCCTATGAGGACTGGGGGGGGGGGGGTGAACTGTGGACTGACAGCTCATATAAAGACCTGTCGGGTGAGTGTGTGCGCGTGTGTGTGAGAGAGAGACTTCCTGTGTCCGTTCTCTCAGCTCTACTTCAGTTGAACAGTTGTTCTCTTCATTATGTGACACTGTGAATCCATGACTGTGAAACAACAACATCACTGCACTTTGCACTGATCCATCATGTTGGCAAATAGCTGCTTTGACTGCCAGTGACTTCGCTCTAAGATGACACTGATGATTTTCACAACACATCAAATAAACTGGCTCAGAGAAAAGAAACCATTGTCTCCTTGGAAATGGAGTCAGCATCAGTCAGTGAACGCCACTTTAATTATGTTTTCAATTCACAGTTAAGATGAGCGCTGGCCTCAGGGGAAACCTGCCCAGCCCTGCTTCCAAAGGCAGAAAGACATCCAGCACATGCTGCAGCAGAGGACCTCAGCTGGAGGACACCCTGCACAAAGTGCACACTGCATCTGATTGGTTGGTAAATGCAGCCATCTGTCACAGAGGGTGACCAATAGAGAAGCCTGTCAGAGGGCAGAGCATGTCCAAATAAAACCAGCAGTTCATTCACAGTCTTAACAGTCCAGTTAGTGATGGCAACACACAAGCTCAGCTAACACATGATCTGATCCAGGATCTGGACAGATTGTGATCTGGCTGAATGAGCTCCCAGACTGTGCTTCATTTGTCTGCTCGGACCTGGTCCAGCTTCTGGCTCAGTGTGACTCTGATTATTATCTAATCCATGATGCATTCACTTCAAATCTGTGCAGATTTCAGCTGTAACAAATGAAACTGAGTGTTTGTTTTAATGTAGCAGAGATCTGTGAAGAACCACGACTGCCTGTGTGTTCATCCATCAAAAGAGAGAGAGAGAGAGAGAGAGAGAGAGAGAGAGAGAGAGAGAGAGAGAGAGAGAGAGAGAGAGAGATGGAGGGTCAGCGAAGAGGACAGAATGACAAGATGTCCTGAGAGACGAGGAGTCGCAAGACTGCAGAGAGACACAGCATGTTGTCAAGAGTCAACACGTCACTGTCAGAGTGAAGCCTGAGTGATACGTCTGCATTAAATCTATGCTGCTGTGAGGTTAAAGAAGCCAGTGGCTCCAAACATCACACATATAATTGGTCTTATGTTGATTTAACTGAGAGAAGTGAAGTAATCAGATGTTGAAAGCAAACACAATCCAGGCCCAGCTCAGCTCTCAGTACTTACAGTTTATCACATTATCTCCTCCTTTATGAGGACAAGCTTTGTAAGGGAACATTAATTAGCAATAAGTACATTTTCTGGCAAAAAAAAAAAAAAAAAGATTCAAAGTAAATTAGCAAATGTAAATGAAGCTGCTTAATCCTCCTTAAGTTGTGTGAAAAATCACTTCCTCTTTGTGTGGAAGCTGTAAAGATGGATCCACCAAAGTGCTGCACAGCCTTTAGAAAGCTGTGTTTTATGGAGAGGAGCTGCTGTGTTTTGTCATGAGGAGAGAAGCTCTGAGGTCACTAAATACTAACTGATTTCAGTTCACTGACAACCTGCACACATGCTCAAGCTGTGTCACATATGAAATATATGTTATTAATATTATAGTAAACATGACGCTGCCTCCCTGAGCTCCATGTCTCTGAGCCCCTCTGCTGCACTTTAAGGTGGTCTCTGGAGGAAATGATGAAATAAGGACTGAATGATGTCCTGCCAAACAAAGCATGTTTTACAGCTTTATGTTGTTCTGTCAGACTGACTGAGGCTGAATCCTCAACAGCTACAAGAATTCAGACTCACTGAAGCAAAACTTTAACATCACTGTATCTGTTTAGAGGAAGCAAGACGAGAACGTGTTAACACTCTGCTTTAGGATGAAAAGACTCAAATATCTGACATCTGATATCTGAGAAGAGGATCATTGCTTTCACTCTTAGTGTAGTTTTAGTCACACACACACACACACACACACACACACACACACACACACACACACACACACACACACACACACACACACACACACACTTATTGTTCAGTCAAACACATCACACACAGCACAGTTAAAAGAGAAAAAACAGGTCTGTTGGATTTCCCATGAGATTTAATGTAATTTATTATAAGTCCTCCTGTGTGATGTGATGTCTGTAAATATCTTTAAATGTGCTGTATTGGCCAGCACAAAGATTCATCCATCATGTAAATCTCCAGAGATGGAGACTGACCCAGGAACAGAGATCTCTGTCAGAGCTACACTCTTATAGTACATGAGGTCAGAGGGTGAACATTTTAAAGATGAATACTATTGTCTGAGAGAGAAAGAGAAGTTCATGAATCACTGACAGCAGTATCACAAATATGAAGTGAATGGAGGTCAGTGAACACCGTCCTTTTGCTTTGGTAAAATAAAAAGGAAACTCAGCAGTCAGTTCAAGGAGAATCGTGGGATTTTGTTGAGACTGTTGGTCTCAAAGTTCAGCTGTCTGCAACAAGAACAACAGATCAACAACGAACAGAAGCTGCTTCTGAGGTGGTTCTGAATTTAAAGATTGATGTTTGAGCCTCATGAAAATGTATTAATATTCTAGAAAGAACAAGAGTGCAGATGTTCGAGTGTTTATACAGAACACAATCTTGGCAGGCAGCCCGATGTAAAAACCAAGCAACTGGTACCACGATTCATTAATTCAAACTCCAGCCAATATCAGGAAAACTAATGTTGTTCTTATCACAGCTTTCTCTATATTAATAAATAAATAAAACATGTCCTTCCCTCCAGCAAAAACAAACAAGTTCTTCCTCTCAACATAAGTGTCATTATTGGAGCACCAAGAAAAGCCTGACAGGACACAAGAGAGCAGCTCCAGCCCTCTGGCTCTGACAGAAGACAGGCTGGGAGGGAGGACAGCTGTCCAGCTTTCTATAGGAGGACATGGGAAGATATGAGAGCACAGGACCAAGGACTGGACACTGAGGGGACACACTTCATCCCTCTGTCTGAGCAAGAGGACAAACACTGACTTCACGTCATGTGAGGAGACGTGACTTTCATCTCGGCTGAGGACTGCAGGGTTCTGCCTCACATATGATGCAGTTTCATAGAGCTGCTCTGCTGTTACAGACTTCAGGGAAATCAATCAAGAGCAAACTTTAAATGATGTATCTGAACAACCTGTTCATTATTTTTATTTCCTGCTCACCGGTCAGAGAGACAGCTGATGTTTTCAGTCAATTAGAGACACTGAGAGTAGAAACAACAACCAGCCACTATCTGTGGTTTCACACTGTGCTGTTAAAACAACTTTCATACTGGGTACACACATATTGACACAGAGTGATGCTGGAGGAAGGCTGAAAGAGCTTGTGAGTAATATTAGACTGGGAGGCCCATGTTCCTCTCATTTCCTCACTACATTACAGCTTCCTCATGGACCATTGAGCCTTTGTAATAACCAACACTGGAGTCTCAGATCATCACTGTGGTCAGCCATAAAGGGCTGAGGCTGACATGAAAGTGGCTCATATTTCTCTCCTGAAGAGACCACAGCAGCCCAGAAGGTTCACTGATGAGCTGTGAAACCTGCAGCCTCTGTGTTCACCATCAGTCACGTCCCCAAAACAAGGACAGGAGCAGTGCACGATGGCAGCAGTGGTGCTTGAATGTGACACTTTTTGTGAAGGTTAAGGTCAGGTGACTAAACAAAAAGGTTTAGATCAGAGAGAAACTATCAAGAAAATCAGGGTTAAAGACTGAAAGCTTTGTATTTAACAGCAGGTTCCACTGACAGTTATGTGCTTTGAATATATTTGCATCATATAATCAATGATTGACATGAACGTTATCTGACGAGCTGCTGTCAATAACAACCAGCTGTGTGGAGTCGAAATGAGCGTTCAGATTCACTGCTGATGGTGGCTGCTCGTCATCATCTGTCCCATAAACAACATGTTTTCAAATTAAAACAGAGACTCAGTGTCACTTTGAATAAAGTCAGAGAAAAACAAGACTGTGAAACTTTGCAAATGTTTTCATCCCTCAATCTTAATTTACTGCTGTCACAAAGGAGAAATGTTCCCATTTCATCCAAACACATGAAATGTCATCTGAAAGCCAGTGTTCACAATTATATCTGACTGTTCATTTGCATATCAGGAGCATGTTGGAATATGAGCTGTCACCAAATGGACAAAAATAGATGGAAAATCTGACATTTATTCACTTGAACAGTGAGACGATCTGCAGGAATGTCAGTCAATGTTTGACATACGAGCAAAAACTCAAGTGAGTAAAAACAGTGTGTGTGTGTTTTAAGAAGCAAGAATTAAAATCCTCTCATCATGTTTTCTTACTGGATGGCTCAGCTGCCAAATGCCAGTGAGGAAGGACACAAAGACAGAGAGGAAACCATCAAAGTGTCTCCTCTCCTTCCATCTGCTGTCTCAGAGCAGCACAAAGTGTTGTTGGTGTGTTCAGCTGTGCAGCAGACTGGTGCTGCTGATGGACTCACAGATGTCATGGTACCAAAGCAGCTGGAAACTGGATCTCTGTGCAGATGTGTGTCAGTTTGAGTTTGTCCAAACAGTTTGTCTCTGTGAGGATCTCAACCTCCAGGTTGGACCAGCCAGCTTCAAAGACGACAACAGATGAGAATCAGATGCTGGAAAGATCCAGTTTACAGTAACAACACCTTTGTCAGGTCCTTCAAGTTCAGTGTGTGAATACTGCATGATGGGAAAGTCGTGAACACAGAGAAGCTGTCATTCATCAGAGAGCTGAGGCGAACCTTCACACTTCATCTGGAAATCTGATTTAATAGGCTGATAATTCCAGAGCCAAACATCCTCTTGACTATCATCTCCATCTCAGCTTTAATTATTTCTCTATTCTGTCCATCTCTCTGAGAAAATATCCATCCAAGATAGTGGCTTTTTCTTTGATGCTGTTTGGAGAATTTCGTCTTGTCTGAGTTGTGATCTGAATGTCGTGGAATTTTGAAGGCCAAATGTCCAATCCACAACAGTCCAGAAATAGTCAAATCCAGCTGTCTGAGAAAAAGTGCTCAAAAGGATCTGCAGGAGTCAGGGTCCGAGATGCAAACACTTTATTGCCGCGACAACAAAGGGAGAGAAATCCAGAAACACACAGGGTGTACATCTGAAGAAGTCTCTGACCTACAACGGTCAGTGCTCTATCTTTTATACAGTTCTGCTGAAGGTATTCCCCGCCCTTGGGGCATCTTTTTCTTTTTTCTAGGCTCTTCTATTTTTTTACACCATTAGGTACTTTTTGGCTGCTATCTCCTCTTTTCTCCTCTCTATTCCTCTAATCATACACCATTAGTTTTTGATTGTCATGGGCTCTGTTTTTTTAAAAATAACATCAAATTACATTTTATTATCATGATTGCATGTAAGCCTAAGGACACTTCACATAGAGAATGCTTTAAAATAGAGCAAAGCATATTAAATCATCCCAAACCATTATTCGTTAACGCACAGTAAATCATAGTTGTGATTATAAGACCATTTAGTTCTTTCATGATTATAACAAATGTTAAACATGGATTAAATACAGTAAGGTTATGTAAGGACACGCAGGGTTATATTAGGTCACAATCATCCTGGTCTGAAACTAGTCAGAACCGGCTAAAACACCTGCAAGGCCATGGAAAGCCCCAAAGATTTATGATCCAGGTGTCCTGCCTTCACAATGTTGGCTGCATGGTGTCATTGCAGCACATTATCATCACTGCACAGCAACCTCTCCTCTTATCTTTGCACTGTCATCTTGACCTTTCATGCGCTCTTCCTTCACTCAAGCAAACAGCAATTAATTTCTACTATCATATCAGGCTTCCACAGAGCTACTACTATTGTTTACCATTAGCTACAGTGTTACACTTGATTCTTCACATATCAATTCTTCACATATCTAATAGAAAAATTATACTACATGAACCCCTGTCAGTTTCAATCAACACAGGACAGCTTTTCTACCAAGATGACTGAACCAATGAGAGAGTGAGATGTGTGATTGACAGGCAGAGTAATACCAGTGCTGTCACTCACTGATTTCAAGTTGCTGCATCCTCCGTTCAGGTCATCCAGCACTGATCTGACATCAACTCGTTCTGGTTTACAGATATAACTGAAGTGAGGCTCAGTGTCAGAGGCCAAAACAACATGAGGCCATTACTGTCACAGGATCCTGAACGTCTGACCAGACCAGAGTCAGCAGAGGAAGACCAGACCTCCATCATCAGCAGTGAGGGATAAACAGCCTCTACTGTATGTGGAAGCTTCCATTCTCTCTAATGCACATCAATAACATGGAAACAGGAACACAGAACATGGATGATACTGACTGCATGATGCAGATCCACAGCAGCTTCAATAGAACAGAGAATAATGAGCTCACAGGTCACTCAAAGAAAGCAGAACTACAAAATCATGTGACACCCAGCAGAAACATCTGGAAACAGAGAAAGTCTGTCCACAATCATTCACAATAAATAATTGAATGAAGTCAGTTCCCGGATGACATAATAATACTGTAGAGTTCAGAGCCACAGCATGGAGAAGCACCAGAGTCACTGCTGACATTAACAAGGACTCTGCTCTATTTAAGTGAGCCATGACAGAGAGCCAGCAGGCACAATACCTGCAACTGGGTCACCTGACGACTACTCAATCACACAACACTGGAAATAAAAACAGGTTTCAACACATTCAGAAAAAAGCTTCTTCAAACGTTTGAACAAGGTCTGAAACACATTCAGCATGTTTGTCAGGCTTCAATCTACACGTGGAAACAATGATATTGTGACTCTGACGGGCTCTTTCTTCTCTTTTTGCAGGCAGGAAGTTGACAGTGTCAGGTGGGTCGTTAAGAGTTCATTAGTTTCACCTGTTGATGTGGCTGTTGGACCAATGAAGAGCTGAACTCATGAATCTTCTTCCTCTGATTACTGCTCTCTGTACAAATCTGTCAGATGGTGTTTTCTATCCCACGATACACACAGTGGACCACACACACACACACACACACACACACACACACACACACACACACACACACACACAGCTGCTGCAGAGTTTCAGCCTGAGGGTTTCTGTAGAAAGTCAAACCATCCAGTATCTGCTGCAGTCTGAAAACACAAAGCCTCACCTGTCAGCTCCAACACAAGACCAACAGTCTGCTGGTAACAAGGCTAACACAGGTATCTGCTGGCTTCTGCTGGAAGGGGAGCTGAGGAAGCTAACAAGCTAATCCAAACAACAAAGATGAACAACAAGGTCATCACAGACGACGTGAGCTTTCTGCTTGCTCTGACTTTCGTCTCTTTTCTGCCTTTTCCTGCATCTCCCACAAACAAAATGACAGCAGTTACGACCAAGCAGAGCTGCTGTTTCTTCCTGTTAAGATTCTCTTTGGGTGTTTGTGTGGAACAACAGAGGAAACTCATCTGTCCAACCATTATCATCTGCAGACACTGAGCAGCCCTCTGGATGCACTTCTCTCCTCTTTAGAAAAACAAAGAATAACAAACCCACTGAGACATGAATGGTGCTGGAGATGGTGGAGGCTCTTTGTTTAATCTCTCTCTCTGTTTCTTCTCATGGAGGTCATTGGCAGCACTTACCTGGAAGAGAGAGAACAACAGAAAGCACAGGTTCAGTTAACATGGAGATAAAGCATCTTCAAAACAAATACATCAGCTGTCTTATTTATCTTCAGAGTCTCAAACATGTTACTGTTTTATTTGTGCTTCTTCTGAACCACATTAACATCAAGACAACATCAACATTCAGATGAAATCACCATCAGATCCTGAAACCTTTTCAGCCCACATTAAACTCTTCATATCAATCACAGAGCCGACAGAACGACCTCGACAGCTTCAGACGTTCATGGTAGAAACAGTGATTAGTGAGTTTTAGTGAGGTATTAATTAAAAGTCTTTTAAAGGAAATAAACCTGCCTCGACATCATCTAATCCCCTTGTAGTCTGTAGCCTTGTTGGACGTTTTAATCAGACTGACCTTCCTTTCACACTTAAAGGCAGAGACATCATTTCTTTCCAGTCATGTCTCTAAAACGACTGCCAGAGTCAGAAAATAGTTGAATGTCAGTGATGTGAAATCAGGCTGGCCGTTGACTCATTACAGACAATGTTTCAGCCCAGTGCACAGAGAAAATGACAGACACTGTATTCATTTCACAGCTCAGGCTCCAAATATCCTTTTTCCTCTTTGAGGCAAAGGACACAGTCAGGCACACAGAGACATCAGACACAGACAGAGCCATTAGACTGATAGAGGCATGTTCATCACAAAGTGTTCGAGCCACACGTCACCTTTCTCTGCTGTGTATGCAGGTTATTACAGCTGTACAGCAGTCAGAGCTGAAACACACTGAAGCTCTTTAAAGTGAAACTCAGACCACACCGACCTCTGTGAGCCGAAACTCACTCATGTTCAACAAACGGCTCACCAGCTCATCAGCCGACACATCAAAGAGCACGACTGCTTCTATTTTGAATGCTGATTGTAGTCACACAGCACACATTCATTCACAGATAATGGCTCCAGTTTGGAGCGTCCACAGCAAGAGTTAGTTTAATGGAGAGGTTGATTAAAGACACTCAGCAACATGTCACACACTCTGTCTCTCTGTTGTCTCTTCATGTGACTTCACTGGTGGATGTTTGGTCAGTGAAGCAAACTAAAGGCTGTTTTCTCTGTTTTCTGTATTTAGACAAACTGAACACGAGGGAGACTTTTCCCTCATTATAATACAAAAAACTACTGAACAAAAAGTACAAAAGTACACACACTTTTTATAAGAGAGAAGCATGGAGAGAAATTCTATTCAAGAAGAGTCGATTGTCATGAACTCTCCTGAACACAGAACAGGCGGACACAAATGCACAACACAGATCTGGTCCGAGCAAAAGACAGGTTTATTACCAGGCAGGATTCAGTACACGGGTGATCAGTCAAACAAGCAGAGGCATCCAGAGACGAGAGGCAAAAGGCAAGGTCGAAGACAGGAAACGAGGTCGGACACAAAACAGACTATGACAAGAATTTCTGAAAGCTGGGACGAAGACCGTGAAGTACAACGAGCTGCCAACGAGACTGTGAGACACACAGGGTAAAATACAAGAGGTAATGAGGGGAGATGGAAAACAGGTGGGGAGAACAATCAGGGAGCAGGTGTGACGAGACGTGGGAAGGCGTACAGGAAGTAAAGCTAAAACAGAGACACCCGGTTAGTGATTTCAAAGTAAAACAGGAAAGACAAGACATGAACTATGCAAAATAATCCAAATAATCCAGAAACAAGAGACATGACTTCAATTTACTGAATATGTTTAGAGAATATCTCATCGAGGTGAGAGCCAAAGAAAAGTTGAGCAGTAAAGCAGAAGATTGATGGTAACAAGACCTTTAATGTGGCCTGAGGAAAGACAAGAACCTGAAGCTCCATCACTCTACACCTCTTTAATACAACACACAGCATTTTAATGTGAAAAATAATAACTGGTGATCCTCTAATGCAGCAGAAGAAACGTCTGACAGCAGTTTGAGCTGTTGTCATCAAACTCTGTGAATACTGGACAGCACTGAAACTGCTCCAGACTGTCATTCAGCAGTCAGTTGATCAAAGGTCTCATGAATAAATGGAGGTCACTGATGAAGCTGTTTCAAAATCTCAACATGAAAAATCAAAATAAATCAAAGACGAAATAAACTTAATTCCTTATTCATGACTCAAACAGCAAAACTGGATCAACTTTACTTGAAACATTATATTTCATTTTTTGAACATTTTCTCATGACATGGTCCACTGAGTTCAGCTCCTGCCAAGTCCAACCTCCAACACAGCCCACTCTCACTGAGCTTCATCTGCCATGTCAATCAGCAGTGGAGGCTGATCAGTGGTTCGTATTGATTACTGAGAAATGACATTCTGCTGCAGCAGAACAGCCACTTTCACACTGTGAGAAACAAAAACAGCTCCACCTTCAGGGTGTCAGAGGTACTGGAGGAAGAGAAATGACTGCAAGAAGAAAGAAGTGGATCATGAAAGTGTGGAACCATGATCCCAGCTGAGAGATTGGATTTCTTCTTCCTGGACCCTGAGCTGCGTCTCCCTCTGGGAGACACTGAGACCGTCAACCACACAACGAGACAGTAGCCTCAGCTCAGGTGGCAGAGACAGCAGACGACACACCTCTCTCACATCTTCCCTCTTTCAGCTGCTCTCACCTCCCTCAGAGCCTCTTTGTCTTCATCATGTCTTCTCCCCCTGAGAGGAGAAACACTCATCTGAGCTCCATCACCTCATCTCATTTTCTCTGCTCTCTCCTCCGATGGCCACTTTTTCAACTTTGTCCTCGTTCTTTCTAGTCTGTCTGTCTGTCTGTCTGTCTGTCTGTCTGTCTGTCTGTCTGTCTGTCTGTCTGTCTGTCTGTCTGTCTGTCTGTCTGTCTGTCTGTCTGTCTGTCTGTCTCAAACACAGCGTCCATCTGAGCGACTCTGAAAGAAAAGCTTTCAGTCTGTGATGAGCACTAATCCAAATGTCACCAAGTTACAGCAATAAGTCATCCAACAACATCCAACAGCAGAGCAGCCGTCCTCACACATGAGCCTTCCAGTCTCTCCCAGTCTGTGTCTCCCTCAGCAGCTCATCTGTCTCTGGCTCTGCCATCCAGACACTGAGCAGCTGACTGGATCAAGTGAGAGGGAAACATTTTCCACATGATGAAAATGTGACAGTGAAGGAGAGAGCAGAAAATCCAAACCATCGTTCTGGATCAAACCACACACAGACTGACCGACATCAGCTTTTCTAGATTCACACTGCTGCTGTCTGTGAACTGTTTTCAGTGTAAAGGCAAACTGTCGAGGAGCCGAGTGTCTGAGACGAAGCAGCTGTGAGAGCTGAATTCAACATGAGAACCAAAAAGACTGGTTTAATAACCACTGATTCATCATTTAATATCATCTGAACAGACTGAATTATTCTGTTAATCACATCATGTAGATTTTAATTTGAAGCTGTAACCGTGTGTGTGTGTGTGTGTGTGTGTGTGTGTGTGTGTGTGTGTGTGTGTGTGTGTCTCATTAAACATCAACAAGCAGCAAAGAGCCAATGATACAATGCCTGTAAAGTTACAGATCACAGCTGATCACAACTGCTGTGATTCAGGTTTTCAAGCACCAAACTTCAGGTCTGAGTTCAGATCTCAGAGGAAAAGCCACTGAGGAGATCATCAATTCCTCCAACAGCTGACTGGTTTCTGTGTTCAACCCCGAGGCAGGAAGCCAGAAGGACATCAGAGCAATCCAGTAAAATGGATGACAGCGATCACAGCGCAGCCAGGGGTTATCTGTAAGACCAGCGCAAAGAGCTCAATGAAGCACTTCACCTGTACATCTGTGACAGCAGCTTCTTCTCTCTCTGTCTCCCCGTCTCTCTCTCCCTCGTCCAGCCGGTGTCTGTCCTCTGGGACTGAGTCAGATCCACAGAGCCAGGTTGTCATGTTAAACCTGCTTCACTGCCTGTGTCTGTCCTGAATCTTTACCTTTGGGACAGATTACGGCTCTTTGCTCCCTCACTGTTTCCATCATGGCCTCTCCTGCTGTGACAGGCTGCTCCTTGTCTTTGGCCGTGGCTACAGGCTGTTAATGCCAGTCGGTTGGTTCAGTGGTAAGAATCCTTCTACCAGCCAGTTCACTAACCTCTGGCAGCCAGCAGTGTGTGTAGCTGTGGAGGTGTGTGACATGGCAGTGGGTGGTGTTTCTCTCTCCAGGCCTCCTGCCTGCTGTGTCTCTCTTCACCTCTTTGTGGGTCACATCCACTCCTGGAGCCTCTCCTGACTCTGACAACATGACGTCATACAAGCTACATGCTGCACACACCCGCCACATAAAACACAGTCAGTCATCAGACACACACCTTTGTTCTTCATGTCAGGGAGCAACACAGTTTAAAGACACAATGTTGATCAAGACAGGTGAGACTGTGCTTCCGAATGTGACTTGACAGATGAGATGTGGCATCAAACTCACAGGTCCCTGCAGAGTGTGAACTCAGCTGAAGTCACTGAGCTTTATGAATCTTCAGTTTGCTGTAAAGCGACAGACAGAAAATCTGAATCCTTCACTGCTTGTTGCTGAAACAATAACGTACTGAAGCCCCGAGGCTGCTGGGAACTGTAACTGCATCATGAACAACACCGTTTTTACTTTCTGTCAGTGTTTGTTTGTACTGAAGTCGTCTTCATCTCCTCCACCTCTTATCTCTCTGTTGGAGTCAACCTCTCTCTCCCACAATCCCTCTCCACCCTCAGTCACTCTGTCAGAGAGCAGCAGCTCTGATCAGCTCATGCTGTATTTGACTGGAGGCTAATGGCTTTCTTGTGGTTTGGGGACGAGGCCAGAGGACACTGGCTGAGGTCAGAGTCACAGATCAAAGATGAATGAGCGCAGACATCCATGTTTCAGCTGAAGGGCGTCCTAAAAAGACAATGCCTGAGACTTGTGTAGAAATATACAGAGAGATGAAGAATAAGAAACCAGTGACTGTCTCTGTCTGTCTCTCTCCATGGTGGACTGCTAGAATTGTCCATCATTGTTTTCTTGTCTATATTTTATTCCTCACTGGTCTTGGCATTTTCAGAAAATCACAAATGGAAGAGTTTTGGTTTTATTACTGGATTCTGTGTTTATATCTTGAGCTGAATGGCGATGCTGTGCTGTTCCAGCATTTGGACATTATTGTGAAAACACAGCCGACAAGCTGCTGGTTGTACTGTTTCTACAGTTGGGGCTATTGTTTACTCAACAAAAGGCTGTAATTAGAGTTCCTGAAGTGATTATTTTAGCTAATTGGAAAGAGAGAGTTGGAAAAAGCTCAAACTTGACAAAGGATTGAGCCACATGCATTCAGTGGATATCAGCTGACAGTAAACAGGCAGCTGAGTTTGGCCTGTGAGGCAGTTTGGACAAATCTGTTGGTCTCTCTGTCTGTCCCTCTTTCCCCTGATAAAAACACAAAAGAGGAAAAAATATTTTTCCATGACATCCAGCAGCTGTTCCATACAGACATAACATGGAGAAAAACACTCCTTTATCCCTGTTATTTATTTTTATAATTTGGTATAAATGTGAAACATACAGAAGGTCTCAGAAAATTATTCTTTCATGTCAAAAGTCATCGTCATGCTTCCCATGAGACACCTTAGACGACACAGGAAACACAAGCTCTCTTATCTCCCACTCTGTCTGCTCGTCTGTCTCATCAAACAAGTCCAACTTCAGCAGTTTAAGTCTCTTTCAGTGGAGAGTAAAACAGCTCAATCCAACATGTCAGTGCATAAACAGTGAGCAGCACTCACAGCCTCTCTGACAGGAGAGAGCAGAGACAGAACAATAGAAACTCATGGCAGCTTCTTGTGGAAAGGCTCTGAAAGCTCACTTTGACTGCTCTTATTTATTCTTTCATTGGTTCTTTGTTGTTGTTTCTTTCTTTCTTCAGAGCATTTTAATCAAGCCTCAACATGATGCTGTGAACTTTGTCTGAATACAGTTTTACAGTTGAGGTTTTGGTCAGAAATCCTAAAATCAGAGTTCACAAACTCATCTGAGCCTCTCATCTTTTTATTCAGATCATTTTAAACTGGACTGATCAGTCTGGCCATTTAAACAGCTGCTCACTGATTGAAGACAAGGAGTCGATAATTTCCAAACTGCTGGCTGATTGTTATACAAGCTTCTGCTGCTTTCTCTCTCTGAGATAAATATATAATCACACAGAGTTAAACACAATAAAAGCCATTTAAAGTCGAACATTTTTCCAGTTGGTACCAATCTAACGTTCTCAGAAATCAATAAATCATTACAGCCGAGTAATGCAAACTCTTTTATCTGCAAGGGCCTAAATATCCAATCTCTTCATCTTCAGAGAGAAATAATCCTTCAGAAAAAAGGAAAGATTGTGAGCTCAGTCTCACAGATTGAGCGCTCTCATCCTTTCCAAAAAATGAAGAGGGGTGGTCATTTCAAAAGAAATGGTATGAGAACAACACATGACGAGAGTACTCCCCAAGTCTTGACGCCATGTTTTGTTTCAGTGACCGTGCATCACAAGCTGCTAAAGACAGGGAAAGAGAAAAAACAGAGAAATCTTGTCCCACTTACTGGCCACCACTCTTTGGTGGCACGGTGGAACAAGTGGTAACACTGTCGCCTCACAGCTAGAAGGTCCCGGATCAAATCCCGCTGTGGGCGCTGGTGGCGTGTCCTCCACCATGCCTTCAGTGCCTGCTGCTCGAGGAAAGGGGCCTTTCTGTGCGGAGTTTGCATGTTCTCCCCGTGCTCACCTGGGGTATCCTCCATAAAAATACCCCCACTAAAAACATGCAAGAAGATCACCACCTGACCACTGGTGACGAAGAGAGTTGTGTCACGGGCGACGGGAAGCATGGCGTGAAGCATGTAGTGTGCAACATGATGTGTGATGTGATAATAAAAAGTACGATTCTTCTTCTTCTTCTGGTAAAAGACCTCTCGTCTCACTCCTCTCCAACACACACTGAACAGGTTTCTTTTGTTATCAGGTACGTACATAACATGCAAATCAAGGAGCGCTGTCTTCAGGTGTGTAACGTTCATACCACAAGTGGAGATGCTCTTGAAAAGGTAGTGATAGCTCTACTGGAAGAAAATGATCTGAAGTTGGAAAACATCCGGGGTCGAGGGTATGATGGTGCTGCAAACATGAGTGGATGCTTTAAGGGAGTTCAGTCAAGAATTCTAAAAAGAAATCCAAAGACCTTGTACGTACACTGTCAGGCACATTGCCTTAAGCTGGTGTTGGCTGAAAGTGCAAAGTCAAACATCTGTTTTGTCAGCTTTTTCAACTTAGTTGAAAAACTTTATACTTTTGTGGCCAACTCATCCAAACGACACTCTGCATTTATTGAAATGCAGAAGATGATGTACCCTGATCAGCGTCCACTGGAGCTGCAGAAGCTGTCAGACACGCGGTGGGCCTGCAGAGAAACTGCCCTTCGCACTCTGAGGAAGGTCCTCTCAGCTGTCATGCAGTTTCTTGAGGAAATGACACAGCAAGACCCACCAGACTCTTCAGCAGGTGATGCAATGATTCTTCTCAAGAGCATCAACTTTGCATTCTTCCTGTGTCTGGAGATCACCTGTCCAATCCTCCAGGTGACTGCAATGGCCTCTGATGCTTTGCAGCAGAAAGATTAAGATTAAGATTAAGATTAAGATTAAGATAGACCTGGCTGCAGCATACAAAGTCGTTGATGGAGTTTTTCAGAGGCTGGCCCACAGCAGAACAGAGGAGGAGTTTGAGAACATAAACAGGCTACAGAGAAGGCTGCATCAGTGGGCCTGGACCCCCAACTGAGATTCCTGGTCAACCTAGGAGGAGGAAAATGCCAGCAAGGTTCAAGGTCATTGCCACAACAGCTACTGCTGACCACACTTTCCCACTTTGAAAGACTACTACCGTGTTAGAGTGTATTACGTTTCCGTGGACACAATGACTCAAGAGCTTCAGAGACGCTTTAAAGGAGAAGATAACTCCACATGGGAAATCCTGAATGCCCTCCACTGCCTGACAGTCCCAGAGAACTGGAAAACAGCAACAATTCCAACAGAGGCACTGCAAGCTGTGAAGAAACTCTGCCAACATTGAAGAAGACAAACTGCAGACAGAACTTAAGGTCTTCCATACTTCATACTCATGCCCCTCACCAATCAGTGTGACATCTATTCTTTCAGTGGTCAAAGAAAACAATGCACATCTGGTTTTCCCTAACTTGACTGAGCTGCTGAAGACATATGGCACCCTTCCGGCATCTACAGCAGACAACAGGTGTTTCTACAAACTCTCTGCTTCCAAATAGCTTCGTCACACTGATTCCTGGCGTTCACTTTGAAAAGAAGCTGCCACCCTGTCACAATGACACACTGGCTAATTGCTCTCAATGTACACAGAGAGAACCAGGATACAGCAACTCCACCGGCCTCCTCCTCCCTCTACATCAGTGATGCTGAGCAGCAGCACACCAAGGCCACACTGTCAAAGCTGCTGACACAATGAGAACCAAGACTTACAACATCCTGAAGAAACATTACAATCACCTCATGGACGGCTGCACCAACCTGCATCCAACTCATCCACAGCGTAGCTTTTTGTTCCACGCAGACATCAACATCAGTCACAGCAAATCAGCTGCTTTCATCCACAGATTAAAGCAAACACCTCCTCCCTTTGACACATCATCAGTCTGGAAACAAACAATCCTGACAAGGTTCCACTGAGTGGGACTTTACAAGATGCAAATACTCTGAGTTTATTCATTAAAAATGACGGAGCCAGTAGATGAATCCTTTAATAATGTATAACATGCTTTATTGTAACACATTAAAAGCCTCATTGCTGCATTTTATAGTAAACAGCAGATGAAGCTTCATTAATTGTCATTCACAGCACAGAGATTTATATCATCTGTCTGAGATATTAAATCTACATCCCCTGATGATTTCTGCAGATTAACATCTGAGACGAGTGCAAATAAATGATCACATGACTGAGCATGCAAGTGTGTGTATGCTGCTATAAACTGTAAATGTACGTACACACAAATAATCAATTATCCACTTCCCACTTTCTGTTCTCTTCAAGCTCACTGCTGCATTCCTACATTTCACACCAGCAGGTTTATACTGAGATTCACTGTCAATGCTCAGATCACAGAGAGGTGGACAGGAAATAGACCAGGTGAGATCAGAGGGGGTTGGAGGACATGTTGGTGGGCTAAATCCCAGTGGAGTGAATCATTGTGTGGAGCTCCAGTCAGCTCTGACACAGCTTCCTGCAGGGAGGGATGTTCGGCTTCTCCTTATGCATCCTGTCTGTCTCTGCTGTGCTTATGTAACAGATGCATATATTTAGGGCTGCACGGTGGCGCAGCAGGTAGTGCGCATGCCTCACAGCAAGAAGGTTGCTGGTTCGATTACCGGATCGGGCCTTTCTGTGTGAAGTTTGCATGTTCTTCCCGTGCATGCGTGGGTTCTCTCCAGGCACTCCGGCTTCCTCCCACAGACCAAAAACATGCTCATTAGGTTAATTGGTGATTGTAAAATTGCCCCTAGGTGTGAATGGTTGTGTGTATGTGCCCTGCGATTGACTGGCGACCGGTCCAGGGTGTACCCCGCCTCTCGCCTGTTGACAGCTGGGATGGGCTCCAGCACCCCCGCAACCCCGAAAGGGATATGGGGTATGGAAAATGGATGGATGTATATATTTCCATCCATCCATTATCTATACCGCTCATCCCTTTCGGGGTTGCGGGGGGCTGGAGCCTATCCCAGCTACAATGGGCGAGAGGCGGGGTACACCCTGAACTGGTCGCCAGCCGATTGCAGGGATGTATATGTTTAATAGATTTATATTTCACCAAAAACCCTAACATAGAGCCAACCACAAAATGCATTTTAAAACAAAGAGACAAAAACAAAGATTCATGTGTCTTTGCATTATTACACACTAACATATTTTAAAAATGATGTTCAACCCCGTAACAGCATACCAATACCCCCTTTTTTAAAATAATGGTTCAGTCCAACTTCTTCAGCACCCAGGAAGTGACATCACTCAAGTCTTTTCCCGCTCAAACTGTAAAGAGAGGTAAGTGCTGGCATACTTTCTTACCTATATTTCATTATCTTTATCGTCAGATTGACATCGTCAAGCTCAAACTTTCAACACTGTTACACGCATAAAGATTACTATTGTTTTGGAAAAAGCAAACAATTGTCTTGGAAAAATATATTAATTTCTTGTTTTCCTCATGTCATATGTTGCTCCATACCCTAGCTTATGTGGACTTATGGTTACTTTTAGCTAAAATCTTCAACCCTGTAACAAAGAACACTGTTACGGGGTTTAATCATTGTTACGGGGTTGAAGGTTGGACTGTTCTTAAGCCAGCAAGCCCCTTTTCTCTAAATGTTATTTAATATTCATTAATAATGAACATTAAATTCATCTTTTAATTAATCTTTTCTTGTAAGTACAGCACTGAAATTCAGTCAGTACACTTTGGATCATCCCACCAACAGGCCACACTTCACACAGGGGTCATCTATGTTGATGGAAACCAAGAGCCAACCCGCTTTACCTTCATCTCATCATCCAAGCACAAGAGTCCAGCTGCTATATGGGAACATTTGAAACCTGCACTGGACTATGTGCAGACCACACACGCAGAGGTGTCTGTTGTGTACTTTTTTAGTGATGGGCCCTGTACGCAGTACAGGCAGAAAGGAAACTTTTTTCTCTTCAGTACAGAGCTTGACAAGAGAGGACTGAGAGGGACCTGGAATTTTTTCGAGTCCAGTCACGGCAAAGGAGCACCAGATGTTGTTGGTGCTGCCTTGAAAAGATCAGCAGACAACCTCATCAGCCATGACCGGGACATCAACAATGCTTAAGAGCTCTTCAAGGCCCTCTCCGAGACAGACACTTCGATCAAACTGTATTTTACTGAAGATGAAGCTGTTGAGCTGGCACTGCAAAGGATGCCATTCACCATTCCACCAGTCCCAGGAACCACGCGCATCCATCAGGTCATCACTCTTGCTGGAGGGGAGATAACATTGCGAGATGTCAGCTGCATGTGCTCCACCTATGGAAAGCTTGAATGTGAATGCTGGAATACAAAGCATTTCAGCTTTGTCAAGAAAGTCCCAGCCACTGTGTCACCAGCTACTGTGTCACAAGGGCAGAAACAAATCAACTGGGATGACCCAGAGGTAATAGGGGAGTGGTGTGTGCTCACTTATGATAGAGCATTGTATCCAGGAATAATCCTTGCCACAGATCAAACCGACGTTCAAGTGAAATGCATGCAGCATGCCGGAATAACCAAAAACAGGTTCTATTGGCTTCTACAAGAGGATGTACTGT
This sequence comes from Chaetodon trifascialis, assembly GCF_039877785.1. Classification (NCBI taxonomy): domain Eukaryota; kingdom Metazoa; phylum Chordata; class Actinopteri; order Chaetodontiformes; family Chaetodontidae; genus Chaetodon; species Chaetodon trifascialis. The sequence goes on from NC_092064.1 coordinate 9,985,229, forward strand.
GGTATCCTTTTGATGATGTACTTGAGCTCATCCCGCCTCCTCAGCCTGTGACGGGACGTGATTCATGTCATATGCAAATTCAGAAAGAGATCTGGGCAAGACTGTTTGACTAAAGGATGAAAGAACCATAAACAGCAGGAACAACAGATCAGATAAAACAAGAGACCATCAACATTCATATTCATTCATCAAACTTATTAGTTCAGAGTTTAGTGAACGCTCAATTTCCAGATTTTAGAGCAGACAGCAATGTGCTTTTTTTTTTTACTGCTGATACTGCAGATGACAGATTCATTCTATTAAAGCCTGTGAAGAACATATGAAATTATTTTAATGTTAACATTTATAGTAAAGAGTATAACTGTGTTGTCACGTTAATTGTTGCATTGTTAAACAGATTCCAGTGAGATAGATTTTGTCGCATTCAGCCGATGCTGTCGTTCTTCATTTTTTCTTCTCATAGGACAGACCCGTTCTAAATGTGATGTTATTTTTAAACAATGTTAAATATTACGTACCTAATGATATGTTTCTTTCCTCTTGTTTGTTTTAATGAATTTAACAAATCAGTTCAGTGTTTTTCTTCATGATGTGCAACACTTTCTCTCTGCAGCAAACAGCTTGCAGATATATAATAAAGTGCCACTGTCCTCTTCACTGTCTGACTGTGACTGTGGAAATAAACACCTGAGTCAATGTTACTGTGTTTGGGTCACACACCCGATCCAAACAGAGGGATAGAGAAATGCTTCAACAAGGTTTCCTGTGTGTCAGCAGGTGTGACCTGAACACAGCAGGTGAGAGGACGACTCCTGAGTCAACAGGACTTACAGGAATGATTCAGGGACAACACGAAGACAGCAGAGACAAATTCTGGCAGACTAGTGATGCAAAGTGCAGAGAAGACGACTTTTAACCTCATTAAAGTGTCTCCATGTCTCAGTTGTTTTTTACAGGAGCTCGGGTGGGTCGTCAAACCAAACTGACTGGATCTGAGAGGTGGGGGTGGCTCACAGTAAATAAGTCCTGTTTGCTTCTTTGGAACTCAGAGTCCATCCTGAGGGTCCAGTCACAGCAGAAAACAGCACAGAGGAAGTCCATCACATGTTGAAGCAGCTCATGCTGACTGAGTCATGAGAGGCAGCTGGAAGGGAAAAACCTGGGGTCTCCTCTCCAGCAGACAGAAAAGAAAAAGGCTGAAATGAAAAATTCATTTTTAGCCTCATTAAGCTCATTGTTAGATTTAAAGACCCACAAATGAACTGTGTGGTCCACTCTCACTGCTCTCATTAACCTCGTTTCAAGCAGCAGCGAGCTTTGTTTTCAGAAAAATAAATCCACTGAACACGACCGACCAGCAACAACCAGCAGACAAAGAGAGAAACTTGGTGCTGAAGACAGCAGATTTGGTGTCCAATCATTGACTCTCCTCAAATGTTGATTAAAGGGGTCAAACAAAGGTCACCTTCCAGGTGTTTGCTCTGTTTGAACACAGACTGCTCTGACTGCTCAGATCAGGATCAGCTCATCTGTGAACTAACTGTGTGATCGTCTCTTTAACAATCCTGTCTGTCCCTGAGCATGTCCCCTTCAGACAAACACTGGACAAATGGAACAACATGCAGGACGAGAAGCTGCTGACTCATTGTCTCCACTCACTGTTGGTCTACTGTTGTGTTACACTGTGATGTTATTCTGATCATTTCCTGTTCAGACTCCTGCTGTTGTGTCCTCAAGCAAAGCACTCGACCTCATCTCTCCAGCAAACATCCAGCTGAGCAGATTAATAACTTTATTCAAACTCACACGGTGGTGAGCAGCCTCAGGTAAGGGCATCTGTGGAGGAACACTGGAGTCATTGAGGGCAAGCAGAGAAAAAACAACAGTTTACTGTAACCGACCATGAAAATGTCAACAACACAAACTGTCTTTGTTCAACAATTCAAAGTCGACCTGAAAGCTGTTCTGTTAAAGGGACAAAGCAGAAACATGAAATGAACTGTGAAGTCGTCTCAGTCATGTAACAAAGTGAGGAACCTCCTCAGCACTCGTCCTACATTATGTCCTCATCAGCCAGGAGACGAGACAGCAAACAGGTTTATTCTACAGTCTTATTAGCTTGGCATGGATTGATTTTCAAGAGAAAGACGCACAAACACAAACCTGCCAGAGAGCAGCCGAGCCGCTCCGTCATATTGATTAATCCACCAAAAACACTTTGAGTCCACATGTTTCGCTCCCACTCTGAGCACCTTGTTCTCGTGTTAATGACTGAACATAAAGCTGTGATGTGAGACGAGCGGCAGAGAGAAGTGCATCATGTTCATACTGTAGCTGTCGTACTCACATGTTCTGTCAGTGGCCTCGTTTCACAGACATGATTCAAAGTGAACTCGTGGCTCTGCAGGAGAAAGCTCCTCAGCACTGTGCAGTCTGCTGTCTCTCACCTCAGTGATCGCCAACCCCCGGGCCGTGGACCGGTGAAGGTCCATGGGTCATTCGGTACCGGGCCGCACAGAAAGAATAAATAACTCACATTATTTCCGTTTTATTTATTGTCTGAGTCTGATGCTTCATTTTGAAAAATGAGGTTTCTCTCCGGTACATCTCGGTCACGTGACACGTTGCCGCTGAAATTTTACAGTCAAGCTAGCAAAATGAGCAAAAAACAGACATCGTTAGAAAGTTTCTTTGCGAAGGGAAAAAGGCCCAGTGAGGAGGCAGAGGATGAGCCTACAACTTCAAAGAGAAAGAAAGCTGCATTTAACAGACAGTACCAGGAGTCCTACTTAAAATATGGATTTATCGCGACAGGTCATTCCCACGCACCGAGCCCGCTCTGCATTATATGTGGCGATCGACTCTCTAATGAGGCAATGAAGCCTTCAAAACTGCTTCACCACTTGCAGACCAAGCACCCTGCATTCCCTTGTTGCAGAGAAACAAGCTCAGGGCTCCCATTGATTAAGCGTTAAGGTGAGTTAGGTTTTTCATGCACTTTTTACTAATTTTTGTGGTGTATCTGTATCATATTTTGAAGGCATGTTTAAACGTTACCATAGCGATCAGAGAGCATTAGGGGGCAGAGCATCGATGTATAAAGAGAGCAGAAGAGCTGACGGTCGTGTCATTTTATTTTGATGTATTTATCCGCCACACCTCAATGGCCGGTCCGTGAAAATATTGTCTGACATTAAACTGGTCCTTGGCGCAAAAAAGGTTGGGGACCACTGCTTTCATTTCTCCTGCAGGTTTCCACTTTTCAGCCTCATCGCAGTCCTGCTGTCCTTTCCACACAAACGTACAGTCTGATCAAACAGCCAGAGGAGAACAATAACAGCGTATTTACTCCTGTTTACTGGAACCAGAGTTCAGATGAGCCTCTGCTCCTGATTTCCAGTGCAAAGCTCCCACTGGGATGAAGCATTTGTGGAACAGCAGGGACGAACAAATAACAACAACATTTTATTCCCTCTGTTTATTCTTTATGTGTGGAAGTGAGGAGGCTTTCCTCGTTTATTTCCTGTTTTTAACCTCTCACCTGACAGTTGGTGAAATGAGCTGATGACTTCATTAAAGCTCTTTTAAACCATCAACATGAAAAACAACAACAACAGCATCTCTTGGTAAACACTGATATAAATATGCTGCACCTGAAGGCCTGTGTTTGTTATGGAGAACAAGTGATTTGAAAATGAGTTTTTCTCTTTAATTCCTCGACTTTGTTTCCTCTCATTAAAGCCTCTCTGCCAAACAACAACAGTGATGATAAATAAGCAAACAAAGCTGTGAGAGAAACACAGCGTGCAGTGAAACAGTTTGCTGCTGTGGTGATAATGATCCTGTGAACCACAGTGATCATCGTGAATTCACAGCAACAAATGACAAATGACAAGTTGCTGCCACATTTAAAAGCATGACTTCACTTTCAGGCCTGTTTTTAATGCTCATCAGAAAACGACTGAAGGGAAATTAAAGTCAGTGAACTCCTTCTTTCACCAGGACTTTAACTGGATCACTGACAAATAACTTGAGCCTTTGCTGCCAGTCAGCACTGTGGACAGAGACAGTGCAGCAGCTCACTGCTGTGAGACACAGCTGCATTATTCACTGCAGTGGATTATGTTCCCTTTTGTTCTGTCCTCCTCTGACTGACTTCTTTTTAATAAGCAGCCTTTAGAAACTGATTTAACAGCAGCTCTTTCTTCTCTCTGTTCAGAGCAGTTTGGCAACACACTGCAGGCACAGCAGCCTTTTCATGTCCATTCATCGCGCTGACCACTGCGACGAGACAAAGTGGACGAACGGTTCTCACTTCTAACAACCAGAGCAGAGAGTGAGCTCTCACAGATCAGTGACAGGAAACTCCACATTTAAACATTGTTCTGGAAAGATGCTCAGAGACTGAGGAGAAAAACATTTTACCTTTTTAAACCAAAGTGCATCACATCACCTTTCTGGACTCCAGTCGATAACCAGATTTCTCTGTAGTCTGCTGTGACGTTAATGAGAACAGACCTATCAGTTCATCTGGAAGTGATTTTCAATGACTGGAGGACAGTGTCAGTGTGTAGTTTACTGTGTGTGTTGCACTACGAGATCAGTAAGTGTGTAAATCAGTGCAGTAAATCTCTGTACTGTTGTGTTACAGTGTGTGAGCACAAACACGACATAAAGTGACAGTTTCTGATTTATTAATGCTTCATACTGATCTTATTTCTGTGGGACCAATTATTTCACTGACTTGGATAAACGAACACGAACATGTCCACACCCTGGAGTCTCACACACATCCCACATTAAAACTGCATCATCAGACTTTTGAGAAAGAGAGACGACCACACGTCACACACGAGAAGAGAAGAGGAGAGACGTGCAGTCGTCTCGTGGTGTTATTTCATGGAGGAGAGAAACAGAATCCATCCTGCTGTTCCTCTGAACATCAAAATGCACTTTGCTTTCTTTCTGCTCCGTTTAGCTCGAGGCAGCACATGTTCACGTCTGTGTGAACATTACAGGGACAGAAGCAAGGAACTGATCCGCCTCCACACCCACCGTCTGCAACAGACAACAGTGAGCATCAGTCTGTGTTCATGGTGACCTTTGACCTCCCTGTATAAAGCTTTCTGACTGACTAAAGACTACAAACTCCTGACCATTGGAAACTTGAGGAGTCGCCCCTCCAGTTTCACAGGGTGGGTGTAACTTTCAGGCTTCAGAGGGTGTCGATAAAAAACAAGCGCACCTTCAGCAGCACCTTTAGGTATAAAGAGAAACTCCCAGCATGCAACAGAGCAAACGACCTGAAGCTAATCTGACCTCACTGAGAAGAACAAGTGTCAACAGATAAAGGCAGAAATCTATAAACCTGAAGAACTGTCGTCATATTATTTTCCTGCAGCATTCAGAGTTTCTGCATGGTTCATTATCCAGCTGATGAAGTGGAACAGCAGACTTCTCTGTTTCTGATTCCACATGAAACTTCATTTAGTTTCAGTTCACATCAGCTGAGGCTTCCAGAGGCCAGTCAGCTCTGTGTTGTTCTGTCAAGTTTAATGCTGCATAAAGGTCATCTGTTAACCTTTCACACACACATGCACACACACTCTCACAGTCGACAAATTAAACCTAATCTTTGAAGAGTGAAGAGAAACCAGGAGCCAATCAGTGACTCTTCTGAAGTGCCAGTTATCAGGATACTAAATCAACATGAACCATTCGAATGATCACCTGCTAAAGCTCAATGCATGTTTAAAGACACTCTGTGCTCTTTAACATTATCACTTATTTAAAATACATTTTAATATCATGAGACGCTTTTCAAAGACCTCATGAGAAAGAGACAAACAGCAGCAGCACAGGAAGTAGAGAGAGTGAATGAGACGATAAAAAGGAGACAGACTTCCACTGAACTCCCTCATTCTCAGACTGCATGTTCAAACTCTGAGCTGCACAACGTTTGGTGACGTCTTGACAGCTTCAAACAGTCAAAAGGTTTCTGCTGCGGAGCTTCAGTGTGTGTGTGTGTGTGTGTGTGTGTGTGTGTGTGTGTGTGTGTCAACACGAATGCAATCCTTTGATAAGGCTGCTCTTAATGCCACAGACTACAACATCCCTGGGCGACCCGACATGAAAGGCTGCTGCTTCTCTGAGGCAGAAAACACACACAGGTCGGATGCCTGAATCTCTAAATGACTTCTAACACTGGATTCAATTCAAACTGCCAACTTCTCCTGAGAAGATCTGACACTTGACGCGTTACTTCTGTTGGTTATTAAATGTGTCCTTCAATGATCTCCACAGGGTCACTGACACAAGTCCTGCATGCTTCAGCTGTTCTGTGGAGGATTCTCCTGCTGAGACTCTGCAGACCTGTTAGCTCATTCATTGCTATTCTGCTGAACCATGTCCACCATATACCTGACACACACCTGCATCCTCTCCGTCTGACTCAAACACCTCAAGAATCCCAAGTCTCAGCTGTAGTCAGCATATATAGCACTGTCCAGCTGTGTGAGCACAGTGATGCTCTTTTCTTCTGTTCTGCTATAAAACACGTTAGAGTTTGTGCACAGCAGGTGAAGAATGACGTCTTTCCAAAGAGGAAGCAGCTCATCAGCACACAGTCTGTCTGTCTGTCTGTCTGTCTGTCTGTCTGTCTGTCTGTCTGTCTGTCTGTCTGTCTGTCTGTCTGTCTGTCTGTCAGTCAGTCAGTCAGTCAGTCAGTCAGTCAGTCAGTCAGTCAGTCAGTCAGTCTGTCTGTCTGTCTGTCTGTCTGTCTGTCTGTCTGTCTGTCTGTCTGTCTGTCTGTCTGTCTGTCTGTCTCCATCAACACTTCATGGTCACATGACTCTGATGGTGTCATCAGCCATCATTAACTCTGACTTGACTTTGTCTCCTTGATGCTTGACTGGACACACAAAGCTCTCCATGCTGCAGTGTAACCTGCATCATCACTTCACCACCACATTATTACATGTCAAACCAGTTCACAGTGGAAAGAAAACACGAGTCATGGTTTCAGTTTGAAGAAGGAAATCTAAATATATAAAGTCTCATCAGGAGGAGTTGAATAAATGACATTTTGAACATGTTCAGTAAAATATAACAAACAGATGTGATGGATCCTGTTTAAACTCTGCTAATCTGCTGCAGCAGACAGCAGGACAGAGACAAAGACACGACCGAAGGAGACGTGAAGTTTGTCCTGGTTTAAAGGACAGAAGAGGGAGGACAGCTGTCCAGCTTTGGATCAGTTACAGGAGAACATGGAAAGACATGAGAGGACAGGACCAAGGACTGGACACTGAGGGGACACACATCATCCCTCTGGTTCACCAAGAGGACAAACACTGACTTCACAGAGTCACAGAGTTCACATCATGTGAGGACGTGGTCTTCATGCAGACTGAGGACTACATTTGGACAGAACAGCTTTGCACTGAATGACCTGACATGACAGACAGACGTCACACAACGAGTACTTCCTGTTTTTTTAAGAGGAGAATCTGTTTCAGTCAAATCTGTAAAATGTAAAAATATTCTGTCTCTACACTCTGTTTTCGCCTGCTGGTCTCTGATGTCCCCCACAATCCGTCCATAATGCTGTCAGACACTTAGAATAAGACTTAGAGTGAGCGTGTCAGTGGGAAAAACAAACAGTTTCAGTGGGCGTACACTGACAGTGAACAAACATCTGGAGGGATTACACTGCAGCCAGTTTCACAGCTGCCGGCTGCAGCGCTCTCACTCCACACTGGAACAGTTTCACACTTTATTGTCTCCATCGTCACTTGGACACAAACTGGCAGGAATTGGAAACTCTGCACACGTTACTTTGATTGATTGAAAATGAAATGTGGGTCAAGCTGAAATGAATAATTCCAACAAAGTGTAAGACATTAGTTTATTTATTTTGCAATGTGTAGTGTGCGAGTGTGTGTGTGTATGTGTGTGAAGGAGAGAGTCATGATGCAGAGCTGCAAAAAATGTCCTTTGTCAAGATGACAAACAGCTCCAGAGATCATGTCTGCACAGCTCATCACATCACTCTAATGCCTTGTACATACATTCATAGAGGGAAATAAAAATGGGAGAAAAATGAAAAACTTCCTGTTGGACAGGAAACCCAAAGCTCATCTGGAAACTGGTGCGTCTTATTCTTGGTGTGTGTGTGACTGTGAAGGTCCAGCCTGTTGACAGGATTATTTAAAGTCAGATATTTGAGTCACTGAAGCAGAACAATATCAACACAGTGTTGCTTCAGTTGATCTCGTGTTTCCCTGAAGAGGAGCTGATTTCACAAGACACGTCAGTCAATTTCAACTTCTCACTGTCTGGAAAAGGCACTGACTGGATCATCTGTGTGCCACCATGCACAACAGAGGAGAGAAACCAAAGTGCCTCTGAAGATAACCTCCACTGAAAACATGGCTTCCTTCATTAAGAACAAAGATTCAGGAGCTTTTTGTCCCTTTCACATTTTCTCTGCTTTTATTATCATGGAAATAATTCCTTGTTGATACAGATTACATTTGATCTCCATCCTCGTCATTTATCCTCCATTACTGGCTGATGTAGCTCCTTGAATCCATCGTGTAATCTCCCAGATCTCCCAGCAGGAAGTCTTTGTGCACACTGCAGCCTGAACAACAGCAAGCATGAACAAAACTCACCCTAACCCTTTCATATGAACCATTGTTCATGACAGCTATAATACACACACATAATAACACACACATAATAACTCTCTCTCTCCTGCTGCTCCTCCTGCAGAGCAACAGGCAGACTGTGGCTGCCCCGACTGACAGCTTTCAATGGAAATGTTACATCTATGACATGACTGCTGCTTGGGAGCGACAGTTTAACATTTACTGCAGCACAGCTGGAGTCTTCAGAGCTTTCTTGAAACTTCACAGCTTCCTTCATGCAGAACTGCTCTTTTTATTATTCAAACCAGATTTCATCTCTGGGAGAATTTTAATCAGTGGGTGTAATGGATGAGAGTGTTTAAATGTTATCCAGTCACATTACTCATTGAATAGATTCAGTATCTGTGCTTCTCCCATGACAACACAATCTACCAAACTGCCTTCTGTCTCTGTTTCTGCCTCTTCCTTATGGAGTCCTGGGTCAAAGCTTTCCATGAAACTTTGAAACAAACGTATTGTCTGTATTTTGCTAATGTTTGATAATGAACTTTCATGGTTTCAAGTAAAGATGGCTGCAATTTAAAGCTCATAACATCTTCCACCACTGCCTACAGCAATGCCTTCAACATTAAAAGTCTCCTGACACGTTCATGTATTAGTCCTGACCGAGCATCTGCATGTGACCAGTTGGGACTGAGAATGTGTTTCCCATTTCAGACTTTCAGCTTCATGATCACAGTTCATGTCCGTGTGCGTCTTCATCACCATGAAGAGGAGCACATGCTGCACACAGCTTCCTCTCTGACATCTCCAACATGCCTGACCATGCAACTCAGCCATTATGTCATTAATAAAACTTAGTCAGACTGAAGAAGATATCAAAAATCTCATTAAAGCAGGGATGGTTGCAGTCGTTTGCTCTGCAGTCTTGAGCACTGACAGATGAGAACAACAACTAAACGCCTTGTTTACTGTGATCACGACTCCGTGTGGCAATAACCTCATCGTGCTGAAAAGATCCTGTAGTAAATATATTTGACAAGACGACAAAGAGCTGCAGAGTTTCATCACCTTGAATGTCTACACAGCTCATCACGTCACTGCATTGCCTTGTAAACACATTCATAGAGGGAAATAAATGTACAGATATTGGCCAAGAGGCTCATATTAAATCAATGAATACACTTTAAAGCTGGAGCTGAGAAAACCACAGCCGACCACAGATGAACTAACTGAGAGAAGAAATCATTCAGCAACTCATCCATTAAATCACAGATGAAAGTGGGACGGATCGATCTCTACATCCACATCACGTCTTCAACAACAGGAAAAACAAAGAGTCACATGATGTTCCACACGATTCCACCTGTAAACAAATGCAATCTTCACTCTAGTTAAAATGTGTCGTATTTACTTTCTGACACCAACAAACTGAATTTCATGCCACCTTTGCTGGATAATGAGCTGTTCTCTGTATTCACTTAGTTTTACACGAGGCGACAGAAAACGACTCTCTGACGACTGCTGAGCAGAATAATGATGTCTATCTAAAAAAAAAACAAGAGATCGATGACTACAAAGTATTTCTGGCTGTGATAAACACCAATGTTTGCACTAATCCTTTGGTTAAATAGCGAGGCGTGAACCTCTGCCCAATCTGACCACCAGTTTGAATGTTTCAAGACATTTTACGAACAACAGTGATCCTCAGGAACTTGTTCAGTGTCTACAGACGATGTCCTGCAGTTAAAGAGGAAACAGAAAACTTTTCAACCCCTCCAGCATTTCAGCAAGTGGCAACATTGTCTCAAAGACAACCAGTGAGCTCTGTTTTCCTCAGAGCTCAGCAGCCACCAAAAACACAGGACACACCACATTTGATTCCAAATCCAAGAAACATGAACATATGTACAGACAGACAAATGAACAAGCTGAAAACATGCTGCCTCTGGCCACAGCTGCTGCCGGGATGCTGACTCAACCTGTTCAGCTTGGTCTCTCCAACCTCTCCACCAGCTTGAAAAGTGCATCTCTCTGCACCGACTAACTCTCCACCATTCTGTTCTCCAAACCACATTCTGGAAGAACAAAATCACATAATTTAAATGTCCTCATAAATATTTAGTGGAGAGGTGTGAGGGAGGTCAGAGGAGCTCTACTCCTACGTTCCTGCTTGTGAAAATCACACAAAACAACACATTTCCTGAAAATGAAGGTAACAGTGAAGCCTCTTGGGACAATCCACAGCATCCATGGCAGTTTGGCAAAGGCACGAGCTGGAAGAGGAGGACGAGGCACAGCTGGAGCTCCGTATCAAGCCTCACGACCACTGAGGCTTTTAAGGTTTGGGTCTCCTCCACATGGACGCTGAACCACAGGGTCTGCAGCTTCACTCGTCTCCAGCTGGACCAGAGAGACTGGAACATTGTCGGGTTTTGATGTAAAGAATTGATTCAGCTTTTACAAACTTCCTTCACTGACATTCACACACATGATCAAATAAATCTTCCCACAGCTCCAGAACAAAGTGGCTGTGTGATGATGGAGGCAGAACAGCAGGCAGAAGCAAAACAATGTTCACACTCAACGTTTCATGCTGAGTCAAACAGTCGCTGCTCAGCGTGAAGCTTTGACATGTCTGTCTGTCAGATCTCCTCACAACTGATAAACACAATAAAAACACACTGGAAGAGTGGAGACATGTTCCTGCCCACAGACGTTTGTTCTCTGGCCTGAGCTGATTCACCTTTAATGTGCTGCTTTGCATGAATCTCAGTCTTGGTGACTTATGGACGCCCCCCTCTCCTTTTATTTTTGCATTGAATTGACAGAATCTTTCTGCTAAAGTCTCCTTCTTCTGATCTGACTTACAAACATGAACACACTTCTCGTCCTGCACATTATTTTGTTTAATGAGCGACCGAGCGAACATTCACTGAGAAGTGCTGAAACTGCTAACGTTAGTGTGCAGGATAGATAATAGCTGATTACCTTCACATACAGTAAACTGCTTCCACAAAGCTTTTCGAAGCAGCAAACTTCAGAGCTCAGTCAGCGGCAATGCCACTGAGAACATCTGTATTTCTCTAACAGCTGTCTGGTCCGCATGTCGTCCTTCCAGGCAGGATGCCAGAGGGCTATCAGAGCATGTAGCAGAGGGACGACACTGATCACAGCACAGGAAAAGGTTCTCTGTAAGAGCTCTGCAAAGTCCTGAATAAAACATCCTGTGTCACCGTGTGGTCCACTCTCTCGTCCTTGTCTCGCCAGTGTCCCTCCTCTGGGACTGAGTCAGATCCACAGAGCCAGGTTGTCTCTTTAAACCTCCATCTCTGCTGGTGCCAGTCTTGAATCTCTCCTTTGGGACAGATAATGTCTCTTTGCTCCCTCTCTCTTCACATCCTGGCCTCTCCTGCTGTGACTGGCTGCTCCTTGTCCTTTGCCAGAGCTGCAGGTTGTTAATGCCAGCTGGTCGCTTCAACAGTGGAAATCTTTATGCCAGCCAGCTGAGTAACATCTGCCCATGTGTCAGTGTGTGTGTGTGTGTCAGTTGATTGTGTGTGTGTCTCTCCAGGCCTCCTGCCTGCTGTGTCTCTCTTCACCTCTTTGTGGGTCACATCCACTCCTCTGACGCTGTCAGCACGACACATAACACTAAAACAACAAACCCTGATGCTGAACAACCTGTGGAGAGTCAAGCTTCAGTCAGTGTGTCCACAGACCTGTCTCACGTTTGGGACACAAAAGACACATGCTACAGTGATCTATAACTGACCCAGGAACAGTGTTTGGTGTTAGCCTTGTCTTTCTCTTTCACATGAAGACGTCTCATCTCCTCCCACCTTCCATTCCTCTGTAGTAAACGTCAATCCTCCACCCACAATCCTTCTCTCCACCCGTTGGAAAGCCAGCAGCTCTGATCACATGATGCTGTACTCGAAGGCTACAGTTAATCAAATGGCTGGAAGCTGATGGCACTTGTGGGCTTTATGGGTGGGCCGCAGTGCGCTGCCTTAGATCAGCATCAAACAGGAAAGATAAGTGAGCACGGCCACCCCTCTGACATTATCTCTGCTGGGATGCTCTGATGTTACTGATGTTACAATGCTGCCAGAACACTGAAAGAGACTGAAAGTGACTTCTTGGCCAGTTCTTCTAAACCACAGATTAATCACAGCTGTTCACTTCAGTTGTTAGTTGGAGGACAGAAGTGAAACATCATCGACAGTGCAGGTGAGGTGATGGGCTATTTTTAGATCTTACTATAACTGGAGCTGAACCAGTTCAGTGTGACAGCCACATCAAGGCTCTCATTAGTTTGCTGATTACCTGTCACTGAAATCCATAGGAGGTTTATAAAATACTGATTAATGCAGGAAGCCAGGGATAATCATACATGTAGATGAGCAAAGTGTGGCAGTCTGCAGCTCTTCAGCTGTTGAGGGATGTCAGAAATTACCGCTGAGCCCTCTAAAGGTGTTAAACACACCTCATGTGCATGTTTGATCATCTCAGTGATTTACTCACAGCCACACACTCAGCCCTGCAACATTCAGAGGAGACGAAGCAAAGGTGCTGCCTGCCAAATAATCCTGCAGGTTTCTCACTGTGGAGTCTTTTGTCCACTGTGGTGAGCATTCACATGTCAGTCTTTATAAGTGGTCAATTTAGGAGAATAAGAGACACAAATAATCAACTTAGCACAGATAAAATGAAGCTCTCAGCGACAAACATCTCTGAAAGCCAAATTTAAGGAACTAAAGTCGTGCAGTCTATAAGGAGGCCATGGCTGGAAGTCACCAGTTTATACTGAACTGGTTCATTGTTGTTTTGGTTATTTGGTGACACTATGTGGAGGGAGGCAGAGGCAGGAAATGAGTCTCTGTCAAAATAAGACATCTTAGAACTGAGTGAAACCTGAAGTGAAAACATTCTGCAGCAAAAGAGACAAAAAGATGAGAACAGTGTGGTTCAGCACCATGGACAGCTCCTCACATGAGACAGAGACAAGCAGCGAGTCCACAGAGCTGAGAAGCAGGAAGCAGAGAGAGTTTGGCTTTGATGACAAAGAACGGATCAAATAATTGTTTCAGATGATCATTTATGGATGCTGATACAGTGAGGACTGAACACACACACACACACACACACACACACACACACACACACACACACACACACACACACACACACACAGCAAATGTAATTTCCATTCATCTGAAATTCAAGTTATGTGTGATGTGTCTCTTTGGTGAATTACCATATAAATAACTGCTTATCAGACTTTGTTTAAAGAGCCTGAGGTCAGAACAGGAAGCTTCTGTCAAATAATGTTTCCTTTAATCAGACATCTGGTGTCTAAGACCCCAGGAAGCAGCCAGAAAACAAAAGAAAAAACAGTAAAAAATCAGTGTAATAATATACATTTCAATAAGTGACAGTGATGCAGTCCATGATGAAACAACAGACACGCAGTGTAACGACACTCACTGTCAACAGACGCAGCCCACCGAGCCACACAGCCACTAAAGAGATCTGACAGTGTTACATGTTCTCTGTTTGTCTGTGTGAGCGTCCCCCTGCAGTCCAAAGACATGTGGGTCAGTGCAGCCAGGGCTTCATTCAAGGTTGTGTGTCAGTGCACCTCAGTCTTATGAATGGAGAGAATCATCAGGAGAGCATCAAAGGCAGCGCGCGTCTGCAGTAACGTGCTGCTGGCAAAAAGGTGGAATATGGTCCTTACTCTTTCACAAGTAGACTGAAAGCATCTTGAATGTTGCAGAGAAAGAATCATTCGATATCTGATCCACTGCTGAGGGCCTGGCACACAGGAGAGGAGAGACTGGACAAAACCATGATTCAGAAATCTGGCTGCTGTAATGGAGATGTGAGTGTGTATGTGTGTATTTAAAGATGTCCTCCTTACACGACGCCTTCAACCCCAAATAATATCACCACAAGGTCGATGTGGAGCAACCAGCACACACACACACACACACACACACACACACACACACACACACACACACACACACACACACACACACACACACACACACACACACACACAGGATATCTCACTTCCACTCCACTAAACTGTGGGTCCTCTAATGTGTGATGTGTTTCTTGGTGAATTACCATATAAATAACTGCCACTGCTTATCAAGGTTCATTTTAAAAAGCCTGTGTTCAGAGTGGGAGAAAGAAAGGCTGAGAGAGTACACGAGGCTGTTGTTAGAGGGAGACAAATGTATTTCTCTCCATCACATTAGCCCGTCTCTCTGTCTTTATCTGTCTCTGTGCCTCTGTCCGTCTCTCACAAAGGTTTCTCTGGACTTTAAATGCAACAAATCAGTCCAGCAGTGTGTCAGCTCAGTAAATCATTAACTGGAAACAAACCCAGAGACTGAACAACCTGAATGAACCTGTGAAAGAGAGAGAGAGGACGAGAAAGGAAGGATGGGACAGAGCAGAAGAGTTTGCAGTGTAAACACACAAACTATGGAATTATTTTCTGACTATATCTCACTGAATCCTCACGAACACACAAACACCCTGAAGAGCAAACACAGCGTCCTTCTGCTGGGAACAGCGTGTTGGAAAATGGGCTCCAGACTGATCCATAGTCACAACACAGCAATTGAACCTGATCAGACAATCCTAGACATGTAAGTTATGAGTCCTGAAGTCACCACTCTGTCTTCATGTTGATTCATGTGAAGACGTGAACTCCACATTCTTACTGCAACAGAAACAACACTACATTTCCCAGCAACACCAACGTGTACAAGTACTTTACAAACGATGTAACAAGAGGCAGAGCAGCATCATCCCACATGAGCAGACTCACTGCTTCAGGTCTCACAGATTTTATAATATTTATTCAAATAATGGAGCATATTAGAGACAGCTGAGTGCAGGAGCCAAAATACAGGTGAGACAAGATGTTCTGAGGACACTCTTCTCCTGAGACACAGCTGCTTTTAACAGGACGATAGCAAAGCAGCAGCTGTTTGGATTGTAGAACAAAACTTCACATGTTTAGTAAATGTCAGAAGAGCTCCATGCAAATATAAAGAAACGTCTGTCTGTTATTATGAAGAACGTGTTTCCTCAGAAATTACAAAACACATAAGCAGCTTGGAGCTCCAGCCAGCTGACACAGCTTCCTCCAGCACTGACTCAAGGTGATTCATGTGAGAAGAGATTTCATGTTCCCCTTAATCTGCTTTGCACACTGAGGATATTTTCCAAGTGTCTTTCATTTTGATCTCTGAAATGTGCTGCGTAAAAAGAAGAGCAGCATGTCAAAAGAGCAGATGATGTGATGCAGCTGAAGCCCGTGAAGCCTCTTTTCTCTCAGTGATCCTTTCATGTGACTGTACTCTACAGCGCACAAACATATCAGAGAAACAAGTGTCACATTTTTCAGATCATGAGTTGATCAGGACGGCCACGTTCAACAGAGTCAGCATGTTGGATGTGGAGGTTTGCTTTGACCAGACAGCTTTGGTAGATTTGATGGATCCTGTTTGTATTTTAATATCCGTCACATCAGTCTTTGAATCTTGGTCCATTGGCAAATGAATCAACGTTTCCGTTCCAGACCTTCCAACATTTACTGGCAGTCATCAGATCAGATTAGTCCAACAATGGTTCCCTAAAAGCCACATGCTCACTGAGCCACGGAGGCTCGCTGGACTGAGCCGAGACAACATTGATTTATAGTCACAAGTTTAGCATCACATTAGTGTGAGCAGAAAGACGAGCTATTAGCAAACAGACAGAGGCAGTAAAGCTGCTGTTTTAATTAAGATTAGATGAGGCAGCATTTAATGATCACTGTGGAGAGCACGACATGACTTCAAAACACAGACTGACATCCCAGAAACCTTCACAGTAACAGAACAACTGCAGAAAAAGATGTTGAAGCAATTTAAAGCCACAGGCAGCTTCCTACACATTCAAGTGTGCAGCAGACAAACATGCAAAAGTCCATTATGAAGAGCAAAAGTGAAAAGAAACAAATGGAAATGAGCTGAAGATGTGTGGGGATGTTTTCTATGTTCCCTCTGCACCCTGTCCACAAAGCGAGGACACATCTCAGTCTGACATGGAACGAAGAAACTGTGAAATCTCTGCAATTAATATTCTATTAAAGTCAATGATTTACTGTGAGAGTTATGGTATAAAACCTGCTGGAGAGAGAGAGAGAGAGAGAGAGAGAGAGAGAGAGAGAGAGAGAGAAAGAGAGAGAGAGAGAGAGAGAGAGAGAGAGAGAGAGAGAGAGAGAGAGAGAACTTATTGAATGTGTTCAATGATGTCAAAATGTTTAAATATCTATCTTAAACACTATATATGGAGACATTTGACAAGATTAATGTCTCTGCGTGGACAGAACAGTGTCCAAGTCTCAGACGGGCTCTGACCACTAACAGTCAGCAGACAGTCCAGACAGACTTCAGAGGGAGAGAGGATGAATTATTCCAGTGAGCACAGATTCTATTTACTGAAGCCTTTGATAGAAATGACAGCGGTTCACTGGTGTGAGTGTGCTTCATCACAGAGGAGCTGATGGAAGATGAAAGAGGAACAAAGACGGATTCTGCTGGTGAGCCACGTTATTGGACAGATGTCTGTGTGGTCCTGTGGCAACGACTCTGCAGGCAGCAAAGAGACACGAGGACAGGACAGAAGAGAGAGAGCCATTAGAGAGCGTTACAGAACACAAGAGTCTCCATCAGTCTCTCCACAACTATTGGCAAGAAATGGTTAAACACTCAATGTGGGACTGACCTCATCAACACATCAACTCATCTGAATTCTTCCTGCAAGAATCCAAACACACAAGCAAAGCTAACAAATCTAAAAGAGCTCTTCAATATTGAGCCACAGACAGTAAATTCCTCTGTTTGTCACTTCCAGAGCGCTTGAAAAAACAAACAACAACAAAAAAAACCTCTTTTTCAGCAAAATTCTAAAAACTCTCACAGTCTGACACACATCTGACGTCGGCTCTGATTCTGCTCCTCTCTCTCCGGCTTTGCTGCACATCTCTGGAGAGCCTGGTGCTCAAACATCTGCCTGCTTTCCCTGAAATGTCATCCAAGCTGTGACCGTGAAGCAGCTGCCTGCAGAGCAGTTGAGGGGAAACTCTCCATCTTTCCAGCTCTTGCAGAGCTTGTTCTCAGCTCAGTCTGATCTATGGGTCAAACTGAATTTCATCGTCAAACAGGAGAAAAGTCTCTGGGGGAAATGTCTTTCAGAAAATGTAAAGTTCTTCAAACTTAACATTTCAGAGACTGAGAATAGATGAAGCTTTGGTGTCAAACAGGACTTAAATCCTCAGGTGTCACTGAAGAGAAGCCAGAGTCAGAGAGAATCTCAGCATCACGTCTTTTCTTTCTGCACAGCTCTGATCCCTCAGGAATCAAGCTTATCTCAGCTCTTGACATCCTTAATTCCTTCTTTGTACTTCCCTTTCTCTGCTGCACAATCCTTCCTTATCCTCACCTCTCGTCTGTAGTTCATGTATTCACCATCATTCTCTGTCATACTTCTCTCTTTCTCAGTCCAGGCCCACAGCTGGATCATCAGATAAGCTCATGCCACACAAACACTTCATCCACATTATTTCAGTATGAAAAATCACGTCAACACAAAGAAGGAAACATGAGCAAAGAGAATTTTCTCATCTCTGCACCATTAAAGACTTTTCCAAGAGTCCAGAAACAAAAACAGCTGTTCAAAGAGAGCCAGAGCACACAGGGTCTAATACAACCTTAAAATCCACACACTGAATATTTTCATTTTATTCTCATCAGACAAGCCCTGATCAGCCAAACAAATTCATTCAGAGACATTTTGATGCTTTGATTTCATGTCTTTTTATTCTGTGTCATATTGTGTGCAAAGTGTCAGATACTTGATGCTGCTGCAGTCCCAAAAGCCATTAAGCCTCCAGGATGAGTGTGGATATTCAGAGGTCTTAATAAACGTGTTCAGTGAACACATTTAAAGCTCTTCTCTGATGTCATTACACAACAGATCTCTACTTGTGGGCTCCTGTCTTCCCACACACTGAGTCCCTTTGTGATCAATTCAAAGTCATGAAGCAGCATTGGATGAAGGTTTCACATCACAGAGGAAACCATCTTTTTTACCCAGAGACAAATCCAGAACGTAACAGGAGACACCTGTGTCATGAGAAGGTGGCTGCAACGACAAAGATAGACAGAAAGTGGAGTCCTGAAAAATCTGCACTTCAGGAGGTGTTTTAAAAAATCTGTTTTCGTGACCTAAAATTCTGTTTGCATGTGAACGAGAGGCTCAAACGCAGAGGAAGAGGTTTGTTTGGCTAAATATCCGTATAAGTGTGGTCAAGGCCTCAGTCTAAGAGAAGAAAATAAGCCTCCATCAGTGACATCTTCATCCTGTCAAAGGCTCTCAGAGGTGGAGGTTGAACCTCTGACAGCTAAAAGATGTCCGACTCACTGAAGCACAACCTCCACAGCGCTTCACCTGTTCAAAGCTGCAGCCAGAGAAGACAAGGACACTTTGATCCTCCACACTGGACGGAACGACTACAACCTGTCATCAAATGTCACTTAGCTCCTCACCTCAGAGGACCTTAGTGGTTAAAGTACATGCTGGATCTCATCTCTGACACACACTGATGCTGCTTTACTTTCTCTGGATGTGCTCGGTGTGTGTGTGTGTGTGTGTGTGTGTGTGTGTGTGTGTGTGTGTGTGTGTGTGTGTGTGTGTGTGTGTGTGTGTGTGTGTGTGTGTGTGTGTGTGTGTGTAAACACAGCCTGTCAGGGTTCAGTCTATGAAATATGCAACAAGCAGAGAAGTAACACAGAGTCAAAGGTCTTTATGTGACTGGGTTATTCTCAGAAAACTGGTGGAGATCCTCTTTCTCACAGAGCTCACAGTAGCTGCTGAGTTACTCAGTGTTACAAACATGGAGTCACACAGTGTGTGTGTGTGTGTGTGTGTGTGTGTGTGTGTGTGTGTGTGTGTGTGTGCATGAGCTGCTGAGCTGAGGAGGGAAGCAGAAGCAGCTGATGAATCTCAGTGTGATCAGACTAAATCTCCAGCTCTCATCCTCTCATCATCTTGATGGATCTCTCAGTAATGAGACACATCAGCAGACAGCACAGTTCACTGACTGTGTTCATCAGATGAAAGTCGTCACCTGTTGTTTACCCACCAAGATGACTGTGTGGGATCTGATGAGAGTCTCTGGGTTTGTATTTTTAGAGAGCTGCCAGGATCAGAATGGGAGACAAAGTCACATGAGAAATCTGTTCATTTGCAGACGGCGGGCAGTAATTTCTACCATGTGAAAGAATTCACAGTTTCACCAGGTTGAAAAGCCAACTTCTCCCAAGTCTCTGCTCTGATAAATAATGTTTCAGCAGCAGGACAGGAAATAAACTCCACATGAACTGAATGAAAAGAAGAAGAGCATAAAGAGAAGCACTCAGTGATAGTGAAGGGACACTCTGCTGAGACAGATCATTTCTCACTGTCTGCTCTGTGGCAACAATAGAGGTGTCACAGTTTATCTCACCATGATGCATTCAGTCATTGTCTTTGGTCTCTCGTTCATATTCAGGACACTGATGTCAAACACAGTGTATGTTTGGCACAAGACAGTGAAACACACAGAGTCACTTCTAGAACGTAGAACAACAGAAAGGTGCTGCAGAGCTTCACTTCCTGCTGATGTCTCATCACAAATGGAAAAGAAACGATTCTCTTTGCTTCTTATTTCTCTTCTCTTTCTCCTCTCTGCTGTCTCTGCACTCTGTCTCTGTGTCTGTCCTTTTCCCCTCACACTGTCTCCACACTCCGCCCCTCTCTCCCTCTCTCTCCCCCTCCCCATCCAGCACTTCACACCATCCAGGCTGCCTGCCAGCATCAGAGCAGTGTTAAAGTGAATCCAATATGCTTGGTCAGGGTGTGTGCTGGTCTAGGTAGTGTGTTCCTGTGGGAGACAAAAGAAGCTGATTGATTCACCTCTCAGCTCTCTGAGATTGGCCAAATCAGCTTTATTAGTACAGTCATGGTTGGAGTGGAAAGAGATCTGTGAGGCCAGAGCAGGTAAATGAAAAGAGATTCAGTGTGACTCAATAAGACTGCCAGCTCCAGAGTTGCAGCGTGGAGCATCTGAATGTTTGCTAACGTGTTGCTGTGCTGCTCAAACAATCCTCACACTACAGCACTCACACAAAAGGCAACAGATAAATCCACTGATTCCTGGCTGCCACAGGCTCTGTGTCCTCATGTGACTGATTAACTCTGAAGGTAAAGAGCTGTCCTCCACAAATAATGTCAAGCTGCTGTTTGCTGATATTTATTATTCAGACTTGTTTCAGAGCTGAAATCAAAACATTAGTGTTGGTTCATTTTTAACATCTTGGTGATATTTAGCATCCCCCGGTTACTTTGAAATAGCTCACATCATCAAATATTCATTAATGACTGCCAAATGATTTGTAACCCATAAATAATTAAAGTGGGCCTGTCGTTAAGCGCTGTTTAGCACTGTGTGTGAGAGAGTTTGGGGGGTTGTCGGGCTCCAGAACAGCTTTCTCTGCTTCTTGTTGATGATCTCTGGGGCTCCGCTGCATCACAGATGGCATCATGGTCACAGTCAGCAGCAACATGGAAACTGTAAACAGCACCTCTGTCATTGTCAGAGCATCCATGCAGGAAAGAAGCTCAACTATTCTAATTCATAACATGTAAAGCTTCACAGACAGTTCTGCTTCCTGTTTGTCTATTTCCATTTCTGTTGAGCATCAGCACAGAAAAAGTAAACAGGACTGCTGTGTGAGCTCACTGTGTGCAGTCTGTGGTGTGTGTGGAAATATTTCTCTGCCTCCATTGTATACGTGAAGCACTGATCATGTTTCAAGATCAGATATATTCATCTCTCTCTCTCTTTGACTCTCTAACACTCTCCTCTTCCTCCTCCTCCTCCTCTCTGTCCTGCGTTGCTCTGACAGATGTCTGACCATGAAAGCTTAAAGTGTAGATCTGAAGCTGCGCAGCAGAAACCTTTTAACTTTATTAAACTGTCACACCACCATTCTTCATGCAGCTCACAGACATCGAGGGTTTGAAGACGGCGTCCAGAGGACTGAATGTCTCCGTCTCTTGGTTCAGCTTGTCTCCCTTTCTGTGTCACATGATCTAAAAGTTATTGCTGCTATTCAACATGATGACATTAAATAATCATTTTTAATATAATTATTGGCATTTTATCCAATTTTAAGAGAAATGATTCAAATTATGATTGTGTTTGGATCGTCTGCTCGTGTTTAACTTGACAGTGAAGCTGTGATTGCATTTCCTGATGCTGCAGTGTGTCTGAGGGAAAATAACACAGTGAATTACTGGAAGAAAAGAGGAAGAGCAAGAGTTTCTCCTCCAACTCAGAGTGGGGGGAGAGGGTGTGTGTACACAGTATATTTGTGTGTTTTCCTGCAACATGGATGCAAACCTTTGATAAGGCTGTTTGGAATGGCACAGAGGACAACATCCCTGGGCTACCCAACATGAAAGGCTCCTGGTTCTCTGAGGCAGAAAACACACACAGGTACCTGAGTCTCAAAATAACTTCTGACACTGGACTGAATTCAAACTGCCAACTTCTGCTGAGATCATCTGACTTTTGACACATCTGTTTGTGAGTTATTGAGTGTATCTGTCAATGAGCTGTACAGGCTCACTGCTGTGTCCTGCATGCTGTGAATGTGGATCAGTCAGGTTGGAGTCACTGAAGCCTCCACAGAAAAGAAATGTGGTGCAGAAGCTGACCTGCAGATTTGTAACCTTCCTGTTAGTGAGCAAACTGACAAACTGATGATCCCTCATTCTGTCCCTCAGCTGTTTCTTCACCATCTTTCCCAACACAGAGTCACAGTTCAACCTTTTCTAATGTTCCCCCCCACCTACACACCAGGTCAGTCTTGGCTTTCTCTCTCCTGCATCCAGCTGCTGGATTCAGCTGAATTTCCTGAACTGAGTGAACAGAAAGGAGAGACCTCAGCTGGTCTCCTGACGATTCTCCTGTTGAATCTCTGCAGACTTGTTAGCTCGTTCACTTCCACATTTCCTGGCAGATCAGCCCTCCCTCCACCTTGTTGGCCATGTCAAACTGTGTTTCTAATGTGTAACTTCTGTGCTTTATCTGAAAACTGTCAAACACTAACATCACCTCAACTCTCAAACCATGCAGGAACATTTTTTAATTCCATCATGGGAAACAGTCCTGGACTCCATCTGTCCACAGCATCCTCTTAAAAGAACAACAGAACATGTTCTTTGTGCATGCGGGAGAAGACCATCAAGTTATGGACAATGTCCAGTCTCTGCGGTGTGTGATCACACTTCTTTCTCACTGATTTAGAATGACGTTAAAGTCCAAGTAAAAATTCAGGAGGCCTGAAACCACAGAAACATGAAGCAACAGCATCCACACTCAACATGTGCAACCATACGATTGGTAGACTCTGGGATTAAACCATAAATAAGTGGATGCAGCCACTGTGACCTCACCCACTGGTTTGTGGACGACTGTTTTGAAGCCTGAAGCAAATGCAAACGCTGTAACATCAGATGGCTCCATATATAGAGTTCAATATTTCTTTAGGCAATGATCATTTCCAGTAAACCCATGAAGCAATGCTTGTTTTATACTCGAGAAGTGCAAACACACAATGCTCAATATATATTCTGAAGACAGAGAAGGAAATGTGAAACACACATCAGTCTGTTTCTATGTGAGAACTCTCCCACCACAGACTGCTCTGCATTCATGCAGCAGCTTGTTCTGCATGAGCAGAAATAAAGAGGCCGCTTGACCAAAATTTAAAGAGTCGCAGCAGAGCCAAATCTGACCTCCTCTAATGAATAATGACAACCTGTGCTGCTGCCTGCATCTCCTTTGACATTAGACCACCTACAGCAGGAAACACAGGACCCCTCACACAGACCTTTTTAGCATTCTGAACATGAGGTCTGCTGTGCAGTTATTACGATGATCTTTGGGTTGAGGCTGTCAGCAGCTCTGCCACCAAAAGCAGCTGAACCTGATGAATGCAACTGATCACACAAACACAAACTAACCATATGGCTGTCACTGCATGGGGTGAAATCACACAAACAAGCAGCAACTGGTCAAACTCAACACAGTCCAATGAAGGAGGAAGCTGAGGACTGGAACGATTCAGCAGCAGAAAACAACCCTTTTTAATTCATTGTCCTCCCTTCAAAACAGCACTGAGAACAGCCAGTCCTGTGAGGAGCACAGTTAAAGTACAGTCTACAGCACATTAACCATGTCAAGCAGTGACTGTGTCAACTGAATTGAACTGAATTAGTTAAATGAGAATTATAATTTAATTCTTATTACACAGCATTGCACATGATGTTTTATTTCTGGGAAAAAATGCATATTCCTCCGTGCTGAACTGTGACGCCTCATACATTCTGGCAGCAGGAAGAAAAGCTTGTGTGGGTGGTTCAGATATTGAAGATGGTTCTTCTAACAGAAAGAAGCTGAATACTTCACACAGAAAACAAATGTGTGATCGGGCAGAGTGGGCTTCGCTTGTATTTCCAAACACTCACAGGTGGCTCAGTATGAAAAACCTTTGAAAGTTTTAAATGCAGCAGCGAGAAGCAGATAAAGACCCACGAGACAGTGATTAAGAGGAAACGACTGTACGACTCTGAGCGCCACAGTGAGTCAGAATGAAAAGGCCGATCTTTGAAAACGGCCTCAGCAGACAAACAGTGAGTGAAATAAATGATTGTCTCTTCAGCTTTCTCCTCTCTCTTCTTTGCTTTCTCACCACATGTGGAGGTCTGCGTGGTGCAATGGCTGTAATGGAGTTCCACATGACTTCTGTTCATGTGTGTGTGAGAGAGCACAGCAAAGAGTCTCCTGTTGTTTCTGTCTCTTCGTCCTCCTTCACATTCAGCCCTGAGTGTCCTTCATATTTTTTAACTCAGGTTCCAACACAGCTCTGTCCAAACGCTGCTCCGACTGACACTCGTTGATGTACAAGATGAGCGATTCATCAGCTCCTTATTCCTCAGATCACATCAGTGTGTTGTGTCATGTGTTTCACTGTTTTCAGGAGGAAAGTGAAGCTGGTGAAGATGAGAACGGAAACACGATAAACAGCCTAAACTCAATGATGACAAATGAAGCTCCCAGAAAATGTCAAAGCGGATCAGGAAATGAGTTTTTCAGCCCCAGTACTAAAGCTGTGTGGACATTTGTGAGTGCTGAAAGTTTTTATTGTCTTGAATTGTCAGACAGGCTGAAAAACACTTTTTCTAAGTGCTGAACTTCTTCATCGTCTCATCGAACAAACCTTCTGCTCATCAGTCTGATAATCTGAGCTTTGGGCTGCTTGGTTCAGTCAATCCACATCATGCATCCACTCAATGTGAATGTGAAGCTTCTAAACATAACTTCATGTCAACATTCATCCACGGTCCAGACTGAGAGAATCCACAGACTGATATTTGGAGGGAGGGTGAAAGAGCTCGAGAGAAATATTGTGGAGAAAAGACAATTTCCTTTCCATTTTCTCACTACATTACAGAGTCTCATGGGCCATTGAGCCACAGTAACATCCTAATCAAACACCATGATCACAGTCAGTCGTTAGAAAAAGATCAGGGTGGACATGAAGCTTCTCCTTTTTCTGTCTCCTCGTCTCTAATGCATCTATTTCCTTCCCTCTCTTTCCAAGGAAGTGGCATTTCAGACACTGTTACAGATGTAAACTCATCCTACTCTAATCATCATCATCATCTGTACAGTGTGACAGAGTGAGGGATGATATCAAAATCTGGCCTGGATATTTGATTAAAATCAAGTTTTGGACTGACCATCCATCCATCCATTTTCTATGCCGCTTATCCCTTTCGGGGTCGCGGGGGGGCCGGAGCCTATCTTGGCTGTCAACGGGCGACAGGCGGGGTACACCCTGGACCGGTCGCCAGCCGATCGCAGAGTTTTGGACTGACCAGTTATTTGATTTGAAATGTCAGTTATTCGCCGACTTAAACGCAACAGAAATCTGAGGATCTCAGACCGGCTCCCATCTACAGTACAGGGTACAAAGCCGTGATGTCTTTGAAGGTAACGTGTGTGTATTATAGAGTGGATACTAAAACAATCAGAGCACAAAAAGAGACTGACGTCAAAGAGGAAATCACACTGTTTATATCCAGCTTGATGGATTTTAACAGACAATATCTGTGAAATGAACTAAATCTGTGTGAACTCAGAGCTCAGATATCTGCTGCACTGCTTCACAATGAATCTGCTCTGACCATAAAATAAGTAAATAAATAAATAAAAACAAGCCTCAGACTGACTTTAACAAGGTGCAGTTTGGCCCAGTCTAACTCTCTCATTTGGAAGTGAAAACCAAGAAGAACATTAGAATTTATTCTCCAGAATTTCATTATAATGGTCCACTTCACTGCAGAGCTACTTCCTGCTTTAAGGTTTCCAGGAATCTCACTTATATACACACACAGTTTGTTCATAGTGGGTTGAAGCTCAATAAATGTGAGCGACTGTGTAAAATCCAACTCCCACTGAACCTTGCTGAAAGGCTAAATGTTAATCTGGTTATTGTAAAGACGTTCATGGAGCCTTTGTAGTGTCGTTCACTTTAAACATAATGCAGATTCATGTGAATACAGTCCAGCAGATTTTATCTTCAGATGAAGGATCAGCCAGCTGATTTCTCAGAGCACCAAACACCATCCTGACTAACCTTCTTCACTCTGTTTGCTGTCTGTCTGTCTGAGGAGAGACACATCAAGTTTGCAGATGATGTTTGTAGAATTTTCTCTGCTCAGAGTTTGGATCTGATCTCCTGTCAGTATCAATCAAAACAGAAGGGGTTTTCTCTCAGCAGACGACTGAACCAATGACAGAGCGAGATGAGAGGATAAACAGTGTGTGATTGGCTCTCAGAGTAACACCACTGCTGTCACTCTGTCTGTTCTTCCAAAGCTCTTCCTCCAACATTCAAATCACCCAGCAGCACTGATCTGAGTTCAGTTGATTCACACAATAACTGAACACTGTCTCTCTGCATTAACTCGTCTGTTTCTGTCTTTATTGTCCCACCTGTCTGTCTCTGTGTGTCTCAGTTATTTCTTGTTCCTCTGCAGTTCTGAATGATGAAGTTTTTAAAGTGAACATTTGAACTAAGAACCACAGAGTTTCACTGCCACTCACTCTGTTATCGCCTCTTCATCATTATTGTCATCTTTCCACTCATACACCCTGAACAGCCTCTGCAGCTCCTTCCTTGTCTTCACTCGTCCTGTTTGCTGCTGTTAAACGGTCTTGTTAAACTTCCCAGAGCTCCCAGCAGGACGTCATGATGCAGAGCAATGAACAGCTCGTTAACCAATAGATGTCTTTGACAGACAGGTAGGAAACCATCCAGGTGCTGCACTGCGTCAAGTGAACAAGTCATTTATCATCGACTGCACATAAAACTAGAAATAACAGAGATCGTCCTTTAACAAGGCTGCACAATCATTGAAATTTGTCGTTTTTGAAGAAAATGGTTAGAATTTACAATCTTGATTTGCATGACCACTAAGAGCAGATGTGTGCATCTTTAATCAGACTTTGATTGGAATTGCACAGAGCGAGGTCAGGCTGATCCACTGCTCTGTGAAAATAATACAAAAAGTGAATCATGGCGAATGACTTCAGGCAGAAATGGACCTACCGCACATTAAAAGATGAACTTGAAACAGTGAATTCAAGGTTTTGCTCTCCACCTCACAGTTAAGGAGTTCTGAGACAAAATCATGAGGTGTTTTAGAAATGGACAGCTGGCGGAGCTGTTTGGAGCTATCTGCTCTGACTTTCCTCCACATTTCACTGGAATGTGTTGTTCAGGTTTTGGTATCATGCAAATTGACAAACAGACAAACACTCTGTCATGGTGGGATAAAAAAAACAACCTCCTTGGCTCATTTTCTCATGGAGAAAGACACGAAGACACAGAAAGAGGGAGGCGCTCTGTGGGGAGGAAGCTCCGACGCTGGAGAGGAGAGAGAGGAGAAGAAGAACAGAGCGAGAGTTTAAAAGAGAAGATGAACAGAATCCTCTGAGGTGAAGAGAAGAGCAGCGGCTGATCTGTGTTAGTCAGCCATGACGC